>NC_140944.1:160467639-160735139 GCF_014529385.1 Adiantum capillus-veneris
GCCTCATGCTAACATCTTGACATTGCTTTGTGCAGTTGTATAAAGAGGTTGTTGCTTGCCTATGGCAAGCTATGTGGAAGGTATGAACTATACAAGGCCCCAATCAAAGATGTACTTGTCCCAAATCAAACAGATGGAAATTCTTGCGGCTGGAGATGTCTTCTCCATGCAGAATATGTCCTGCAAAGCTACTTTGCATTAAAACCTTTCATGACTAAGGTACCCATTTGGTAATGCATTCAGTTAGTTTTGGTTTAGTCTATAAAAGAATTCTCACCATGTGGTCTTTCAATTTTGCAGAGTGCTTTAAAAAACTACACATATGATTATTTGCAAAGATACCGGGTAAGTTTAATACAACACCTGCTTACTATGTCTAGCCCCAGAGAGCTTGAAGATAGCGGCTTGGATGACCTCACTATTGATCTAACAAAACATGACGTGCCACCACGACAAACCCCTACATCCGATACAGTGGAATCACAACGGGCCGAGGGGGTCATATCAGCAAAAGATGAAAGAGCCAAGGACGAGGAAAGGTCAAATGAGCATATGGAAGGTGCTAGTGTACAACCAGAGAAGACAATGAAAGAGCCAAGTCAGCCAGTGGAGGAGCCAAAAGAGCCTATGGCTGAAACCCAAGATGAGGAAAGCAGGCCTATAGATGAGCAAAAGGATATGGATGAGGAAAGCAGGCCTAGGGATGAGCAAAATGATATGGATCAGGCAAGGATGTATGAGGCAAGCCGATCAACCGAGGGAGAGGAAAAGACCTTGGAGGAAACCTTGAATGAGGCAGAAAGAGCCATGGGGGAGACCCCTGATGAAGATGTGAATGATGACTATGAAGATAAAGCAGAGGAGAGCAACAACGACATGAACACTACAGAGACCCAGTATGGACCCTTGCTACCTGTAGATACGGTTGTTCCGGTAATGTCTATTCAAGTATGGAAAAATATGTTCAGCTTCTAACTACTTATATGTACTTGTCAACTTTTACAGAGGTTGATTATCTTGGACGTCAATGGATTGCTGCTGATGCGGGTGCCTCTCGGTGACAGAGGACCCTTTGAGGATTTGCAAACGTTTCGGATGGGAACTTGTCAAGTCGTGGTTCGTCCAGGAACCAAGGAATTTATTCATTTTCTTCTTCCGCGCTTCAGAGTTGCCATATGGTCTTCAATGCAAAGGCAAAACTTGTCGCCACTAGTTGCAATAGTTTGCAGTGTATGCCACACTCACACGTCAGATTTTGCCTTTTTGTATGATCAAAGAAAATGCGTTACTGTTGAGGGTCACTACCACCCTAAAAAACCACACTTACCTCTTTTGTACAAACTGTTTAGCCAAATTGGTGTACCCTTTGATGCAACTAATACACTACCAATTGATGATACTCCTGAAAAGGGAGAACTAAATCCGCCGGGAACAACTGTCTCACCACCTTCTTTCGAGGGGCATTCCTTCGATTTTTACCTTGAAGACATTCTGATTCCATACTTACAGAAATTGTATCTCAGTCCATTGTTCACGGACGAGTTTGTACTTTCTAATGAATTAAGATGACTCTTCTATCATGTCTTTGTCTTGTCTAACATAGAGAGAGAGAGAGAGAGAGAGAGAGAGAGAGAGAGAGAGATTTGACATGGTAAAGAAATGTATTTCAAGCACACTTTTTCACAGGGCACAATTGAAAAATGAGCTCAATAAACTTCATGTCTTGAAAGTCATTTGTATACACTTGGGTTCACAAGAATATCTGTTACATTGACACTACTTCAACCCGACATACCAACTCTTTGCACAAAATATCTTTTTCCCTTCGCCGCATCACCTTACGGCTAGCTAGGAAAAAGGAAAAATCTGATAGGTCCTTGTCCATTGACTCTTCAATTATGTCATGCCGCAAATGCTGAAGACTGCATAGCTCCCTTATTGTAACCACCAACAGTAGGCCATGCTCTTTATCAATCACTTCCACATCCACAGCAGGATTATCTTCCAAACCTGCAGAAACATGGTCCATAGGAATGTACTTACCATTGAGCATTTGTGATCGCATATACCAAAACGAGAGTAACAGTGATTGGCTTGCAATCATGTACTTGACAACTAGAGTATCAAGCGCAACCTCGCACCGTAAACCAATCTCTTCCTTTGCATACCATCCTTTGTCAAGAAGTTTCTCACAGGATGACTGCTGAAATGACTTGCACATGAACATAGTTTTCGTAACTCGGATGTTGTAGCTATGAAACAGCTCTATGAAGAGTGCAACAGGACAGAAGTTTGCAAGTCTAACCAGTTTGGTGGGAATAGAGCTACGCAGAGACCTTTGTATATCCTTGTAGAGCTTACTTCGCATTGCCTCCACCATTGTTTCCTCGGGAACTGGCCAGTCCACAGTGTTCCAATCGGTTGGTAGAGGCACTTTCACCAACATGCCATTATTATTCCCTGAGCTGAGTTGGTAAAAGTGGTCATAAAAAAAGATTCCCTCATCAGCCAGTCTTTTGCTGCTCCTCCCTGAATACTGTAGAGAACCAATGTGGGCATGAACAACATGGAAGAGGCCTATTATGCACTCCACAGGCTCCCATTGCTCATAAGAAGAGGGATAAACATCTGCAATATATATAAGAAGAGTTAAACTAAGAGTATCAATAAGTACAAATGACAAATCTAATGTAATTGAGCTGTGAATAATGGAGACATTGCTCATAACAAGCGGGAGAAACATTGTAAAATATATAACAAAAGTTATAATGAGAGTATCAGTAAGTTCACATGTCAAGAGTACTTACAATTGCAACGTGGTTGATGTATATCTGATACTTTTCCACCGTTTGCTATCACCTCAGGATGGGTAAACACATGCTGAACAAGAACTTCCTTTACAGATGTATATCTGATACATTTCCACCGTTTGCTATCACCTCAGGATGGGTAAACACATGCTGAACAAGAACTTCCTTTACAGATCTTTTGCCGATTTCAACTTTGAAATCCAACACTCTGGCCTTCCATGCTGAGCGGTAAACGTTGATACCACTAGACCTCTTGGGTCTTCTTGGTTGCATGAGGACCCATGAGCCTTTGTTTATCCTTTGTCCAACCCATTGGTTCTCTGCACTTATTGAAGGTGGTATTGTAATTGAGGATATGCTAGTACTTGGCCTTCTAGGCAAAGTGCAGTTGTTGGTTGTTGGTGTGAGAGACAGTAAACACCTGGAGCCTCTTGGGCGAGAAGACGTGGATGCCATAGCTCTCAGAGAAAAGCTTTAGTGGAGGGAGATTCACTTTGAAAGCATTCTAATGGAGGGAAAGTGTTTAGAATTCCAATATCTTGTGCGGGCTTAATGGCCACCCTCCAGTACATTAATGACCATAAGAGAATATCAAAAGTGGGACCACATGCAAGCACCTAAAAGCTCGGTAAAAGGAAGGAAATTACGATGCTACAATCCTAGATTTGTGAAAGTTTTATGCTATTTTCCTATTTTTTGAGTCTTTCCATGTACTTTGCTACGTAACGTAGCCTTCGTGCTCATTGGACGCGCTCTATTTTTCTCTCTCTTCATATGGCCCTCCAAATGACCTCTGAAATTTCCTAATGATTGACGACAAACTATGACTCAATCATTGAGTATCCAACCATATACTCGATATGGAATGGAGACAACCAACTAGGGTGAAAGCAGATTGGAGTTTCAAGCATCCAATCACAAACACGCAGACTTAGCCATCACCTTGTATGGCACCCATACTAAATCTGCAAGAGAAATTGCACTGACAGTGCAAAAAATTGTAGAAACAATAATGTCCATGAATTGCATGCCGCTCCGAATAAATTTGTGTTAAACACTAGGGCCCATAACACCTAGTGTGCATGCATTTAACACAAACATATCCGAACCGCAATTCCATGACGAGACTTTCCACTGTACTTACGTGAAAATCTTGCAACAAAAGTTGGACCATAATAGAATGTGACAACCCGGTCACACCTAGGAACCAACCATGAGACCTTCTCATGAACGTAGCATACTTTGCTATATGTAGAAACAACCCTCCGTTAAGGTGGTTTCATAGCACTTGTAATCACAACAAGTTGTACTTAGTACCTGACAATTTTTGGCCATTGAAATTGTACCTGATATTGTGTGCTTCGAATGGTCTAATGAATGGATGTGACCAGCACCTAGGGACTTCATCGCGACACATCATGAAGAATTGGGCGCCAGTGTCAGTCCTAGAGACTCATATTCTCCACATGTGGAATATGGCTCAAGTATGGATGTCAGGAAAAGTGACATCCATCAAGTACGAGCTGTACTTGTGTGTGGAGGTAACGACAAACACTCTGCGACAAGAGTGAGAGGGACCCTCATTATCATGCTCCACAGTGGCTAAGCTGAACTCCTTGAGTTCCTAGACCATGTTGTATCCCATGTGACAACATGTGCCCAATCGAACCCTACAACTAGGTTCGTAACAGCATAATGTATAGTGGACACTACGGTCTAAAATACTCTGTTCCAACATGCCCTTGGCATGGCTTTGAAATATTCAAGCGTATTTATATGACCTGCACTGGAAATCGTGGGTGTTGCCTGCACAATCCAACCCCTTTGGTTAACATCTACGTAAGCAAACCCCTTGGTAAGACCCTTTGTAGAAACTGCTCAACTAGCAGGTAACGGTTATCAACATAGTCAACCGTATACATAATGATTGGAATCAACCAAAAAAAGTTGAATCTGTCCACTACCGCGTGGTAGATTGAGAAATTCGTTCCTTGAAAGGCTAACTGGAAGAGATCAAACTGTGATCCTCAATGCCTATGGAGTGGTGTAGCAGTCACCCGCCGGGTCGTACCCCAAAACAATATGTCCATAGACACTCCGTAGTGCTATAGAGAGAACAGGGAATCCACACAAGTGGACTGCCTAGCTCTGGTGGACAGCCATGCTGTCGCAACTGATTGCTGCATCTATACTTCCTTGTAGAGATCAGCGGAGGTGAGTTGAAGATTATCAAAAACTCAACTTGAGTGTCACACTGAAAACATGTAGTGTAAAAATGACACCCTAAACATCCGTAATGACAAGACTCTTGCTTGTCCATTAACGTTGATGTGTACTCCCGTGGGTAGATCTGTTCAATCTGGAGAACAATCACCCAAAGAATGCCAATAGTTGGGTCTTACCCTTGGCCTGAAAGTAACTCTTAGTTTGTGTGGCTCATAGCCCTTGTGTCGTTGAAGACGAATTGGAGTAGCATCTTAGCCACGTGTTAGGGGAGAGTTAGAGCACCTTGGCTCAGGCTGACTCATGAGCAAAACACATATCAAAAGCTTCTTAGAAGATTTTAATTTTTCCCTTAAAGAGAGAGAGAACGAGAGAAGAAGAGCATGCTGGGCTGAGGAACTTTCCTTAAGTTTCTAGAGTGTGTGCCCAAGCTGTGTGCTCTTACGCATATTATGCCTGACTTGCAGCTTATCGTATAAGCATTCCACAGTTTTTCGGGATGACTCGTTCATTGAGAGAGATAACAGAAAAACACAAAACTCATCCTAACTCACCTACCTTGTAGGGGTCGTGATTGTATGAGTACGACTTAGCTTTGGCACTTTGCCTATAAAATAAGTCCTAGATTGAGGTTCCTTTTAGTATTGTTGGGTGTTGATAGCAACCAACCATCAGGTTCAACAATCCATCACTTAGTCTGTCCTTGACAAAGTTGCGAGTGTGATAGAGGAAGCTTAATCTACGAAGTGGTGGACTCCATGCCACTTGCATAGCATGCCTTGCATGCAAAAGCGTCAGCCCTTGTCTAATATGACGGCCTCAAGCGTGAGAGCCGAAACCAAAAGTGCCTTGCACAATCTGCATTGGTAGTGGTACATCATAATGGGATATCACCACACCTAAAATGGGAGCAAACTGCTGGTCATACCAGTTCCCCAAACTTGTGTGCCAACGCCTGTGATTCCAGGTCAATGGGCAGTAACGCGGCACAAGGGAGAAGCCTTGCTTCGTGTAAAATTGCCAAAGCACTTTGTTTTTCACAATGACAGTAATTGCCAAGGAAAGTGTAAACATGGAAAAAAAAAGAAAAGCTTAAACTTGGCTAACCTGGTTGTTGCTGTAACCAGTTGTCCCAAGATTTTGTAGGAGAAAACTTGCTCACAGATGGCTCATAGCTATATGTGGCTGTGGGATAGATGGCTCATAGCCATATATGATATCTCATAGATGGTTGATAGCCATATTTGCTGTGCGGGTGGGAGTTATCGTGTACACAACTACGTCTTCTTATGTCAGATACATCCGTCGTGTACGGAATGAAATATCCTGCAGACAGTTTGCCATATATATCCTTCCCAAGTTGTATGCTCATAGCATATGCCAAACGTGGGGAGTGTCAATGCAAGAAACCTGATTTGAAGCCTTGCTTCATAGAAATATGTTTGTGCTGATAGCCAACGGATGTGGCTGCAGATATCATAACAAAAAGAATCGACCTTGTCGAGCAATTTCACGTGAAATTAACCAGTATTGTGTGGCAAGCATCCTCTGTCAGTTTGTAGAAATAGTGACAAGGAGTCAGCCATGGCGAGCAACATGCCCCCACAAATTGAAGCCTTGCTTCACAGACCAGTTGTTGGGCTCATAGCCAATGTAAGCTCTTGCCATGATATAAATGGAATTGCAAATACCGTTGCGTGGTAAGTATTCGTCGTCGTCTGCTAGTCTGCTAGAAGCGGCGACAAGGAGCCAGTCCTATGGAGCACCTTGGCTCCCTTCATGTCAGCGAGCAATAGGTTGTGCCAATCTCCTTGAGATTCTAGACCGTGGCGTCGCCATAGCAAGCAATCACATGCGAATCAAAAATGTAAAACAACTACATACCTCATGAATTGCATGACGACTTGGAGTACCATGGTGTCGATCTCTAGCAGCATGCATGAGCACGCATGCCAATATATGCCATGTCATGGAGCCGTGCTTCAATGGCATCATAACATACACGCACCATGTGGTCGGCCTTTCCCCTTTCAACTCTGAGTCAACTCCTGCAATTTGCCGTGCATACAATGTCGATCCCGCGATGGGCTATCGACATGCATGGTGTAGTGATCCCGCCATGGGGCTTATGCATGCATTGCTCGCAAAACGGCGCCTGATGTAAATCCCAAATAAACAGGAAATCGACGATTAACTTGAAAACTGCAATCAACTTGCAGCTGAGGATGAACGGGAAAACTTCGATCAATTTGCAGTGCCAACGAATTGGCTTGCATCGTATGCAATATGCCCATTCAGTGGAAAATTTCCGAGCAAATTCCGAACTTGCGATCCTTCAAAATCTAGTTTTCAGAAACGTCGGAGTGTTGAGCTTGCATGAAGCAACAGACCTTGTGCTTGATTGCACCCACCAAATAGAGGATGAGAGCAGGATAGTAGTTGATGCCTTGCCGACCAAATCTGTGTATGCACAGTTTCTTGCAAAGGCCGCCCACCTTATGGAGCCCTAAAAACTTTGTTTTTTTAAAAAAATTCACTTGCAATAGAGTTGACCGACTCTGCGCGATGCAAAGGAAGAGATATCTCGTGCTGGAGCCATCACTTGCAGTCGAGGCAGGTTCGAAACCTTCCCAATTTCTCAAGGCACTCCCAACGATGCCCTCCTGGTCCGATTTTGTGCAGGGCGAAAAACTCCCCTTTCCCGGCTTAGGGTTCCTACACACGGCTTCTCCAAAAAAAACTTGGTTGCTCGTCCTTTGCATGGTTTCATGCAGTCCTCCACACCTTCGTCCTTCCTTAAGGCGAGATAGAGAGATCTCCATGGTTCTTTGCAAGATCCAAGAGAGAGAGATAGAGAGAGAGAGAGAGAGAGAGAGAGAGAGAGAGAGAGAGAGAGAGAGAGAGAGATAGATAGATAGATAGATTTTATTATCGTCCTCGGAGGTCAAATATGACCTATGGGACCAAAGTTACATGTGATGTAGTATGTGTACGGCTGATGAGTGACTCTCGATGCTCCAAAATTGTAGTGATGAGAGTCGCAATGGAGAGCCCACACTTTGACTGGGAGAGGAAAGTGTGTAGGTCTAAGTTATGGCTGAAAATGTGAGAGAAGCAAGTTCGGATGTGATCAAAAGCTGAGCACTCTAGTAGTGTGTGGTACTCAGACTCTCGAACTTGCAGTGAGCATAATGTGCACAATCGATTTGACTCTTCTCCATTGTCCCAACGCCCTATCTCGCATCGAAGGAAATGGGAGCTAAGCCGAATTGCTGCGATAGTGCGTATCGCAGACAAGGGAATAGGCTCAAGCATGTAAGTGTGAGTACGGTTTCCTCTCTCAGCGAAGAACATGGTTTTGTAGTTGGGGGCAATATAGGTGGTGTAATGTATGAAGCGTGACCCACCGGATTTCTCCCAAGCCGTAATACATTGGCGTTGTAGAAAAGCTTCATTCACTTGAGAGTCAATTGAAGCATCATGTAGCAAGTGTAATGCATCCCATCTCCCAAACCACTTCTTTATGTCTTGCATCCATCCCGTGCTCAAGATCTTGCTTTTATGCGTCTTTTGAACTTTTTTGCTTGCTTCCCATGCAATTGTAGGAAGTCGATGTGAGGGGTTTTGACGCATCTTTATCATGTACTCCACAACCCTTTCCATGCCCATAACCTCAATTGGAAGAGATCCCGACTCAAGAAGTAGGAGCATATATGGTGTTTGTGTCTTAACTTGGAGAAAGTTTGTAAGAAAACGCTTTTGGACATTCTCAAACTCTTTCCAAGTAGACTTTGAGATGCTCCCACCCCACACTTCAACTCCATAAAGAAGAACCGGTGTCACCAATGCATCAAAAAGATACTTCTTGAGAACCCAACACTTGATGTTTCCCGCATTACACATGTTCTCAAATGCATAATATGCTCTCTTTCCCGCTTCCAAACGACGCATAGCACATTCATGCCACTTGTGATTGGATGGAACCTCAAGGCCAAGGTACTTAAAGCTCTCAACAACTTCAAGTGTCTCGTTGTTGTACACAATGCATGGCTTCTCCTTATGGTTGGTTTTCACAAGCATAACCTTTGTTTTGGATTCATTTACAATCAGCCCACTATGCAAGCAAAAGTTCTCAAGGACAACCATAAGCTTTTGTGCATCTTCTAAAGTGTGTGCTAGAAGCACTACATCATCCGCATACAACAAAAGCATGATTACCGCATTGCAAATAGTGACCTCTTCAATGCCTTCTTCTTGCATAAAGTCAAGTACCATTTGTTCCAATTGATCGATGCATAGACCAAAGAGAGTTGGTGACAATGGACATCCTTGTTTAACCCCAATAGTGCTTACAAAATTTCTGAAATTTCTCTTCCCATGCGCAATCGACAAATCACCTTCTCATAGATTCGAGAAACCGCAAGCATAAACTCACTTGGCACTTGGAGTTCTTCCATCCTTCTCCACAAATTGTTACGTGGAATCATATCAAAGGCTTTCTTAAAGTCCACAAAACAACAATACAATCGCTTGCCTTTCAACCGACTTTCCTCCATGAGAACACGAAGAGTGACAAGATGATCAATGGTGCTATGGCATCGACGAAAACCCGCTTGTCCCTTTGCACGCTTGTCATTCTCTTCAGCCCAATCACTCAATTTCATCTCCATTATGCACCCAAATAACTTTGCCATAAGAGACCCAATCATTATAGTCCGGTAGTTGCTTACATTCTTTACATCCCCTCCTTTATGCAAAGGCTTAACCCAATTAGTACTCCAATCATAAGGCATACCATGTTGAAGTGCAAGGTTGAACATATCACACATCCACTCATGGGTAAAATCTCCTGTCCATTTGATCATCTCCGGCTTGATACCTTGAAGATCTCCCGCTTTGCGAGTGGCCAACTTTTCTAGCCCACCGCATACATCCTCAATAGTAAAAAAAGACGGCATACATCGGAGTGAACCATAAAATGGCATTTTTTCAGTATTTTCTTGCTCATATAATTGCCTACAATGTGTGTACATATCCACTAGACTCAAGTTACCAAAATTCTCAACCCGCTTGCCTCTCAAGTTTCTCCAAAATCTTCCAAATGCATGTGCCTTTTCATGGACTTGAAATTCTTGTTGCTTTACTTCCCATCTTCTTCTCTTCTTTTGAATCAATGCCTTGTATGTATGCAAATGACTTTGATAGTTGTCTTTGTCCATAGTTGCATCAAGCTTTATCAAGGTTCTTCCGCACAAGAACAAATAGCTTTCTTGAAAGCTTCCCATTTAGTTTCCAATGGTGCATCACATTGAAGCTTTGTCATCCATAATTTTTGCTCAACCATTTCAATGTACATTGGTGCCCGTTTGAAATCCATACATAGTGATAAATTCTCTTTCCTTTGGCTGAGATTATCATGCTTAGTTGCTTCTCCACATGAAAGGTCAATACATAAGGTGCGATGGTCGGATTCCGGGGTCCATTGACCAAACATAAAACTCTTTATGCGATACATGATGGCTTCAGAGAGTAGCATATAGTCAATCACACTATCCCCATTATGTCTTCTACATGTAAATCCATTGGTTCCACTCCACAAAGATACACCATTGGCAATGAGCATACCCGTGCTATTACACATGTGTAAAAGTAACTTTCCATAGTGATCCGGCTCTTTCTCATCCATTGAAGTACGATCATACAAGTGAACTTCCTCCAACTCCCTTGAAATGTATGGCATATCAAATTGTTGAGTATCATGTTGCAATTTTTTTGTGCGAGCATTCATATCCCCAAATACAATAAAATAACATCACCTTCACCTTTGAAATAAGCAATGTCCTCTTCCAAATCAGAAAATGGTTGATCTCTATCCATGCAAGCATAAAAGGGAGAATCATGATGAGGAATGTAGCAACCGGCTACAAAAATGGGTGCTCTTTTTGGTGTCATAATTTTCAGCCATACATAACGTTTGTACTTGTCATCTTTCACAATTGATACAAAATCTTCCAATCCTTTCTTAACCATACATACTAACCCTCGTCCTCTTCGTTGCTTGAGATTCTTTGACCACATCAATGAATGTACATTGTAATCCTCCAAGCCGTTAATTCTTTGTGTATCATGCTCCCAAGTTTCAACAAGAAGTACAACATCGGCTTTGCTTGTTAGTTCATCAATGCCAACCCCCGCATTCCATGGGTATCCATTACAATTCCAAAAGCATATTTTCAATTGTAACTCGGTCTCATAGGTCACGCATCCCTATTTGCTTGAGAGACTTGCCTCCTCCTTGGGCACATTTTCTTCATGAGAGATTTCCTTGTTTTTATTATTCTTTTCCTCATATGCCTTGCGACGCATATTTTGTTGCTTAATAGTGCGATCTTCAAATACAAAACATTTTGTATTCCTCAAATAGATCCAACTATTATCAAGGATAATCTTTCGCTTGGTCTCATCCGGCATGGTGCATACAATTGGCCGTTCTCCCGAGCGAGGAGCTCCTTGCTTCCCCACTCTATGTGCTCCATAGACCATAACTCCGGACATGCCAAAGTGGGTTTTGAAGAAATCTTCAATAACAATGGCAAGAGAAGGAGGTGTCTCTAACTTCTCTTCGGGAATTCCACGAATAACAATGTTCTTGGAACGTCGCTCCCGTTCCTTCAACTCCTCCACATCTACATTCTCAACATTCTTTGTTTGAACCATAGCTTGCATGAGTGAGGAATTAGAAACCACATTGCTACCACATACATCAGCCCAAGACTTGTTTGTGCATACATTTTTCATGTCGCATACATCCCGGCTCATAGTGTCAAATTTCTCCTCTTTCAATACATGGTCATGCTCCACTTTGCTCATCCGCTGCTTCAAAGCATTCAAGTCCACAAGAGAGCGTTTACATTCCTTGACTTCCTCTTCAAGTTGCATCAAACGTGTTGTTTGCATCTCAAGTGTCCTCTAAAGATTCTCATTCTCAACCACAAGTACCCTTAGTGTGCCATTCTCCATTGCAAGTGCTCGTAAGTCTTCGCCTTGTTTGTTTACGGTCTCTTGCAATGATACCAAATACGCCATGATCATGGTTTCCGATGTCGTTGGTTGGGTGGTTGTGTTGCTATCTCCACACTTAGGAGATTTTGGATCATTTTCCACAATGGTTGTGGACCTTGTTGAAGAAGAAGAACCCTTGCGAGTGCCGGAAGACATTGTATGTAAAATAGGAGATGAGAATCAATTTTGTTGAACCTGTTCACTTCGGAAATGCTGCTACAGAAACGCCTTCCATAACTCTGAAAAATTCTGTCTTTACATCAATGCGTAAAGGACTTCGTGCTCTTCGATTGAGGCTATAGATCACCCAAATCGGAGTTCGGATGAAGAAGTTATGATCAAAAGAGTGGATTGCTGTCTACTAGGTCAAAAAATGGCTGCACTGAGAGAGAGAGAGAGAGAGTGTGAGAGATAGAGAGGGAGTGGGAGAGAGAGAGAGAGAGAGAGAGAGAGAGAGAGAGAGAGAACACGCACAACCATGCAAGACTTTTTCCCTCTCCTCCATAGCTCGCTCTTCCCCTGAGCTCTGATACCAATGTGAGACCAGCGGGTAGACAGACATGCAAATAACCTCCCAACCATCCTATATATAGGCCCTTGGTCCTCTTCTATATATAGACCCCTTTACTGCATGTGTGTCCGGCACATTGCCTGGGCCATGCCCGTCTAGTCCTACCCGTGGCATGACAATGTCTATCTTCCGTTGTGGTTTAGCTGCTTGCTTGCTGGACTCGCCTTTTCCTTTCATTTTCTCCTCTTTTTGAGAGGCTTCTTTGTGCCTGGCACGCTTCACCCCCATGGCATCCACCTCTTCTACTTTTGCTTTCCCTTTGTGCTTCTCTCGAGCTGGTTCTTCTACCTTTAGATTCCAAGATAATGACACTTATGGTAAAGGTCAAGGCATGGTAGTGCTTGAGAATCTCATGGGATTGGCACGGCTTGATACTACAATTGATGAAGAAGTCTTAGGGACCTAGGCAAGGCTAACCATTACCTACAATTCGACAAGATCAATTCTCTGTGAGTGCTTAACAAGGTCGACTTTCTTTGATATGAAATTGTAAATTTGGCAAGAGTATCTGTTTACTATGAGTACCATGACTCCATGAGTACTTAGAAGCAAGGCTTCCCTTCCGGCATTTGCAATAGCGGTTTCCACACTTTAGAATATTCTATTAGCATATGAACATGGGGTAAACTTGCCAAGATGTCTGTAATTTTTTCAATCACACGAGGGTGTGTATGATACATACGTTACCTCACTTGAGCCACAAATATGGCCATGAGCCAGATGTAAGCGAGTTTTTTTTTTGAAACCTCAAGACAACTCGCCACAACAGGGCAACCAGGTTAGACAATTTGAAGTTCTCTTGTTTTTCTACATTTTAACTTTTAAGTTGGCAAAGATTGCCTATCAAGTACAAAGCAAAGTGCTTTGATAGCATTTATGAGAAGCAAGTCTTCTAACCCATGCGAAGATCCTGCCATTGACTTCAAATCAACGACATCGGCACACACTTCTAGACATTTGGAAACGTGCATATATAAGCTCATAATTTACGTAAGACAATGTCAAAATGTGATGTATCCATGCCCGATTGTGCAAGGCACTTCTGGTATCGGCTCAATGTGTAGGGCCGTGAATGTCTCCAGGGGCTTACACCTTTGCATGCATGGTATGACAGTGAGATTGACATAATTCCATCTCATTACTATTTACGCTTCCGCTATAGCACGAGCTACTCTGTTAAGTAAGAGCTTAGTTATGGATGTTTAAATATTTTTTTATGTTTATTCATAGGAAAAGTGCCATACCTACGTCACTATGGTACAATCATGGCACACTGTTGTATGCTTATAGGATAAGCTATGACACAGACATGGTCTGCACTGGAGCATATTCAAGGGGCATAAAACACATTAGAATGATGGGTTTCCTTAGCCCAATATTCTCTTTCTCTCTCTCTCTCTCTCTCTCTCTCTCTCTCTCTCTCTCTCTCTCTCTCTCTCTCTCTCTCTCTCTCTCTCTCTCTTTCTCCCCCCCACTTCTCTGCGGGAAAGGTGAAACTAGGCATGATTTTATTAAAATCTTTCTATGTCAATATGGTTCACAGGAAGGGCTAAGAGCCATCTATTTCCATCTATTTTGGAATGGCTAAGAGCCATCTACTTGTAATTTATTAGTGATCGAGCAACTCTATTTCGTTGAGTACCCATCGATTCTAATGGACAAGCAAGAGTCTTGCCATTAGCAATTTTTGGGGCATTATTTTAGTGCTACACACTTTAAGTGTGAAAATCAAGTTCAGTTTTTGAACGTCTTAAACTTGTAACGGCTTATCTCTACCAAGGTGTATAGATGAAGCCAGCATTTCATTTAGCATGGCTGTTCATTAAAACCAAAGATTAATGGATTTTTTTGGGTCTTCTATTTTAGCACTAAGAGTCTCTATATGCGTACAGTTTTGGGAAAGGACCAACTCATGATTACAAAATCACTTATTAAGTGGTGTTGATGGTCAATTCTTGGAACCTTCACACTTGCGCTTTCAAGGAAAGAAGTTCACCAACTGCCAAGGGATAGTGGACAATTTTAAGTTTTCAAAGTGACAAGGGAAAACTCAAGGGGGTTCATGAATACAGGCCAAGGACCGACTTCTGGTTGAGTATTCTCCCTACAAAAGTCTTACCAAGGGGTTTGACAATGTTGATTTTAACCAAGGGGTTTGGATTGCAAAGGCAACACCCAAGGTTACATGTGCAATACTACTTGCATTTCACTAATTTTCAATTAGTGTTCCTAAGCCTTTTGCAGGTGAGAAATTTGGGTAGGTTCCTTTCACTACAGATAAGTGAACACTATGTTCAACCTCCATGTACGCATTTGATTTGCTTTTGTTTCTTTTTGTTTGCTTTTACACATAGGATGCATAAACTATGTTGTCATCCATTTTTGCTCTTAATGGAGAATGACAAGGTCATGCAAGAGCCAATAAATTTGGGATGTAGTTTCCAGAATAATTTTTAGCATTATGAAGTTATAAACCCACTTATAGGGTTTGATTTGGCACATGTTGTTGCATGGGATACTACATGGCCTAGGAACTCAAGGAGTTTGGTTTAGATAGTGTGGAGTAAGAATAATGAGGGTCCCTCTCACTCACATCCTAGAGTGTTTTCAGTTACCTCCACATTTGTAGGGTTTGATTTCATGCAAAATATAGACCTATGATTATGATATGAGCTTGAATCAAATAGGCTTATTGCTCATCAGGATTGATGCACAAGAGCAGGATTCCATCCTTTTTTTGTGATACAATCTTCCTGCCAACAATTGATATAGGGTTGATTTCTCAATCAATCGTGGTGTAATATGAATAGGTATTTGAGAATTCACTTGTGCTAGTCATTAAAGACACAAGGTCTTTTGAACGTCTTGGAATCATTTCCAAAATGAACAGATATGCATCGGGTAAGTCGTCGTCTACCCCTTTAGGTGATTCCCCGTGGTGAGTCTTGACAGGTGATCTGCGCGCTGGTGAAGTCAAATTCAAGTAGGATGATAAGCCATCTTACTATCCTACTTGTATTGCATGGCTTATTCACCAAGTAGAGTAAGGCTTGATGATCTACGAAAAAGAAGAACTTGTTAGCTAACAAGTAGTGTTAGAATTTCTTGAATGATTAAACCATACCAAGACCTTCTCTTTTCATGGTTGTATAGCCCTTTTTCGCCAGGTTTAATTGTTTGCTAGCATAGGAGATAGGAAAATCCATTGTTCCTTCTCTTGGTTGGGCTAAGATGTAGCCAATGGCATAACTTGAAGCATCGACATGTAAGTGGGATGTTCTAGTCGGGAGCTTTCAGTATTGGTGCTGAGCTCTAGACTTGCTTGAGATTTTGGAAGGACTCCTCAAATTCATCAGTCCATTCAAAGTGGGTGATAACGCTATATATGGGCCAAGTAATTACCGCATACATGTAGATAGATCTATGATAGTAGCCGCAATGTCCCATAATTACATGCACTTCTTTGACTTTTGTTGGCCTAGCTATTTTTGCGATCACTACCATCTTTTTCATGTATGTGGCTATACCATTTTTTGACACAAAATGTCCAAGAATTTTGCCTTGTCTAACCATAAAAATTTATTTTCTAGGATTTAAGCAAATTTTATATAGACGACATTTCTCAAAGACACATCGTAAATGTTCAAAATTACTTTCTCATTTTGTGGAGTGCACACAAATATCATCCATGTATACTTCCAAGAAATTTCTTAGATACTCCTTAAAGGAATGGCTCATTAGCATCTGGAATGTTGCCAGTGCATTGATAAATCCAAAAGGCATTACTTGATAAGCAAAAATTCCCCACTCTGTGGCGAAGGCCATTTTATGTTGGTGCTTGGGATTGATAGTTAATTGGTTGTATCTAGAGAAGCCATCCAAAAAGCTATAGGCTTCCTTGCCAGCTACTCGTTCTAGAAAATGATCCGTGATGGGAAGAGGATAGTTGTTGCGTATGGTGACGGAGTTCACCTTGTTAAGATTTACACACGCTCTAAGATTTCCATTCTTTTTTGGCACCACTACAATTGGTGATACCCAATCAATGTGTTCTATTTCATAAGTAAACTCAGTCTCCTTGAGTTTGTCTATCTCTTACTTGAATTTTTTGACAAAGGTCTCATTATAGGTGTATGGTCTCTATCTGCTTGGCTTAGCATCATGTCTCATAGAGATAGTGTGTTGGCATTGACGGCCGATTTTCGAAACCGCGATCACGAGAACCAAACCCCAAGAAGGGGAGAGCATATTACCAAGGGAAAAAAAAAATCTTTAACATTCACCACCCCTCTAGGCTTAACCACTAGCGGGGTGCCACCAATTCGGCCACATCTTCCCATTATTGCCAGAAGACAGGGCTCTCTCTCTCTCTCTCTCTCTCTCTCTCTGTCTCTCTCTCTCTCTCTCTCTCTCTCTCTCTCTCTCTCTCTCTCTCTCTCTCTCTCTCTCTCTCCTACTTCTAAGCTCCGCCAACACACTCTCTCTCACTTACTCTGCTGTTGCATCGTCGGGCCCAGTGGGTGCATAAAACGAGATAACATTGTCACACCCCCTCTAGCGGGCCGCTAGTTCTGTAAATATTCTCTCTCTCTCTCTTTTATTTTTTCTCTCTCTCTTACACACTCTCTCTCTCTCACCCTCTCTTCGCTCGTCCATATTCCAGCCCTAGTGGGCCACCATACTATACCCCTCCCTCTTCCCTCTCGTCCACACCCCCTCGGCTTCACTCTCCTCCCCATTATGCCCCCCCCCCCCCCCGCCCCTTATTTTCTTCCCACTGGCAGAACATCGTTCTATCCTCCCCTATCTCCCCCCCCCCTTCCTCAGTTAGCTCTCACTCTCTCCCTTTGGGTGAGCGGCCCCGCGGGCATAGAAGAGGACCTCTCTCCCTCTCTCTCTCTCTCTCTCTCTCTCTCTCTCTCTCTCTCAATACATTCCCTCCACATAACCTCTTATCCAAATCCCCCCCTCACTCACACACTCTCTTCCCCACATGTGTATTCTCTCTCTCTCTCTCTCTCTCTCTCTCTCTCTCTCTCTCTCTCTCTCTCTCTCTAAACCCACTATACCCCCCCCCTTTTCCCACTCCATTGACCACGCTCACACCCCCCCCCTCTCTCGCTCCCTGTCGGCCACGGGCCACCCTCGCCCCTCGCCCCCCATCAACTCTCTCTCGCGCTCTCTCTGCCACAGCCCGAAGGCACAACATGAACCACAGCGCGCCCTCTCTCTCTCTCTCTCTCTCTCTCTCTCTCTCTCTCTCTCTCTCTCTCTCTCTCTCTCTCTCTCTCTCTCTCTCTCTCACCCTCACCTCCACCCGGCAACCTCTCCCTCATCCCGCCCTCTCGCGCTCTCTTGCTCTGTGTCGAGCAGCCCATGCGGGTGTAGTGAAACTGTATTCTCTCTCTCTCTCTCTCTCTCTCTCTCTCTCTCTCTCTCTCTCTCTCTCTCTCTCTCTCTCTCTGACCCACCACACACACACACACACACTCCCCCCCCCCCTCCCATCTCTCCCCGGTGCCGCACGCAGCTTCTCTCACTTTCACTCTCGCTCTCTCTCTCTCTCTCTCTCTCTCTGTCTCTCTCTCTCTCTCTCTCTCTCTCTCTTTCATTGATGAATTGGAATGCATGGTTCTTGACTTTATGCAGCAAGAAGGCATAGAAGAGGTTAAGATTAGAAATGCGGTGATCATGCTTTTGCTTTATGCCGATGATGTAGTGCTCTTGGCACATACCGTAGAAGATGCACAAAAGCTTATGAGTGTCTTGGAATGCTTTTGCCTACTTAGCGGGCTGATCGTGAATGGATCCAAAACCAAGGTTATGCTTGTAAAGACCCTCAATGATGAAAATCCATGCATTGTATATAACAATGAGAAACTTGAAGTGGTAGATCACTTCAAGTACCTTGGCCTTGAGGTTCCATCCAATCATAAATGGAAGGATTGTGCAATGCGTCGCTTGGAAGCCGGAAAGAGGGCCTATTATGCATTTGAGAACATGTGCAATGCAGGAGAGATCAAGTGTTGGGCTCTCAAAAAGTATCTCTTTGACACATTGGTGACACCGGTCCTTCTTTATGGAGTGGAGGTGTGGGGTGGAAGCATCGGGAAGTCTACTTGGAAAGAGTTTGAGAATGTCCAAAAGCGTTTTCTCACCAACTTTCTCCAAGTCAAGACACAAACACCCTACATGCTCTTACTTCTTGAGTCCGGATTGCTTCCCATTGAGGTCTTGGGCATGCAAAGGGTTGTGGAGTACATGCGTAAGACACAACGTAGCCCTTTGCATCGACTTCCTAGAATCGCATATGAAGCAAGTCAAATGGTTCAAAGGACATGCAAGAGCAAAATACTAAGTTCGGGGTGGATGCTTGATATCAAGAAATGGTTTGGAAGATGGGATGCATGTCACTTGGTCAAGGATGCGTCGATCGACTCCCAAGTTAATGAGGCCTTCTTACAACACCAATGTATCACGGCTTGGGAGAAATCCGGAGGTTCTCGCTTCAGCCATTACACCACACACGTTGCCCCAAACTACAAATCTCTCTTCTTCTCGGAACGAGGTAACCGAACCCATTCCTACATCCTTGAGCCCATCCCGTTGAGTGCGATCCGCACCATTGCCTCCATTCGTCTTAGCTCCCATTCTCTACGCTGCGAGACAGGACGTTGGGGCACTGGCGAGGAGTGTCATCGACTTTGCACCTTATGCCCTCGTCAAGTGCGAGAGAGTGAGTACCACACACTACTTGAGTGCTCAGCTTTTGACCACATTAGGTCCTCTTTTCCCCATATATTCAGCCATGATCTCTCCCTACATACCTTCCTCTCCCAACCACGATGTGGACTCTCTATTGCGACGCTCATTTCAGTCATTTTTGAGCATCGAGAGTCACTTATGAACTCCACTCACACCACGTGACATGTTCATTTGGTCCCATAGGTCATATTTGACCTCCCAGGACGATAATAGAACTATCTATCTATCTCTCTCTCTCTCTCTCTCTCTCTCTCTCTCTCTCTCTCTCTCTCTCTCTCTGCCCATACGGGCATAGTACACACACACACACACACACACACACACACACACACCCTCCCTTCCCCACACACCCTGAGCTCTCTCCCCCCCCATTCTTGTCCGCGCGTTCCCAGCAGGCAACCAACCAAAAAAAAATAAAAATAATAATTTAAAAAAAAATAAATAATAAAAAATATATATATACATACATATAAACTCCCTCATTCCCACGCAAGCTAATACACACTCACATAACCCCACATGCATACACCCATGCATATACGCACCCATAGCGCACTCACATACATACACACGCACGCATATACACACACACCAGTAAAAATATTTTAAAAAAAATGAAGGACTCAACGACATCGACGCCATCGACAAAAAAGGAGGCGGCTAAATCTCGTGTCGCGAACACGAAAACAAGCAAAGGCACCGAAGGCATGCCCCGGTCGACCCCGGAAGTGACGAATGTGCTACACCAAATGATGCACCAGCTAGGCTGCCATTCACTGGCATCGCGTCCACGACGCCCTCTTCAGTAAAACCTGTAGGTTATCGTCATTTTTTCCAGTTTCAAACCAAACCTTGTAAAAAAATCCCAAGTTTGTAAATTCTCATCTCTCTAGGTGATGGTCACAAAGGCCCACCTAGAGGTTTTCCTTATAATATTTCCCAAGACAAGGCAAGGGTCAACCACTGAGGGCCCACCGCCTTGCTTTGTCTCCCCTGATTAGATTACCCTAATGTAACACAGCCAACACCTATAAAAAGGCACTGAAAGGTCACTATGGGGGGGGGGGGGGAGTTTATCAGAGGTCAGCACTTGGTAGTATTTTGGTGGGAGGAATTGGCAAACAATTTCATCATGAGAGAGGGGACTTAGTGTAGCGATTTCTTTGGAAATTTGTACTATGTAAAGGAGCTATGCCTACATCTCGACTCCAATGGTCGATGCACACACACTCATGTTAGCAAGTTTGTCGTGTCGGTGAGTCATCTCTAGAGAACGTACCAAGTAGGCTCACTATCTCTCTCTCTAACTCTCTATCACCATGATTTGCCACCTCGTCGATATAAGGTTGCTATAAATATTGCAAGAAAATAATTCTCCCTCACACCCCCAAGGGTTTTCATCACCTGTCTACTCTGTGTGTGTGTGTGTGTGTGTGTGTGTAGAGTCCGTGATATTTCAAATCACCGTTGTCTGTGTCCTAGCCGCTCAAAGCTAGGTGGTGCCCCCTATTCATTTCACTGTGACCGGCTTGCGGTGTTGTCGTGCTGTGACACGTACATAGTGGAAACGCATGCTACAAGATCTATCTTGTAATTTTTTAGATATATAATTATCTTTCCTATAATGTACATATGCATATTTAGGTATAATAATAAGCCTTCTATCTCATCCTATTATTTTTCTCAAGGGTAACCTATTCTTACTTTACCATCAAAAAATACTATGGAAAAAGCATCAATAGCTCCGCCTCTTTAACTTGGGGCAAAAGGCATTGATTCTTTATTTCTACTATCTAATTATCATCTCACACCCTAGCTAGATCCTATATCTAGGGTAAACTCCAATATATATATATAGTCTATGTATTTTTCATATTTTTCTCATATTTCTTTTTAAATAGCTACTAGGAGGGAATCAAATCCTAATGGGACATTAGGTGGCATGATTTCAAAGATACACTTATTTTAATGCATTATTTCAAGCATGATTACAAAACTTTGTCAAGGAGCAATGTCATGGTTTCATATGGCATGAGGTGTCCTTTGGAATCAAATGAAAGTCTAGGCTAAGGGGACCGTAGGAAGACTTTTGCTGCCAGAAATGGACCCTATTTTGATGATTTTTTTACACAAGGTTCCAATCCGAATTGGAAAATGATTTTAAAATAACAATCGTAGCTAATGAGCTGAATTTGCTGCCCATATTTTTACTTTTTTATTTGGAGCCACGGTTGAGGAGATATGATCAAAATACTAGACCCCAGTCTGCCCACATCATGCAGGGACAGCTCATTTTCAACTTTTCCAGTTTCTATTCACGCTGGCTCCTCTCTTCTTATGTAAACCCTTGGGGTTTCCCTTCACCCATAAAAGGGGACCTCTTCCTTGAAAGGAAACTCAAGCATTCAAGCCATTGATGAGAGGAATTCTTGAGGGAGTGAGTAGTAATGCCTAATTGTACTTAGCCATTAACATAAGCCCAAGCCTACACTTTCTCCTAGAGGAAGACTAGCCATTCTTGTATGCTATCCTTGGAAGATCAACTCTAATCAAAGAAGGTCTTGCACTTGGCGTATCAATCAAAGTGGAGTTCTCCCCTCTTCTTCTCTCTCCATCAATAATGGTGCCAAAGGGTTTGTCAAGTAAGATGTGTTCTACATTGATGTTTTCTTGATTTCTTGTTGTTTTCTTTTTCATCTCTAATCCAACATATATATATGTATCTATATCATCTCCTTAACCAAATCTATCTGCTACAAGTACATCTCTCCCCGCAGTATCCTTATTGCCTACGGGCAAGAATAGGGCTTGGGAGGGAAACTTCTCATCTCTTCACTTCTCTCATATCTACATTTCTCACATACTATCCTAGATGAATAACCCACATGATGATAATTTCTATCGCTTTCACTCTGTACAATCTATTAGAATTAACGTATGGATTGGCCATAAAATACACTTTCAACAATGTATAGTGTTTCTCTTTGGCCCAGAAAGGCTCAATGAAATACTTATCACCGGATCCCATCATACTACCTCTCATAGACTATAACTTTTCTTTTGATGTAAGCGTAGTTATCTTGCTATGAACTAAGAGGATTTGTACACACAATTAATCCCAATCACTAGACAAAATATATATATTATGGTAAGCACAAAACTACAATTCCAAAGAACAATTCGTAGCATATTTGGTCAGCCAAGATTGAAGGCCATTAACTCATCTATTAACCCTTTCATATTACCCATGATACGATATGACCATAGCCTTGATGTTTTCATCTTTGTTATTTTGACATTCTCTTTTGTATTCTTTCTTTGTGTGTGTGAGTGCAAGAGAGAATGGGTGGTCTTCTTTGATTGTACTTCTTTCCAAACCCTAGTCTTCATGGCATCTATGGTTTAACTCATTCATATAGTTTTTGTTGAGTTCTCTCACAAACACTC
Source organism: Adiantum capillus-veneris (assembly GCF_014529385.1). Classification (NCBI taxonomy): domain Eukaryota; kingdom Viridiplantae; phylum Streptophyta; class Polypodiopsida; order Polypodiales; family Pteridaceae; genus Adiantum; species Adiantum capillus-veneris. The sequence continues at coordinate 160,490,518 of NC_140944.1, forward strand.
ACAGCCATAAGCTCGGTGCTTTCCCGGCAAGACCGCAAATTTCTCGATATAGCGTGCATCGGCTCTCGGCGTTTTCGAGGCCGTCGGGGTCCGTGTCGCACCTTGCACTCATCAACATATGGTAGGATTCACCCCTTTGTGATCTCTATAAGACCATGCACAAACATCCTTGTATTCTTTTAACGCCCTTATGATAATCTCCTCTTCTTCTTGCGACACATCCTTGGCTATCTATGCCAGTTTTGGCTCTTCTCCAGGCTATGCAAGGTCAATTTGTTTGGCGTTCTCCAAACCTTCATAGGATTTTCCCGGTTCTATTGATTGTTGAAAGGGTTGCTCTACAATGATCCTGCGATATTGTAAAGTGTATTTCTTATAATGAGTTAGAACATCGACTTTTCTAGAATTTTCACTATCCGATTCCATTTTCGTGGTCCATACTTCTTTCAAGGTTGGTTTCAGTTCTTTTTATTTTGCTTCTCACTCCATCTTTGTCATCAGAGGTTCTTTCCCTTTGATTTTATCTAGCTTTATTAACCTTGGTTTTGTATGATTTTGTATCTTTACATGCTCTACGTTTGGATATCTTCTAGTTATCTTATCTTTGATGCAGTATGTTGCATTCACTTTCATTAAAAAATGTATCTTTGTTGGCATCTCCAGTGTTGAAACTCAAAAAATATTTCTTCCCCTTCTTTGAGTAGAAGCCTGGCTCTTACCTGCTCCTTCTCGGAGTTCGATCCTTGTATTGTAATTAGTTCTTCTTCCCAACTCTCCGTAGCATCATAATAGTGATGAGAGAAGACCTGTTGCTATCATCTCAATAGATACCATTTGAATTGGGACTATATCATAGCCCTCTTTGTCACAAAAGTGTGTAGCTGTAGATTCATTAACACATACATCCATGGTGGGCAGGGTCTGAGTCCATTTAAAGGGTCTAAACAAATGTTCCGGGAATGGTTCTGGCATGTAATCTACGTCATTTACATCTCTTTCCAAAATGTAGTCTTCCTTTTGTAAACACCTGATTGAGAAGTACCACACATCCAAATTGGAGTGTCTTTATATACCTATGATGACAGTTCAATTTACGTACAAGTTTGAGAGTCCAATTCCTGTATTGGTGTCCTCATCAAAGGAGGAAAGAAAACGGTAAGGCCTCCCTTCCCTAAGGAAACTGCAATCAAAGGTATAACCTCTCCTCCAAAATGGCCTAAAGGGGCTGATCGAGCCAAAGGTAAGGAGAGGCTAAGCCATTCTGGAGACACATGACCCCAAAGGAAGGAGCATTTGGCCAAGTGAGTGCTTCAAGTTCAGAAAGACTTGTCGTACCCAGTTTGCCAAAGAGAAGGCTATCCGAGGCTAAGCGGCGGAAGGTCGCCTATCGATTTGCAGAACGCATGCGAGTACTGCTAGTCCATTTTGACAATCCTGAAGCAAAAGTGGTAAGAAGGTTTCCATGCCCTAAGGAAGAGTGGTTTGGCTACTGCTCTCGCTGTTTTGGAAGACGGGTAGAGGGTCTTCCGCCTCTTCGCGTACAGCTCATCCGGAAGAAGCTCTCCACCACGGGTGAAACCCAGTGGGCTGGAGACAAATTACAGTTGAATGGAGTGGAGTTCATGCAGTGCGCCGAATACGATAATTATATGCAGTTGCTGCTAGCCAAAAGGCCAGACGCGTTGCCATCTCCCCATACGTCCTAAGGGACGAAGGAAAAGTAGAGCCTATGAAAGGTGACGACCTCCTGTGGATGTGCCGACTCATCATCACCGGCACGATAAGAGTATAATTAAGTGATTCACCCTCTATGCATGATGGAAAACGGGCCAACAACGTTCCCGTTTAGATTTTTGCAACATATGCATGTGAATATTTATGTAGATAGGAAAATATTCTACCAACAGAAGATTGTGTATTTGTTCGGTGCTGTGGTGCTAGGAGAAATTCTTAGTTCCTCAAAACCTATCATTCTCTCCATATTGGATTACCACCACTCCTTCAATGTTTCCATCTTTATCCTGTGTCACTACCATGGCAAGTGTTTCTTTCCTCACATTCAGTAGAAAGAAGGGAAAAGACATCACCACCAACTTTTTGGATTATTTTGACATCGCTTGTGTGGTTTCCAACAAGGATAACGACACCTCACGGCTACGAATTTTTCCTCTACTGATGAAAGTAGAGGCCAAGTCTTGGTACAATGCTTTGCCCCAAGCTACCAAAAATGCATGGGATGTATTACATGCTATCTTTGTGAAGAGGTTTGGTGGAGGCACAACCTCGAAAAAACTATGGCAGCTACTGACGGAATTGAAGCAGGGAGGTCTGCTAGAGTATGCCACGTACGATTCCAAGTTTGTGGATTTGTGGGAGAGATGGGTTGCCTCATTGGAGGAAGGTGAAGGAGCACCTAATTTCCTAAAGAAGGACCGTTTCATTGTTGGCCTGTGGTCGCCGCTTAAGGAGAAGGTGAAGGGAAGGTTTCCTGCAACATATGAGTTGGCAATGGAAGTAGCCCGTCTTAAAGACAAGAAGCTGCACATGCAAGCAAGAGTCAACGAGGTAGAGGAATCAAGCTCAATCCGACTAAACCTAGTGACTGCAATAGCCGTTCATAGAGCCCAACCACAAGAGGCATCAAAAGAGCAGCAGACCTGTTGAGTCGTATCACTACCCAACTTGAGAGTTTATCTATGCATCTGGTGCATCAAGGGTATGCACCAATCAAAAATTCAGAACAAGGAAGAGGACAACGAAGGCAAAACCAAGAGTATCACTGCTATAATTATGGAAAAGATGCCCATGGCATGTACTACTGCCCACATCCAAGGAGGCAGAATTTCAATAGAGGAAGGAGACAGAATCAGATCTCTCCGCCAAGGGCAAGACCACCACCACTCAGGCAACCAAGGCCAATTTCACCGGTCCAAATCCTTTGACCACCTGTACAACAACCACCACCACAACCTCTTATTCCACCACTACTCCCACCACCTACTATAAACCAAGCAGTGTATGCAACAGGCCTTGCTTGAAATCAGTAAAATTTTTCCTTGACAAACATCCCTTGGAACAAGCTCCCTCTCCACCATAAGTCATGGTTTTGAAGCTTGCTTTTACTAATGCAAACAATTATGCAAAATAAACTCAAAAAAAGTTACCTTAAAATAAATCTGCATACTAGCGACCTTGCCGACCCACTAAGGTGGTTAAAATCTTGCATGAATATGTTGTTCTTTCTCGTGAATTGTCTATGGTTGCTTGTAGCTACACCATACCTGAGGATACCCTTCTATTTACCTTGTTTTCTTTTGATTCTTGAGGACTACCGCTGTCATGCAGCTCCGCTCCCAAGCTAAGAAAGATGCTAGAAAAATGCACATCAAGTTTGTTTGATGCTTATATGTTTAATGAACAGAGATAAGGCCTGGTAATAGGCCAAGTTCAATGTTGAATGTATGTCAAATGCGGTAAAAAGGGCCAACAGATGCCTTAATGATGTCAAAAATGAATATGCTTGAAGTGAGCACAGATGGAAGATTCTGATCTAGAGTTGCAGTGATTGAAGTGCTCTACCGGCCTATCTTTACGGCTCATCGATTGGAGCTACGATGAAGAAGTTATGGTATTTCGAAGTTTGAGACGATTGCAGATCCATACCGGATTGAGAAACTACAGTTGAGGTAACAGAGATGAAATGAATGCACGGGCCTGAGGTGCTCACTTTGTGGAGCGCTTCGGTCTTTTCAGATTAGTGATCGGAGTCCCGGTCGCCAAGATATTGGCCAATTAAGATACACCGGGGGCCGGCTCCGTACCAGTCCAGTCGTCTCGGTCGGTGTCTCCGCTGGGAGTTGTGTCTATTGTCTAGAGATTGGGATGCCGGAGCAGTAGTAGCTTCTCATGCTCGAGATGTCATTTTATGCAGTTCTTGGCCGGCAGTGGTCGTAATTGGCAATACCCGGCTAACAAGAAAGAAACTCTGACACTTTTTATCGGATGTGATGGGAAGGCCTTACTTCAATGCAATCACCTATACTTGCATCTTAAAGGTATGTAGGATTATACGAGAGGTTGACACGGGCATCGAAGTTCAAGATGATAAGGCTAGTCAAGGAATGCTCACACAGAATGCCGTGTTTGGTAGTGCTTTGCTAGGTATGTATGCCAACTGTGGTGCCACAGATTTTTGCAAAGCTTCGTGTCTGGAATGTCGGCTCGCAATGATTTAAAAGATATGTATGCCAAGTGTGGTGCCAAGCCCATGAATAATGGCCAAGGGCCACAATTATTCCTGCCTTGATGGCCGCCCAAGCATTGGCCTCGAAAGTTTTCCCATGGTCGGCCGCCCAATGTGGCACTAAGGGCCGTGCACTTAAGGGTTATAACGTGAACAAAAGAAAAGAGGGAGGTCGATGGCGTGGGCCGGCAGCGAGGAGGGCGCAGGGGAAGAGAAACTGCTCGCGCCGCTTGGTAGGAGGCTCGGGCGATGACGAGCATGAAGAGACAAATTCTCAGCATCCTGAGGCGAATCTTTTGGTAGCAGCCATGTAAAATTTTGCGCCGGTCACTGACGGGCCTGCCACATCATCACAGACGCTCCCACGCCACGTCAGTCACGGCACCGTGACTGCATGGTGGGGAAAAAGCAACGAGAAGAGGGGGTTCGAGGAAGCAAGGAGAATAGGGCAAGGGGAGAGCGAAAAGAGGCAGGAAAGGATTTGCAGGAAAAAGCTTGGCCGAGGAAGGAGGGATTCTCTCTCTCTCTCTCTCTCTCTCTCTCTCTCTCTCTCTCTCTCTCTCTCTCTCTCTCTCTCTCTCTCTCTCTCTCTCTCTCTCTCTCTCTCTCTCTCTCTCTCTCGCGATACGTCTCGGCAAGGAAAGCCAACGAGGGCTCAAGGAGGAAGTTCTCTCTCTTTCTCGCTATCGTCCTTCGCTAACCAAAGCACAAGGCTCGCTCTCGGCCTTTGCTAAGGAAGGAACCAAAGGGGATACTCTCTCTCTCGGATTAAGCAAGGAGAGAGCAAACAAGGCTTGTAAGCAGTCTTCGGGGAAGAAGGCCAAGCTTCGGCATAGCAAGCAGGACAAGTTTTGAGAGCTCGGAGCACGCCGACCATGAAGGAAAATTGGAAATTCTAGTGCTAAAGAAAAGACAAGATAGTGATTGAAGACAAATCAAACAGATGGAATCGACACAATAAGATTTTCCTCGTCAGCGGGCAAATTAGTTTAGTTATCTCTTTTTGATGAATTGCGGAGCCGTTAACGACCTGGTGTGATCTGTAATGGGAGTTTAAGCTCCTAAACTATCATTAGCATTATTTAATGGTGTCGTTAATGACACTCCTTCTTGATTGCATATCAGTTTCGTCGGTGTTAGCAATTTTCAAGCAAGTTTTGTGCATCGATAGCATTACCAAGTAATTAACTACTGTTGCATTGTGCGGTGCGACAATTTTTCGCTCTCAATTTTTCCACAGCCAGTAGCCCGACGTTGACCTGGCTCAAGTTTCGAACACTTATCCCCCGACACCTAGTGAACCCGACATGAAACTCGAGCCGGGGTGGGAAAACTGTTGAAGCCTATGTCTACACCACAAGAGGAAGCCATGCAGCAGATGATGCAACAGTTTGCGGCATACATGCAACAACAACAGGCTGCCTAGCAGTAACATAATTTGCAAGAGCGGATTCGTAAAGCTCATCAAAATGTTACGAAAAAGTTGCAACAGTTTGAGGGCCGAGATATTTCAAAACTTTGCAATTTGTATGAGCAGTCTATGGAAGATAATGGTATTGAAGACCAGGATTCAATGGAAGGATTTCATCTGATTGCAGTGCCAGAACTTAGGGCCCAGATTAAAGAAATTCAAGAGGCTCCACAGCCGAACTGGCAGGACTTTAAGAAGGCGTTGCAAGAGGAATATTTTTTGGAGGATTCTCAACGAGTAACCAGACAGAGTTTTACAAAGTGGGTGCAGAAGAAGGGTAAAAATTTATCTGCACGAGAACTGTTGCGAGAGTTTGAGAAGAAGTTTGATCAGCTATCATCAGCAGAACAACGTTCTTTGAGGGATCAAAAGGTAGAATTGTTTATTCAAGCTGCTGATCTGCAACTTCAAAAGAATTTGGTGCAATTTGGTGCAATTGGGGTTGACATCAGATTGGAAAATATTTTGTGAAGCGGTGAATATGATTACAAAAGGATAGAAGCGAGCTGACAAGCAGATCGTGGTTGAGGTTGTAGATGATGATGAAGAAGAGATTAAAGAGAAGCCGCCCTCTGCAGTACCCAAAGTGGGGGGTCCTATTCTTGACGACCTGGTTAAAGGTATTCAAGAACTAAATTTGAATTTTAAAACTATTAAATTTGAAGGGTTAGCTGCAAAGGTGTCTACTTCTTAACCTAAGCAGCAGCAACCACCACGTAAAAATTGGGATCGATGCATGTGGTGCGATAGCGAAGACCACAGGTTTGTGAGAGAGTGTAATGAGTTTTATGAAGCTTATAAGAAGAATGTGGTTTTCTGGAAAGACAAGAAGATTTGTCTCAGGACGACAGGGGAACTGCTCCGCTTGAACTTTGGCAAAGGCGGAATGAAGAAGATAGTGGAGTAAATACATCATAATTTTTCCCTTGTAGAAGCAGCTACATATGGGCTGCAAGTTTGTGTTAAGGAAGATGATGATGGTACAGGTACAAAGGGCCAGTTGTGGCCATATGCTTTAAAGACAGCAGAAGTGGGTAAGGTAACATATGGGAAGTTACGACAGGTAGGTAATTCAATTCGAGAAACTACTGGGTGGACCGATCCAGTGGATTCTCTTTCAGTATATGCTTATATTGCTAAAGCTCAAGCCAATGAAGCTATGGTGGAAGAGAAGCGGAAAAGAGATGAAGAGGTGGCTGGGAAGTCAAAAAGGTAGACGAGATCCAACAATAAGAAAGAAGAAGTGTCAGCTCCTAAACCTGCTCCGGAGGTGGTTATGGAAGAAGCTCCGAAGGAAAAGAAGCAAGGTAAGCCTAAACGGCCCTCGTATAAAATCAAGTCTGATATTGAACTGGCTACAGATTTGAAGAAAGTTTTTGAAGAACGTATCTTAAATAGTAAAGTGGAGCTGACCTTGGGGGATATTCTTGGAATTGCAAAGCGCGAGTTCCATGAAGAGATCATCGACATTATAAAAAGGAAGCGGCAAGTACCGAGTGATCAAGAGTCAGATCCAGTTAAAAGCCAAGTGGTTCGTCACATTGAAGAAATTCTGGAAGATTATGAAGAGTATTTAGCAGATCTTGAAGAAGAAGAGCCAAAGCCTATAGTGGTTTCAAGCCCGATTGTACCTGAGGTAAGAAATATGCATTATAATGACGGTGAAGATGAAGAAGTTATACCCAAGAGTCACTTTTCGAGGACTCATTGGGCAAGAGCAACGATAGAAAGAGTGGTAAATCTTGGCGACATTGAGGAGCTGGTCTTAGCCCTCATAGACCATGGGTCAGAAATCAATCTCATGGCAAAGAATTTACACCAAAGGGGAAGTGGCCTATTGATGTAGATCACGGGTGGCGGATTCGAGTTGCCAACATGCTTCCTGGAGATCTTTACGGTGCATGCACTAATGTTAAGGTAACTATTGGGGATGTCTGTGATGAGCAAAACTTTTTTATACAGGAGCATTCCTTCTACCCATTGATTCTGGGACAACCCTACATTACGGCTGTGCGGATGGAAACTAAGGTGCTAGATGATGGCTCGGCCTATGCCAAGGTTCAAAGCCAAGATGGTAAGAAAGCGGTTCAATTTCTAACTATATGTGTTGATCATGCTAGAAACAAAGACAGTTTACGTGATCGTCCAATGCCAAAGATACGTAAGGAGTTTAAAGAACAAAGATTTGCTCAGGATTTTCTTGGGGTGCCACTATAAAGCGGGACTATGGTGGTGCAAGTGAGGAGAAGTTCTCGGAAAGAGAAACCTTCTCTTCAAGATTTCTAGGGTTGACATCTGAGGTTCAGTATCTTACAGGAAATTTAATGATTTAACTAAGTGGGAGAAGCAATATGTTTCAAGCATTCAAAGTGACTTGCAGGGATGTGATGTGCTAGAACCGAATGATGTGATATCAGGAATCTTTGAAGAGATCTCTTATGTTGATACTATGTCAGAGCTTGAGGATATCAAGCTGAACAGGTTAGAAAGTGGAACTGAAGTTATTAAAGTGCACTCAATGGACATGTATGAAGAGCTGGACATATACGAGGCACTTATGCATATTGAGGATGACTTGGATAAAGAAGTTTAAGCACACGTAGAGACGAAGTACAAAACAGTTGCAAAGAAAGTGAGACCTGTGGCTACACCTCTACCAGAGGGAAGTGATGAAGTAATTAAAGAATCTTCTCGACAGCCTATGCTCAGAAATCCTAAGAACATTGGGCACAAATTCACTAAAGAGACATTGCAGCAGCTGAAGGTGGGAGAAGATGGTTTTCTCAACGAAGAGGAAATCAAGTGTTTTCAAGGTATGCTCAAAAAACATGGTAAAGCTTTTGCCTTTGAGCCAAGTGAGATTCGGTGTGTGGATCCCAGTGTTGTTGCACCTATGGTTATATTCACTGTTCCTCACATGCCATGGAGCTTACGTCCTATTCCAGTTCCTAAAGCTCACTTGCCAAAGCTTATCAATTTGCTTAATGAGAAGATACAAATGGGAATCTTGGAACCATCATGTGCGCCATACTCTAACCGATGGTTCACTGTTCCGAAGAAAAATGGTACTTTAAGGTTTATATAAGATATGCAGCCTGTTAGCAAGGTAACAATCCGCAATGTGGGTACCGGCCCAATTGTGGATGAATTTGCTGAGGCTTTTGCAGGTAGGTCAATTTACTCTATAGGTGATCTTTATTCTGGATATGATCAATTTTAGTTATCTTTGGAGAGCAGGGATCTTACTACGATGCGTACACCTCTCGGATTGGTAAGGATGTGCACTCTACCGCAGGGTGCTACTAATTCTGTAGCTCATATGATGAACGGCATGAATAAGGTATTAAGGGACTTTATCCCACATGCTACTATGCCTTTCATTGATGATCTAACAATTAAAGGCTGTGAGGAAGGCACAAAAGATAAAGTAAAAGATCGGAGGGGGTGCTGACAGTTTGTTGCTCAACATATTGCTGACTGTGATGCTATTTTATCCAGGCTTGAAGAAGTTAACTTAACACTTTCAAGGCAAAAATCAAATTTTGGCGCCAAAGAGGTTCTAATTGTAGGGCACATGTGCAGTCCAGAAGGTAGAAGGCCAAGTCCGGCTAAAGTTGAAGCTATTCAAAAGATGAAGGAAACGTGCTCTTCGATTACTGAAGTTCGTCAGTTTTTGGGCGCATGTGTATTCTATCATTAGGCAAAATTTGGACTCACAAAGGGGCCCTTTAAGGACTTTGACTTTACCTCTCTCTCCTGCTAACTCTAGAGCATATAGAGAGTCTATGTATGAGTCAAGGTATGCAAGTTTCTAATTTTTAAATAAGGATGTACTATAGTAAGTCGGACAATTTGTGTCTAGCCGCCCAAGTTTTTAGCTTATAAGTCAATTTTTAGGTCACTTTTAAAATCAAGTTGTGTAAGAACAAAATGAGCTGCGAGCACACCAAACTTTGATCGTTCTTGCTACGTGCGATGTGTTTCTTGGAGTCCAATGACAATTGAAGTAGGTTGATCCACTCTCTAAGCTCTTCGTTTCCATATTATCTATGTCATGTTTCCATGCTTATGTTAATATGTGTAATTAAAGATTAATTAATGGTTTTTTGCTTGATTAAGTGTAGTTTCTTATGCTCATAATTGTTAGGAATGACCTATAGATTACTAGGTTCACACGGTATATAGATTTTTTCTAGTTTGTTGGCTTTCAGGTGGATTCCGTCCTGACAGGTTAGATTAGTGTATTTCTTGTTTCGCTTTGTCTGTGTACTTGTGTGTTGCCTGATAGGTAGATTGTGAGCATTAGAATCTAGTTTAGATTTACACTTTGATGTGACAAGAGTCCATTAGCTAGAAGAGAGGTAGATATTCGGTGCGACCTCTAGCTACCATCTGACACATGTGTAGTCGCTTCCATGCACTAGTGGGATCAGTTGTGTCCTCCATAGAAATACATGTTTGTTGGAGTTCTTGATGGGCTATACTTACATCACAGTGACGTGTAAACACACACATATATTGACCTGTAATCCTGCCTTTGGATGGTTGTATTTTGGTAGGATTTGTTGACTTGATTGTAAACTGCATTGTTTTTTCCACATGTTTCTTTGGAGGCGACACTTTATTAGATGCAAGCACCTGATGTGTTATGGACATTGATGTTTTTGTATTTGTTTCTCTTTTGCTACTTCAAGATTCCACACATATGATTTTTTAGGTGGTACTAATATCTTGGGCTTAGCAGAATTGGTACCGTGCTTGTCTTGAGCTAGGGTCAATGACGGCCTTGTTAGTAAAGAACCATGTTCACTATCCTGCTCATCCAATAATTGGTAAGCAACATTCGGAAAAGAATTTTCATATGATCGGAGTCCTTACATCTCAAAATAGACTCTTTCCAACAAGAAGTGAGTACGCCCACTTTCCCATGACTTTAAGTCACTTTCTTCTTGGATGACACTAGGTATGGCTAGGGGTCTGTGGACTTTGTGAGGTTGTTGTTATGTAGGTAACAATGTGTCTGTAACCTGGATCTTCTATCAAGCTCCTTAATTGCTTGACCCGCTCAATCTTCTCTGTAGGGTTTGGATAAGTTCCTATTTTGTCAGGACAAGGGTCCTACGGGGAAAGGCCCAACCTAGGGGGTCAAGGACCTAAGCCAAGGGCCTAGCCTGGACCAGTGTGGACTGGGGATCCGCTTAGGGCAAGAGCTAGGAGCTAGGCCTATATAAGGGGCGGTAGGAAGGAGGATCCTATATTCTAGACTCACACTGGCACCATTATTTCAATTATGTGTCACGAAAAAGTCCCTAGGTGCTGGTCACATCTATTTTCTAGACCATTTTTAGCACGACGTATCAAAAGCAATTTCGTGGCCAAAAATTGTCGGATACTTAGAATGACTTGTTAAGGTACAAGTACTGCTAAACAACATTACAGATGGTTGTTTATACATATAGCAAGGCTATAAGTTGTTAATGAAAAAGTTTCATTGTCTATATCTAGAAGTGATCAATGTTTCACCTTCTATTGTGATTCAGACGTTTTAGCAAGGCTTGCAAAAGATTGCAACTAAAAATATTTAGTTTCTTTTCAGAACTATTTACATTCCTTTTTCTTGGTGGCCTTCAATGTTGTCAACACATATTGCGCGTGGTCCACAGGCTGTCTGATTGTTGACTTCAGAACTTGTGTAAAAGTGGTGGCCACGGTGTGATTTGGTGTCGTGTACCTTGGTGGCCTTTTTGCCAGGAAATGGAAGTGTTGATGGTACAGACGGGCTGGCTCTTCCACCTGCTTGTGGATGAGATCGGAAAATTTAGCCGTGGCTATTTCCTTTGTAAAGGTGCCCGTTGTCTTCCTGTCTCTTGCCCGCATGGTCATCCCTTCAATGGGCAGTCTGAGTGCCTCTGCCACTATTTCTTTTGTAATTACAACCTCGACCTTGTTTCCTTGGTTGTTTGATATCTGGGCAGTTCCGTCTTCTTTGATTGTGGACAGAAGCTCGTAAGCTTTCTGGAAGTCCACCCCGCAAGGCTCTTGTTTGTAGAAATGTCGGAGCCCCAATCTGCGGTTAGCCACTTTAGTTTTCGGCTTTGCACCTGCATCATAGACCTCTTTAGGCAAGAGGTGCGACTCCACCTGATGCCCTTCTTCACTTTTAAACCTGCCAGTGAAAACGGTGGTGTGGTGTTCTTCCAATTGTTCTCTAGAAAGGTAGGATGCTTTTGCCACCTTGACTGACTCGGGGTCCAGCTGATACAGGGGCAGTTCTTGCATTTTCTCCTTTTGTTTTAACTTCTTCTTGGCCTTCTCCGCGGCTTGCATTGCTCTTTTTCAGTGAATAGAGTGCAAAGTTAGCAGACTTGTCAGATTTTTCTTTGGAATGTCCTTTTAGACTGAAATGCTGATAATCTGGTCCAAATTGCTTCAAATCAATTTTTGAACAAGCAAAGATGCATAAAATCATGCTAAGAACAAAACTATATGGTCAAAACAAAAATTTGCAACCAAAGTAAATAATCGTGATTATTTACAATTGGAAAAAAATTCAAATTTTTTGCAAACTTGGCTTATAGGCTTGAAGTATATGCAATTACATGCTCTGAAGGAGATATGGGCTCATTTGGACGCAAAGGGTGAAAATGGTACCAGATTTTGGTTTTATGACTCTGAAACAATAGATATAAAGGAAATTTGAGGTTTTGAAATCCAAATCGACTCAAAATTGGCTAGTGGGCTTATCACAACCTGTACTTTGGATGTATGATGACAAAATATCCAAATTTCCCCATTTTGGCCAAAAAGTAAATAATCGCGATTATTAACTTTTCTTCCAAAATTGACATTTTTTGGCATAAATTGGTTCTAGGCATGGTATAGAGCTTGGTTATGAAATATGAGGTGATTTGGATCAAGAAAAGTTGTTCATAACCCAGATTTTGGCTTGCAAAGACGGTTTTTGGTAATTTTGCAAGTAATAGGTGGTCATTTTCGCTCATACTTGATTTTTGGCATGTAATAGATGTGTACACATGATAGGTGAGGTGAATTGAAACTTTCCAAGCAAAAATGATGCAGAAGTAAATAATCACGATTATTAACTACAGTGATAAAAACTTTGCAATTCTCATAAATTTTGACCTAGATTTCATACACCTAATACAAGTCCTAAATTGAATTTGGTCAAGTTTGGTCATGTCGGCATCACTTGGTGCTCTATCGACTTTGAAATCACTGTTTTTTGTGATTACTCTGTTTGTTGGGTTGGTCGGTCAACTTCGAGGTCATGAAGCTACCTGTCCAATTTTGTCTCATTTGGAGTTAGGTTGGCCTCGTATGTCGAATTTGACACTTTGTAACCTTTGAGCCGTTTTTTGCTTTTCGAGGGGTTTACTTTATGGATTTCACCAAACCAATCATATACATCGTATATGAACCTCATTAGCAAGCCATCTGTGGAGTCAGGTCGGAATTCTGGTCTTTTTCAAAAACCCTAATTTCTCTACTGGGGACCCCCTTGACCCCAGTCAAATGGTCATCTAATGGTATGGAAATGTTCTATATTGTTAGGGCATGCTATGGTTCAAATCCCATCTGATTTGGTCTTGCCAGCTATGGTCAGTTTTAGGTTGTAGGTCTTCGTGCACTACTCGGTCTCTAGGGTTTTTTCTAGGGCTTTAGACTAGCTACCGGCTGTACAAAATGGATCATTGATGAGTTAAGAACTTACCCCTCATGTCTCGTGTGAGACGGCGCTGAAAAAGGTCAATTGTGGACTCCAGAAACATCACGCGAAAGAGGCCGAAATGCTCTCTCTTCAAAAGCTCCAAGTGAAAATGAGGTGGTTTTAGCCTACCCTGGATATCTGTACCCGGACTTCTCGAACCAAATTTCCCCAGATTCCCCTGTTAGTCCTATTAGGCCGTGAAATCTATGTTAGACTCAAAAATTTCCAAAATCAGATTCCTTTCGCTCATTCTGCAAGAATTTTGTAGAAGTAGGCCTGATCGCCTAATTTAGGCTTCCCGCTTCCATCTTCTTATTTCGTTGAAAATTTTTGTGCTTTTGATCACCATCGTGTCTTCCATTTTTCCATCTGAGCTTCCCTGCTATTTATTATTAATTTTTGACCTTTTTATTTGAAAAATCAAAAGAAAATAGCAAAATGCTCTAAAAAAATAAAGTGAAAATCTAATAATTAGAAAAATCCCTTGAAAAACACAGCTTTATTGTTTTTTTGCTGGATTTCTCCATTTTTAAGCCTTTCTACCAACAAAAGGATGAAAAATATCCAAAAAGGACTATTTTTGATGATTTTCTGATAGTATATACACTATTTACACTCATCGGGAAGATATTATCAGTGAATTTTTCCTTGTTGACAAATTATAAGGGCATTATTAGGTAATTTTGCAAAAAATCACACGTTAATATGAAACTTTTTCCTCCCTCTTCAAACATTGCCCTTAATTACTTAGTACTTAGTACTCACTGCCTTCCACCCCTCCTAGATGGCGTTCTCCGGGACCACTGCGTGCATGGGTTTAACATTTGTGTCTATGCATAGCCGTGATTGGCTCTACCATGATATAAAGATCAATGCAATTCAACTCAATATGTTGTGCAAGAGCTGGGTCTTGAGTAAATAACTCAAGGGTTTCCGATGTCGAGGTTTGTTGCTGATGTCTTCCAAAGAGAAAATCTTGTAGCTTTTGTGCTCTTTGTTTGATAGTACCATCAGGGTGTTTAAGCACATTGATTATTTGAGCTATTGGTAGGACATTAGACGGTTGTCGAGCTTTTTCTCGCCATTGGTAGCCCGGTCTACTTGGTGCATGGTGTTTGAGAGCCGGTTGGGACTTAACTCGCCACTGTTTGATTGGTTTCGCGTTGTGTGGAGAAGATAAGTGTTCCTTTTTCTTCCAAACCCTTTTCATGTTAGGTTCTTTATTCATAGATGCTCGATGCTGTGCTCGACTCCTTGGAACCGTTTTCCGTTTCTTTGGTGAAGTTTTAGGCACCGATATCTGATTTAGTTTATCCTCAAGTTGTATTTTTAGTAGCCAAATTTTCCTGACTCCTTGCATGCTACTTGTATCATTTGTTTTTCGAGGAGATGGAGAAGATTTTCTTCGTGGCATGGTCTTCTGGTCGCATCTTTTCCATTCCTCCTTGCTCGGTGCAATAGGAACAATGAGTTGCCCTCCTTTAAGTGATAGCTTTAGCATATTCTTATCCCAATCTGGTAGTGCTTTGTATGTACGCATCCAACGAATGCCAAGAATCATCATCTCATTCATGTGTTCATCTAGCAAGCATACAAACCGATGCGGACATGACCATCCATGTACTATCACATTCAAGTTGACTACTCCAAATGTTGGAGTTGGATTCTTATTGCATCCTTTGATTGTCGTTATTCCTGCGGTCAATGCTTGACTTGTTGCCTTCCTGTATGTGGAATAATTGATTGCATTCACTCTAGTTCCTGTGTCTACCAAAGCATTGGTGCTATGATTATTGAGATGTACTTTGATGCGCAAATCCATTCAATCTAACCAGTCGTCATCTGTTGAAACTGCATCTTTAGGTAATTTCCATTGTCAATCATCTAGTTCCAGAGTGTTGATGGGAATCGGTATCTGTTGCTTCTTGAGAGCAGCTTTATGCTTGAGCACTCGAAGTATAGCTTACTCTTGAGCTTCATCAATAACCTGCTATCGCTTGATTTTCCTTTGTTTGGCTGTATGCATTCTCTCTAGCAATTCATTGGTTAGTGGCAAATTGTATTTCTTTAAACAACATTCACTAATCCAATTAGCCATTGGTTCACCATCTAGGGCGGACAATTTTACTGCTCCACTTGGCGATACATCTTCAATGATAAATGTTCCATTTCCCTTTTTCTTAAACTTGGGAATGTGTTTTTTAAGGGAATAGACTAGAACTAAGTCCCCTTTCTTGAAAATTTTTGTGATTAATTGGGAATCAAAAAATTGTTTTTGTTTCCACTTTTGAGTATAGATATGAGCTACAGTGGTTAGCCTTTGCTCGTCTAGCTTTTCCAAATCTTCAAGTCATTCTAGCAATTCATGTCCAGTCCACTCAAGAGTCCGTGCTACCCTTAATGTCGGCAATAGAAACTCTATTGGCAGTATGGCATCAAGACCATAAACAAGGTTAAAGGGTGTGGCATTTAGAGATGTTTTGAATGAAACTCGATAAGCCCATAGAGCAGCATGGAGAGTTCATTTCCCAGTCTGTCCTTTCTGAACTAACCACTTTGGTCAGTACTGAGCTAAAAAATTTATTCGTATGCTCAGCTTGTCTGTTAGCTTGTGGGTGATAGGGAGCTGATTTGTTATGGATTCCCATAAAATCATTAAGCAAATACTCTATTACCTTGTTGAGGAAATGAGTTCCCTGATCGCTCACAATCTCTATTGGCAGTCCATACCTTACGAATACTTACTCATATAAGAATGCAACAGTGGTTCTTGCATCATTCTTTTGGGTTGCCTTAGCCTCGATCCACTTTGTCAAATAGTCCGTAGCTACAATTATATATTGAGCCTGGGTTCTATAAGCTGGTGGCTGTATTGGTCCAACAAAATCTATACCCCATTTTGCGAAGGCTCGAGCCCCCATCATTGGTCTTAAGGACATGGTGTCTACTCGTGTTGGCATTTTTGCTCATTGACAAGCATCACACCTTTGAAAATATTCTTTGGCATCTGCGAAAAGTGTTGGCCACCATATACCTGCCATCAAGATTGCTCTTGCGGTGGTCTCACTAGAAAAGTGACCTCCAGCTATAATCCAGCATGTGCTTGTTCTATAATCGGAATATACTTGTTTTCATTTGCACAAAGACGCAAATGTTGATCTTTACCTCGCCGATACAATTGGTTCGCGATAAGAGCATAGTCTCTTGCTTCCATTTCAATTGCTCTTTGACGGCCTTTACTCATATCCTCAGGAAATGTTCGGCTCAATAAGTAAGTAACCAGATAGTTACTCCGATTAGGAACAGGAGACATTTGAAACAATGTTACATGAGGAATGGGTGGTTTTTTTTGACACTGAGGGCAATCTTTTACAAAAGATCTAACATCTCTCCTCATAGTCGGCCAAAATACTCCAAGTCTTAAGATTAGTTGCATAGTTTAGTCTTCCGCAAAGTGAAGTCCTACTATGGTAACATGTGCTTGACTTAGGTATTGTTCCTTTTCTTTAGGGTTAATGCATAAAAGCAATATCCCATCTCTATTTGTTTTATATAGCCTCCCAACTAGTAATTGATACATAGCCGATTGATCAATTAAATTAATTGTGATAGGAAGTGGTGAATCCACTTGAGATATTGTCATCAATGACACAATTTTTTTCGACCATCTAGGTGTCATTTCCACGGAGAAAAAATAGGCATCTGGTAGATCATCATCTACCCCTTTAGGTGATTCCCCTGAAACGATCCTTGACAAATGATCTTCTCGTTGATGAGTAGTGCCTTTTTTTACAACCACAGTGAAATCAAATTCGAGAAGAATGATGAACCATCTCACTATTCTCCCTGTGCTACATGGTTTGTTGAACAAATATAACAAAGCTTGGTGGTCCACAAAGACAGAAATTTGTTGGTTAATAGGTAATGTCTATACTTTTTTACGGCATAGATCATCCCTAGTCCTTCTCTTTCAGTGGTGGTGTAATTCTTTTTTTCCATGTTCAATTGTCAGCTAGCATAAGAAATAGGAAAGTCAATTTTCTCATCTCCTGGTTGGGCTAGTATACAACCAATAGCAAAGTTTGAAGCATCTACATGTATGTGGAATACCTTATCCCAATCGAGTGCTTTCAATATTGGAGCTGAGGTGAGAGCTTGCTTAAGCTTTGTGAAGGATTCTTCACGTGCCTCGGTCCATTCAAAGTACATAATCAAGCTATACATGGGTTTTGCAATTATAGCATACATGTAGATGAACCATCGGTAATATCCACAATGTCCCATGAAGGCTTGTATCCCCTTGACTGTTGTTGGTCTAGGCAAATCAGCAATGACATGAATATTTTCAATATCGGTGGCTATGCCATTTTTAGACACTATATATCCAAGAATTTTTCCTTGTCTTCCCATGAATGTGCACTTTTCAGGGTTAAAGCAAATCTTGTAAAGTCTACATTTCTCGAATACCTTTTTGAGGTGTTCAAAATGATCAGCTCGGATTGAAGAATGTACGCATAGATCATCCATGTATACTTCCAAGAGTTTTCGAAGATACTCTTTGAAAGCATGGCTCATCAATCTCTGAAATGTGGCTGGAGCATTAGTTAACCCAAATGGCATAACCCGATAGGCAAATATACCCCATTTTGTTGCAAAAGTAGTTTTGTGCTAATCTTTTGGGTCAACCAAAAGTTGATTGTATCCCGAATAGCCATCTAGGAAGCTGTAAGCTTCTTTTCCTGCCACTCTTTCTAAAACATGCTCAGTTATCGAAAGAGGAAAGTTGTCTCTAATGGTAGCTGCATTCACTTTTTTGAGATTAACACACACTCGTAATTTCCCATTCTTTTTAGGTACTACCACAATTGGAGACACCCAATCAGTGTGTTCAATTTTTTACATGAATTCGGTTTCCTTTAGTTTTTCAATCTCTTCTTTGGTCTTTCTGGAAAATGTTTTGTTATAAGTATATGGTCTCTATCTACTTGGTTTCACATCTCTCTCATGGATATAGTATGTTGACAGATTTTTGAATCAACACCCTTGAGACCCTTGTAAGACCAAGCGAAGATATCCCGGTATTCCATTAACAAGTTTAGCAAAAGCTTTTTTTCTTCTTCTGTTAGGTCATTTGCAATGTAAGTCCCTCTAGGCTCTTATCCTGGTTCAGCCAAGTCTACTCTTTTAGCATTTCCAGGTCCTTTGTAAGACTCACCTTGTTTCCGTAGTTCCCTAACAGGTTGTTCGATTATGATTTTCCAATCTTGGAGAGTATACTTTTTATAATGGGATGGAACATGCATTACGTCCTTACCATCCTCTTCTGTGGTTTCCATTTCAGTGGTGTATATCTCCTTTAGAGCTTTTTTCAACTCTAGATATTTCTTTTTCCGCTCGACTCTGGTCATGAGCAGTTTTTTATCCTGATGTTCTTCGTGAGTACCCTTCCTTACTCTTCTCAATGTCCGAGACATTTCTAAGTTTCTGTTTGAAGGATATCTGCCAGTTATTTTGTCCTTGACACAATCATTAGCCTCTATCTGCATCAAGAATTGTGTTTTACTGGAGACTGGCGGCATAGAACGTGCCTTCACAATTTTAGTGTCTCTCTTTCTTCTATACCATTTTTGTCTTCTTGATTTCTGGTTTGGAAAGTAAAAAAACTTTTCCTCCCCTCCCTTTAAGAGTAATTGAGCCCTCGTATGCTCTTTTTCTAATCCTGAATCTTCTGAGGTAGCTGAGTGTTCATCTAACTCATCAGTTGCGTCGTAATAGAGGTTAGAAAAGACTTGTTGAGCTTTCATCAAGTACTTTGTTCCCTCATCTTTGTTTTCAATGTTAAGGACTGACATGATTTGGATGGGAATTATGTCGTAGCTATCTTCATTGCAAAATTGAGTAGGCATAGACGTATTCACACATACATCCATTGTTACTAGAATTTGAGTCCACTCGAATGGTTCGAATAAATGTTGTGGAAAGGGTTCAGGTATGTAGGCTTCTCTTGTACAGTCCCTTTCTAGGATACATTCCTCTCATCTTAAGCTTCCATTTTCTGAAGGTCTGCACATCCAAATAGGAGTGTCTTTGTTTAACCAAGATGGGAGTTTAGTTTCAGTCGAAGAGATGGAATCAGACTCTTGGATGGGTGTTTTCAAGACATTTCTATAGGTGTGATCCTTTAGATTGACTCTTGTTATAGATCCCACCTGCTTCAAGTACAGATAGTCGTGATCTTGGATAAGTTGTACCTGTTGCATGAAAGGTCTTCCCAATATGATTTCATAGTTGAGTTTTTTTCCAAAGTCTACTATGGCAAAAGTGTGTTGATATTCAATTCCACAGGAGTTGACTATCACTTTTTCTAGTATCCCTAGTGGTCTCTCAATGTGTCCGTCAACCAACTAAAATTTCATTAGCGTTTGTCTAATGGATGGCTATCCCCAGGATTCCCATACTGCTTTAGTGGTTATGGCTATGCCAGCTCCACTATCCAGTATTGCCATGGTTTCAATGTCATTATGTTTCACTAGGAGGGTGGTGTTTCCTTATTCCCTTTCATAATATTCTCCGACCTTGTTCATAGGAACTGATCGAATCTCTTTGTTTTCCATTTCTTTTTTCAAGTTTCCTAGATTCTTAGAGATTAACCCCGTTATCTCCACCTTCTCTAGGGTTTTCTGTAAATCGTTCCATAAGTATGGCCAGAGTTTCAACAGTTCTCCCAAAGTAAGAGTGCATTGGATAGGTGTAGACATGATTGAATGAATATTGTCTACTTCTAGGATTTGTTTTGCTCTTTTTACTTGAGTGGTCTTGCAAATGATAGATTCATCTTCGTTATCTCCCAAGTAAGAAGGTAATGTTTTTAATGTCAAAGGTTTCGATATTCCTGAAGCCTCTGATCCGCAATCCCCGTACAAGGATTGTATATCCATGTTTATATCAGATGGGAGGTTATCCAACCGGACTTCCTCTATAGGAGCTGACTTTAAAGTTAGGCTCCCATCATTGATCTCTCTTACCTTTTCCCATAAGTATCCTGGCCAATCTTCTTCTACGAATGGAATTCTGTCTAAGGCATCTTCGTTGTCCGGCACTATGAGCTCTGGTTCATTTGTTTCAAGGTGGGGTTCTGCCACCACATCCGATTTTGCTTTCGTTTCCTCTACCGCAAGCTCTTCTGGTTTTGCAATATTTTCAAGCTTGGGGTTTTGTTTATCCAACATTTCTTTCGTGATTCTTACCAAGTTTTGATAAGCTTCCATCTTAGCTGCTTCCATGTCTGGAGATGGATAGTGTTTCCATTTGTTTTTCATGTTTTGGCCTGCTTTAAGTCTTGCTTGGTAAGATTTCAAGGCAGCATTGATAGGCTCAAAAATTCTATCAACCAGAATGGATCCTCCAGATTTCACGGTTGTTTCCTTGAATTCACTGCCAGTTTCTTTGAACTTGTCTTGGGCTAGAATTTTTGCTTTCTCTTTGTTTTCAGCCCGTTGTTTTTGTTTTCTCATCTCATATCTTTTTCTTCTGCTCCTTTTGATTCGAGAAGAAACTTTCATGTTCTCCAAATTTTCAGAGGAATTGTGTTTCTTTTTCTTTGCCTGGGCTCTAGTGATTACCTTGATTGGAACAATCGGTTCGCTCTCCGATGAGCTACTAGGCATCACTTGGACTACGTTGACTACATTTTTTTTCTTTGCTCAAAGGATTCTTAGAGCAATCTTCCGGAAAGTGTCCTCCCTTTTTGCAACATTGTATGCAATAGGCTTCAATTGGTTTGAGGTTTTTGCCAGGCTCTGGGCATTCGTTCTTCCAATGGTCATCAGCACCACAGTTATGACAGTTTCCTATTCTGGGCTTCATCATGGGTCTTCCCATGGGAGGTCTAACACCTTGATTAGCTACATAATACATTGGTGCTAGCTCTGGCAGAGCATAATTCATGGTTTCCTCCATTGGTGGTGGGTGTGGACTATACCAATCTCCCTCTACCATTAATGTAGATGGACTAGGCTCTGCATAGGGTGTAATAGCCACTAATGCTTGTTCATCTATGACTCCTTCTGAGTGTATGTACTTTACAGGAACCGCATTATGTCCTGGATAAGGAGGTTGTTGTCCCAACACAGGTTGAGGCCTCTCCATACCCATTGGTGGTCTTTGAACTTGAGGTTGATATCTGTACATGGATTGTCCCTGGGGTCTCATGGGCACGTACTGAACATTCCCATCATAGTTTGGTCTAAAGTAGCACTCGTGGGTCTCATGGTTGGTCCATTTACCCTCTATTGCCCACCATTTTTGTGGCCTAATTGGTTGTCCCTATGGGTTTATCCCCTGTCTTGGTCCTCTCATAAGTACTTTTTGCATATTATTCATCATGTCATTCATCCTTTTTAGCATATCTTCTATGGCTAAGAGTGTTGCCGCAGTAGCCGTTCCCACTTGTGTTCGTTTTGTGGATGCGGTCTTCTCGCTTTGGTTATCCTTAGGTACATCCTCTTCATTCAAGATCTCACAATTGTCTTCTAGGTCAATAGCATCAGACACACATGCCTCTAGGGTTGTATGCTTTTTACTATAGAGTATAGCATGAAGTTCTTTGTTTAGCAATCCCTCCAAAAACAATGATACAAGTCGTTCTTCTGCAGGTATCTGCATCTCAGGGCATCTAGCAATGTATTGTTTCATTCGAGTTGCACAATCCCTAATAGACTCACCATGTTTCTGTTTAAAGCTGTAGATTTGAACTACCATATTATGTTTAGTCCGCGTTTTAGAACAAGCAGCTACAAATCCTTGAGCTAACGTATTCAAGTCCATGATCGGTCTTGGTAAAATGTTCTGGAACCATGTCAAAGCTTTTCCTTATAATGTCATTCCAAACCCCTCGAATTGAGTATGGAAATCGAATATTCGCTCTGCTCTTAGCACTTGCTTAAAGCTTGCTAAGTGGTCATATGGATCCCCTGATCCACTGTATTTTCTGACCCATTTTTGAAAATCAGCTGGTCTGACACGTCGATTCGGTTCAACTCCAGGCCTTCTGGGAGTTGGTCCTGTTCCGAGTCCTTTAAACCAGTCTGTAGGAAGTAGTGACTCGTGTAGCCCTGGACTGGCCTTAGTGTCACCCAGTTTTCTATGTGATGAGGTGGTTTCTTATTTCTTCACGTTACTCTCAAATGATCTCTCAAGATGTTCGTCTCTTGGAGTGGTTTCTCGTCCTTGACCCAATATCCAATCCCGTATGGAATACCTCTGGTATTTGGTTTGTTCTACCACCTCAGGAGTCATCATAACAAAATTATTGTTATAACAATCCCTAAACAAGTAAGTTGGTAGATCCGCAGATCCCTTATCTTTGATCTTGAAGATACAGATGATCTTCATGGCCGTTAACTGTCCTGGTCTAGCATGAGAAGTCCACAAAAGATCTTTTATGTCTCTATCTTCCCAACAATAGACTCCGATCCTAGGATTATCCGTACTAAGCCGTTTCAAAGGCTTCAAGTCTACTTGATCGTCTCCCTCGAATTCCAAAGTTGGTGGTCCTTATTTTGCTAACATGTCTGGGATTATAGTGTTTACTTCTAATCCCCATTTGTGTACCACAGTAGGATTTTCGACTTGTACATATTGAGTTACGTTTCGATCCATGTACATTTTTCCTTGTTTATTTTCTCTAACCTCTTCTTCGAACTCAATACCATGATCATCAATGCGAATAGCATACTCTTTGTTAGGATCCAAGTAAACCTGGGCTCCATGGCGATTAGTCTTGTAAAAGGAGAGTATATGCTTGTAGCGCATTGTCGTTCCGGTTTCCGAGTGAGTCGAGTAAGAAGACATTTCAAATGTTGAATCTGAAAAAGTGTCCGAGACTTCTTTAGGAATTGTATCCAAGGAGTTGCCTTGATTTACGCTTTCTTCAGTGGATACTCTACTGGTGTTTTCCCCGAATAGGCCTTGATTTCCTATTACAGGACCGGATCTAAGGTTTATATAGACTTATGAAGCCCTGGACAGAGTACTCACCTAGGATGGACTTGTCGTCGATTTCCACTCGATTCAATTGCACCTTCTATCAAGTCACTAATTACTTGTCTGCAACCTGATTCCTGTACAAAATTAATCAAATTAGCTATTTTTCTATAACGACAATAGAGCTCTTGAGAAATCTCGTGCTTGGTCTCTGTATATCACTTCAATTCGTGCTATGGAAGTCAAAATTTTGATTTTCAGATTCAGCTTAGCAAAATCAAAGGTCTAATCTGCAACTTGTAAACTGAGTGTATCTGTACCAATTTTGATCCGTTTGAACCCAAATTTTTTCTATGGCCTTATATTATGTTGTTCTAACACTGTATAAGCCCAAAAGTTAAAATTGAAGTCTGTGGCCAACAGAAGTAAATAATCGCGATTATTTACTTTTGCTAATTTTTGGCACTTTTTGGATTGGTTTGACAAGTATACAACATGTTAAATCCCTTCGGTAAGTTTCACCAAGTTTGGACAAAATTTGATCCAGTTTACCCATTGTTCCGTGTCCGCAGACTCTGATTTCAAGAATCTGGCTTAAGTCTCACTTTTGTGGTCCAAATTTCATCAAAACTGATTTGTGGGGTCTACTTGATGTGCTTGACTTTGTGGTATACTCAAACTTGCAAAATCACCAAGTTTTGAAGCAGATGAAAATAATCGCGATTATTTACTTCTGACAAATTTTTACAAATTTTTGCCCCAACTTTGACATATATCTATTAAGCACCTTATGGTAAGGTCACTAGCCAATTTTCATCAAGCTTGGACAATTTTTGGTCAATTGGTCATCAATTATCTATCCGCAGACTAACTTTGCAATTTAAGTCACAATTTTCAATTCAATGATTCAAATTTTACCAAATTTGGTTTGTGGGCTTATTACAACATGGTAAAGCTAGTGGTATGCCAACTTGGTAAAAAAAAATTCAAAAATAGGGCAGATGTAAATAATCACGATTATTTACTATTGCCAAAATTTTGTAAGTTTTTGGTCAACTAAGCATATACCTATGTTTATCACGCCAATATAAGCCTATGAATCAAATTTCAACAAGTTTGGATCAATTTTTCCTCAATTCACACTCAAGATTCAAAAAGTGAGTACAAACTTTAGTTTTTACCAAGTTTTTTGCTAGTTTAGTGATCCAAATCTCTTGGGCCTTTACAAAAGTTGTTTGTACACATGCAATGAGTCAATGGTATGAATCTTGGCCAATTTAGAGCAAAAAGTTAATAATCGTGATTATTAACTTGAGGCTTGAAATGAGTACGTTTTTTCAATTTTCTCAAAGACAGTCTTTTTATGATTTTTTAAAGCCTATAAATCAAGTCAAAACTTAATTTGACCTAAAATATCAAGAAAAAGTAAATAATTTGAGCTTTGGTCAACTTCTTGAAATTTTTACCTCGAAGTGTCTTTGAGCTTATCCACTGGTTCAGACAATTCTTAGGCTTACTCTCCAATCGGATTGAGTGAATTCGAGCCTTTTCAAGCTATTTCTAGCCGTAGACCTAAAATTCTGCAACTTTACATAACAACTCACACTTGATTCTTTCAGAGAGAGCAATGTTTCGAAAGCCATCTTGGATCCTACTTACCCTACTCCTAGTTTCTCATGCAATGGGATTGTGGAAAGTGTCCACAAACACTCGTTTTCTTGTGTTTTCTATGTTTTTCAGAGTCTTGATCTTAAGACTTGTCTCGTCTACCAATCATTATTCAAATCCTAATCTAAATCTACAATCCTAAAGGCACTCAGCAAGTACGATTACTTCCAAGCTACCTCTACATAGAAAAAGACGACAATCTTAAGCTATGCGGTTTCTAAAAAAAAAGTTTTACTCTAAGTGAACCTAGAGAAAGTTAATGAAAAATTACACAAGATGCTCGTGTTTTCCCTATTTTAGGTCTATTCGTCCCCGGCAGCGGCGCCAAATGTGGGACGCATGTCTAACCTCACCATCCTATCTTATTGCAGTATTAACGAGAACCACGATTAATTTGTCAAACCATGGAACAAAGCTGACTCGACTAGTACATAGAGTCTACAAGAGGTTTTCAATCTCTTGGAAAACAACTAACAACTCGCATCTAACTCAAGCTACACTCAAGTGACTGAAATCACCAAAAGCCAATCGCTCATCGGTAAGAAAATCACATCCGTTACAGCATCAAATGACATTCAAACGTAACAAAAATTCTAGGACAAGTTTATAAGACCTAAGCACACATGCCTATGGCCTCAAACCCCACTTTAGGTCAAGTTCCAAAATCGCGATTATTAACAGCAGTGGATTTTTGACCTAGTCGTTTTTGACCCAGAATGCATCTAAATGCTTAGCAATGATGCCCCAATACCCCGTCTATGCTTAGTTTTTGTTTTAAAAGTGTAAATTCCTAGTTGCATTTAGAGGAAGTTTCATAGATTCTGGCATTGCAGAGATTGGTTGCTTTGTAGTCAAGTATCGAGGTGTTAAGCGGTGTGCTTTGTATGGTAGTTTATTTTTATCGAACTTCAATAGTCATTGATTGTTTATTTCATAAAAGAATCTTAATATTTCCAGATACAATTTATCCAAGAAGGGAATGTGCACTTGCAATTTGTTGCCTCAAATCTCGTGTGGGAAGTTTATTGAGTGGGTGGTTCATGTTTTGGTTTCAAAATTGCATTCTTATACAAGATGTTGTGTTAAGTTTTTTCAAATGATTAGTATATGTAAGATAATCTTTGAATTGATCATTGCTTTGTACTCAAGTATCAAGGTGTTAAGGGTGGGTTTTCTATGGTTCTTTATTTTAATAAAATCTCAATAATTTATTGATTGTCTATTCTCATAGAAGAATTTCAATATTTTTAGTTACAGGTTATCCGATAAAATTGCTTACACTTTCAATTTTATTATCTCAAATCTCATAATACCAAGTAGGTTACATCATGTGCTTGTTTGGAACCTTGGGTTGCTAGAACCATCATGATGAAAGAAAATTGTGAAGAACTTGAGCCAAGGAAGGCTTCAAGATTGATAACAATTCACAAAGCATCTTTGACAACGGGTCCCACAACTCTTGGACCATATTTTGAAGGAGCTTTTGCATTTTTCTTTCCATTAACATATTAATTTGTGGCTAAATTAGACCCATGTCCACAACTTTCAAAACAGTTTTAGCATTTTCAAAAACTTTCTATATCTTCTTCCTATATCTTTTCAGTATTTTTAAGTGAACCCCTCCAACTATGAGATTCTACCAAGAGACTTCTCTACTTTTCATGTAGTGATGTGTTCTATTAACACTAGAATGGTAACAGGACACTTTTATGTCCTTGGACACTTTTGTGTCCTGTTAAGTGACCATTTTGCTTGAATTATTTGAAGAGTATGAAAATGAATTTCTAGGTGCTATATATCCACAAAGTTGCCTTATGAGCTGAAAAAAACTTAGCATTTTTTTTGGAGTATCGATCTCACCATTAACCTTACTCTTGCACAACATTTTTGAACCTAAACTATGTGAAAAAACGGGTCCTGTTTTTGGCTTTTTTTCAATTTTTGGCAACTATACCACTCTAAACTTCATGTTTGTGAGGTTTATATGGCTAGAGGTTAGGCCTTCATAGTTCTCAACATGTTTTGATGCTTGTAGGGAGAGCTAAGTGTTAAAATTGAAAGTTATTGCCCATTTACAAGAACTGCATAATCCTGTTTTTTGACCAAAATTAGCACTTTTATGATTTTTTTGGTGGCTTTCTTGATATCCAAATTCAATTTTGATTGTGTAAGTGTAATGTATAACATAAATTTAATCTTCCTTGAGTTTTGGGGGACCTAATATGCTACATAGCATAGTATATGATGATGGTTGAGTTTTTTGATTGTTGAAGAATACGATACATTTTAGAGTAGCAAGTGTAACTTTCTCAATATTGCTAGTTTCTTAGGCCAATTGTGTGTATTTTGTAGGTAGTAACCATATCTAATCCTAGACTACAAACTTGGCTAGATATTGAGTAGTTTCTATGGGTTTCTAGAGGTCATAATGCTAAACCCAGTTTTTTCATGTTTGCTGTATTTAGCACCTTATCATTGTCTCCAAGGTTCCAATTCTAAGAGATCCATTATCCTTTTGACATGCTCCATGGCTCCTTTTGAATCCAAAGGCCTAAAGGGAACCAAGAAAACATGTGTATAGTATCTGTATTGAGCGTGACTATAGAAACTTTGATGATAGGTCCGCAAAATGGCAAAAATGTAACTTTTTTGTACCTATTTTTTTTGCCCCAAAAAAAATTAGTGAGGTAAAAGCAACCATATGTTTTGGTCACCAACCCATTGAAGTTAACGGGCATTTTATCTCATGTCCTACAAACATCCCCACTCTTATTTATATACAATCAACCGTAAGAAATTGTTGTTTTGGGCAAAATGCACTTGTCCATCAACTTTGGAGGCTTGTAGTGACCAAGTGATGAGAAAAATTACAAGTTTCTTATTTTTTCCATATGTAGTAGTTATTGAACTATAAGCTCATTAAAGGATTTTTCAAAATGAGTGGATCTACGATGGTTTTGGAATTTTTTTTCTAAACCCTGAAAGGACACTTTTATGTCCAGTTAGGTTACCATTCTAGTGTTAATTACAAAGTTTACCAAGAAAATAGGAGTTACAATATTCCCGATTTATCAAAATAATAATCGTTTTATAAGGAGAAAAATGGTGTTCGCGTTAGCTTGCTGCTAATAGTTATTGGTGCAAAAGAAAGACGGCACACATTATCTGTGTGTCGACTATAGAGCACTAAATAGGATCACTATCAAAAATAGGTTTCCCTTTCCACAGATAGAAGACCTATTTGATAAGCCACAAGGGTCGACCTACTTCAGTAGAATTGACCTAAAAAGTGGTTGCCATCAAATAAGGATAGTTGATCAAGACGTTGTAAAAAAGACCGCATTTCGCACTACGTTTGGTCTTTACGAATACATTGTCATGCCTTTTGGCTTGACCAATGCACTAGCCACATCCAACCGCTTAATGGAGAAGCTATTCAAGCCTCACTGAACCTTTACTGGAGTGTTCTTTGAAGATATTATCATCTACTCTAATTCACTAGACAAACACAAGCAACACGTGTAGGTAATATTTCAAGTCTTACAAGAGAATAAACTTTATGTTAATCGAAAGAAAAGAGAGTTTTTCTTACAAGAGACTCAATATTTAGGTCACATTATCTCTCAGGATGGCATCCAAATGGATCCATCAAAGTTAGAGGTAATAAAAGGATGGCCTAATCCAAGGAATCTTCATGAACTAAGAAGCTTTATAGGTATGTGTGCATACTATAGACGCTTCATAGAAAAGTTCTCACTAATAGCAAGACCGATACATGACCTAACAAAGAAAAACGTTAGGTATACATGGTCTTCCAAGGAGAACAATGCTTTTGAAAAGCTTAAAGAAAAGCTTATCTCTCAACATGTGCTTACACTGCCGGATCTCTCAAAGCCATTTGAGGTCCGATGTGGTGCTTGTGGTGATGTCGAAGGCTTGACCCTGTTGAGAAAGCTCTAGGCATATATGAAAAGGAAATCCTCGCAGTTTTACATGCCTTAGACTTGTGGAAGCACTATTCACCGGGGACTCCTTTCGTTCTGGAGACGGATCACCAAAGCCTTGAGTACTTCATGATGCAGACCAAGCTCTCCAATAAACAAATGAGGTGGGCAAATTTCCTTTTGCAATCTCATTTTCATATTGCTCACATTGCTGACAAGCATAATCAAGTAGCCGATGCACTCTCAAGACGGCCGAGAGTGAATGCGGTTTTCATAGCAACTCACATTGATCTATCTTCTATGATAGATGAGTATGCTATTGATCCCAATTTTAGAGATGTGATTTCAGCTCTTGCATTAGGGAAGAAAGAGGAAACTTACTTTACAAGATGGTTATCTTCTCTATGGCAATAGACTATGTGTTACTAACTCACTACGTGAGAAAGTAATGTATGAATCTCATGCTCCTCCTTATGCGGGGCATAGAGGGATTCAGTCTACCCTAAAAGGGATTGAAACATATTTCGATTGGCATGCCATGAAAGGAAACATACAAGAGTATGTTTCTAAATGGGTGGTATGCCAAAAGACAAAGTCTGATTGATTGAAGCAACCTGGATTGCTTCAACCTTTGCCAATCCCTAATTCACCATGGGAGAGCGTATCCATGGGTTTTATCTTTGGATTACCTAAGTCTATCCATGGGAATACGGTGAGGCGGTATGGGGCAGGCAACAAGAAGAGTGGCCTCCAAGCACTCTTCTAGGCTCCCATGCTGCTCAATTGGGTTGGGGTTGGAAAAACAACAAACACACACACAAACCCGCAACCTAACCCTACACAAATTTGGGGCACCACCTAGGTTTGGATGCGAACTAGGACGCGTAGAGAGAGAGAGAGAGAGAGAGAGAGAGAGAGAGAGAGAGAGAGAGAGAGAGAGAGAGAGAGAGAGAGAGAGAGAGAGAGAGAGAGAGAGAGAGAGAGAGAGAGAGATAGTGCTCGGGCTGCTTTGAAACGTATCGGCAATGATCAAGCAAACACAACTATATATTTAAGAAAGAGAGAGAAAGGGGGAGGGGGTGCTTGTTGCATTAATACTTTCTTACAAATCTGTCATGACAAATCAAAGTGAGATTAGTATTTGTTCAACATAGTTTGCGTAAATTTCACCACAACACATCACAAGAAAAGCCACCCCAATCACTGTCTTAAGGCTAGGGGAGTCCTCTCCACCCTGTCGCCCTCTTACAGTATGTGGGATTTATGGCTAGATTGATGAAAACACCAGAGACAAGCTATCAAGAACTTAACAAAAAACACCAAGACACTTACGCATCATTGTTGTCCATTACTTCACGTTGGAAGGGAGACAAAGTATCCAAGCTTAGTCCAAATCCACCCTCCTTGATTCAGCAAATGTTGGGCTTACACTAGTAGGAGAAATGATAGATTTCCTACTCTCAATTGAACGATCACTCTCTTTCTTACAATGGCATAGAGTTCCCTTGCTAATCCCCTATTACAACACATGCACATGCATAAGACAATGAGCTTCCACTCAAGAGCTCCTTCTAGAGAGGTTGAGCTTGGCTTCTCAAGCTATAGCATAGTGCTCTTGCTTATGGCTCCCCCATTTTTGTGCTAGCTACACCCTCCTTTTATAGCAATTTTGAAGGCTAGGGTTACTCCTCTAACCATGGTTGGGTTAGATTTTCAGCAATTTATCTAATTTCTTTTGCTTGGAATTATCAAGAAGTTGGTGGGGAAAGAGAGAGGAGAGAAATGGAGGTGATAGGACTTTTCATAGTGGGTTAGTGTTAGTAGAGTTAGTATTAATTTACAAATGGAATTGGATATTTACAATGGGAGTATCCATGTAGGATACAAATAAGGAAGAAAAACTCTTAAGAGGTAAGAAAAGGTGGATTTCTTACAAGGTTGATGCTCCAAGTGTCTTGAGTAGGGCCAATTTTGACGTTTGTTGACGGTCCACTAGCTTTGACGGTACATTTTTTCTCCACTCTTGACCTTCCTTGAGAGACAAGGTAATTGAAGCTGAGTAATCAACCACCATGATGCTGTCTTTTAAGAGAAGAGGCTGAATTTTGTGGTTTTTTTTATAGATATGGGTAATTTGGAGGAGGAAAAATGAGACTAGGTGGTCAATTTTGGAATGGAATTGTGTGTGGGAGGTATGAGTTCACCATAGTTTCTATTATTCTTCAAGGTTGAGGAGAAGGTGAGTAGGGTGCAGAGAGGAGTGGTGAGAGAGGTGGGGATGATGAGTGGAGAAGTGTGTGTGAAAGAGGAAAATGATAAAGTGGAAGAGAGAGTGTGGCTGCATAGCATGGGAAAACTGGGGTCCACTAATAAAATCATAGCTCACAGCTCGTAACTCAAAAAAATATGAAAAAATTGGAGGCAAAAGTTCAATCCACGAGCTACAACTTTTGTTTGTATCACGTTTTCAAATTCTGAGAGCAGGTGAACTTTAAAAATTCAGCAAAACCGACTATTTTTTTCCACTGCACAAAGTCCTTGTGGGGTCCGTCTTTGGATGATTCTTTTGAATACCTCCAAGAGTGAGCCCTCCATAGTGCATGTATGCATGCCACCTACCCTTGACCTTATTTGGTAGGTCTATAATTGAAGATATTGTTGAGATCATGATATAAGTGAATAGTACAACTAAGAAAATCAAATATTGAGGGGTCTAAAAAAATATGTACATGTCAAATATAAATAATATAAGTGGAAAAAATATAAAGGGGTCAAAAGAAATATCTCTCATTATGAGGCTACCATAAAAAGATAAATATTTTTGGTGTTCTAATTTTTTAGAAAAAAAACAAAATAGATGTAGGAAGGGAAAAATCACAATAGTGAAAAAATATACACATAAATAAAACTAGTTTTTTTGGATTTTTGTTGGGGTGGAGTTACACCAAATATAAGAGAAGCTTACATGAAAATATTTCTATATGGAATAAAGAGTATGAAAAATGGTAAGAAAAATTGTGGTAATGGTGAGGCAATGTACAGAGCATAAATAACACACACCTAGGTAGAAATATTTAAATAAATACCAAAATAATTATGGAAAAATCTTTTATTTAGGCCCTATATACAAAGAAATATTTACATACGCATGGGCCATAATATACTTATATTTTTTATTTTTTTGGCTCAACTAGCCCAATGACTAGCTAATTGAGGGTTTTTTATTTCAGTAAGGAGATATGGGAAAAGTCTCCTAACTCACACGCACCTATATACAGTGAAAGGGTGAGGGTAACCACAGTGTTTGAGTGATTTGATAGGGTGAGATAACTCACTATGGCAATTACAGAGAGCCAAAAAACGGCTATCATTAGCCCTCCCCCAGGATGATGGTATATTCATGTACCATCATAAAGAATCTTTTCCAAAGAGAGTGCTTCAGAGTCCTTGACAAGATCTTCATTGTTTGGCCCCTTGGAATTTTGGTTTGTGTTACACTCATGCTTCATGGAACAATACTTACATGAGATAGTTGCCTTTTGCTCTGGTAGATCCTTTGGTAGAAGGCGACTCAAGTAAGGCTTCAAGCGATAGCCGTTTACCTTTCTGGAGTGCTCTTTCCCATTCAAGTCCATAAGTTGATAGTAACTTGAATTGAAAGCCTTCTTGACTATGTATGGCCCCTACCATCTTGTTTCAAATTTGGCATCAAAACGATTATCGAGTCGATTGTCATACCTTAGCACAAGATCTCCTTCATTGATGCCTTTGTCCTTCAGTTTCTTGTCAAGCTTCTCCTTTGTCTGTGTGGCTTTCCTCTTATAGCACTCATATGCTACTTCTCTTTTCCACTCAAGCTCAGCTAAGGTAAGAAGTCGATCCATCCATGCTTCTTAATCATCTTGTGCTGATTTGCCATGAAGTCGCATTGTTGGAATGTTTAGCTCAATTGGCTGTAAAGCCTCTTGACCATAGACCAAGTGAAATGGTGTGAACTCCATGGATTTCCTATATGTGGTTCGATACGCCCACAAGGCACCATCCAAGAAGTCATCCCACAACTTTGTCTTGTTTTTCACCATCTTTCTAATGATGCCTGCAATGACACCATTAGCTTTTTCTACCAAACCATTTGATTGGGGATAGTAGGGTGTATTGTGACGATGTAGAATGTGAATTTCTTCACAGACTTCTGTGAGCAATCCCTTTCTAAACCCTGGACCATTATCGAAAACAATCTCCAAAGGTGTGCCAAATCTACAACAAATGTGAGTGTAGACGAATTTGCTCATTGTCCTCTCATTTACCTTTGCCACACTTTGTGCTTCCACCCACCTAGTCATATAGTCTACAGCCACTAGAATGTAGAGTTTACCATTTTTTGTCCTAGGCAGAGGACCCATAGCATCAATGCCCCACTTTTCAAAGGGTCCATTTGCAAGCACTATTTGCCTCGGGCCATGCACCAACCTTCTATTTCCATTTATCTGACAAGTGTGACAGCTTTTACACCAATGTTGAACATCCACATGCAAACTTGGCCAAACATACCCCGAAAGCAAAATCTTCTTCACAGTTAATTCTTGGGCAAAATGACCACCACATGCCTCTTCATGAAAACCTTTTAGAATGGCTGCAATTTCCTCGATAGTTGGTACTCGTCTGCACACTTGATCCTTCTCTCTTTGATAGAGGGAGCCTTCTAGGAAGAGATATGCGCTTGCCTTCTTCATGAGTCTCCTCTTCTGAGCCTTCGTGAAGTCTTGTGGAAACTCGCCCTCCAAAATGTAGCTAATAATGGGAGTCAATGAATCCAATCCCTGGTATCTCGGTTGCTTGACAGTTGCTGCCACCATGATGACCTGCACTTCTTTCTTTACACATGCAACGGCTTGTTGTGCAAGTAAATCAGCATCTTCATTTTGTTTCCTAGGAATATGATATAATTGCACCTCCTCAAATTGATTAAATAGCCTACGGATGGTATGAACTTTGGCCCTTAGTCTTTCATTTTTGCATGCCCAAATGCCTAAAATCTGCTTCACAAAGAGAAGTGCATCCCCTTTTACCATGAGACGTTGTATACCATGGCCAATGCATATTTTTAAACCATGAAGTAGTGTGTCATATTCTGCTTCATTGTTGCTAGCTGAACTTGGTAGATTGAACTTCTCTTTCATGACCACCTCTCCACTTGGGTTGAGCAACACTAGCCCTCCCCCTGCTTTTCCTGTGGCTCGACGAAAAGCTCCATCAAAGAACAAGGTAAAAGCATTAGGAATACTTTTTTGTGGTGGCAATGGTAGGGTCTTTACTTCAGGCACCTTAATCTCCTTTTCATGCACCCTATAAGTGAGAATCCCTGCCAATTGTGCACGCACACTATCTTCTACCTTGAAAGAGTATTGGAACTCTTGCAACTCCATATTCCACTTTGAGATCCTAGTACTAAGATTCATTTGAGATGACACCCAAGGGAACAAATTTTCTGCAGTGAGAATTACAAAAGGTTTTGGTAGCAGGTAGGATCTAAACTTTCTCACCGCAAACATGAGAGAAAGCATCATGAGTTCTGCTTCTGTGTAGTCTCTCTCCAAAGCATTCATGACCCTACTAGCAAAGTAGATGGGTCACATCCTTGTACTGTGGGGATCTTGTTGTAGCAACACAGCACCAATTGTTTCCCTTCCAACACTAGAGCTAACAAAGAATGTGTACTCCCAACAAGGAGGCATGAGTGTTGGTAGCTCTGACAAAATGACTTTAATGTTACAAAAATACTCTTCAAGCTCATCAGACCATGCAAATTCTACTTGTTGTGTCAACTTTTGCAAAGGATGAAGCAACTCCGAGGCTAAGTGAATGAAGCGTGACATATACTTCACCTTCTGAATGAAAGAGATGACCTCCTTAAGACTCTTCGGTGATGGGAGCTCAATAAGAGCCTTTGCCTTTGAAGGATCCACCTCAATGCCTTTATAGGAAACCTTGTGACCGAGCAAGATCACTTCATCCTCACCTATGTGGCACTTGTCGGGGTTGAGTTGACCTCCCATGTCGTAGAGCTTCTTTAAACCTTCTTCTACCCTTTATAGATGCAATGATTTTGAGCTATAAATGCAGAAATCATCAATGAACACCCTAATTGACTTTCCAAAGAATGCTTGAAACACCATGTTCATGAAACGTTGGAATGTTGCAGGAGCATTTGTCAGGCCAAATGGCATGACTCTAAAAGCATAACAACCCCAAGGAGTGATAAAGGTTGTTTTCAATTGATCTTCCAATGCGATACCTATTTGAAAGTAGCCTGAGTAGCCATCACACACAGTGTACTTCTCATGACCAGCTACCTCATTTAGTATCTCATCCTGAAATGGGAGGGGAAAGTGATCTCTTTTTGTTGCCTCATTGAGTGGATGGTAATCCACACACACTCTCCACTTGCCATTTTTCTTAGGAGTGACAACAACAGGAGAGACCCACTCTGAATTCTCCACTGGATAAATGAAACCTGCTGCTAGAAGCTTTCTTACCTCCTTGAGTAAAGCCTGCTCCTTGATGACTCCTAGACTTCGTAGCTTCTGAGCCTTAGGTGTGGCCTCTGGCTTCAACTCAATTTTGTGTTGAACAACATCTACTCCATGCACATCGGTGTAGTCTTTAGCAAAAAGCCTAGGAAAATTCCTTAGCACACATTTGAACTCCTCTCTTTCATCCTTTGTAAGTGTTGTAGATAGCATACCTTCTAGCATTCTTTCATCTTCCACTTTTTGGTTCTCTTGGGAACCTACCTCCTCCAAACCTTGACAAGAGGTCTCTTGGTTGGTTGGCTTAAACCTTACCCCCATGACTTCGATGGAAGACTCCTCTTCAGTAATGCTGCCGCTACTTTCTTCTTCTGAAGTGTTATCGGTCCAACCTTCTTCCGTCTCACTTTGAGATGATTCTTCATGGAGCTCCTCTTGGCGTTGCTCCTTCATGTCAAAGACAACCTTCTTATGATTGTCGTTCCTGCAAATTAGCTTTCCACTCTCCCAATCCTGTAAAGCTCACATTTTCATTAGACATGGTCTCCCTAGGATAAATGGGTAACCATTTCCTTTGGTAGACATGACATAGAAATCCACTGCCTTCTTAATGCCAAAGGCCTCCACAAAAACATTTTTACAAATGCCTACGCACCTAGCCTTGCTATTGTTTGCCATCTTGACCTTAATTTCAGGTGTCTCATGGATGTGCATGCCTGGATTTTGCATGAGTCCCTCTGTCATGATGCAAATTTGTGCACCCCCATCCACTAGACCTTTCCTAACCAATCTCCCTTTTATGTAACAATCTAGCACAGGTGTAATGTCCTCATTCATTTCAGCTTGTGCAATTTTTACAACAGGCACACTCTCTTTCACCTTTCTCCTAGTGCTAATTGCCGTTGTTAAATCCCTCCTAACTTGTGGACATAATGCAAGAAATTGAGGCCATGAAATATCAGGACCCTTACCTCTCATGTCTTCCAACAAGTTGTACGGAGCCATACCATGTCCAAGAGGGACGTCTTGGAGGTTGATACGACATCGAGTCCTCTTAGCTTCCTTGGTCTCCTTTGCCTTCTTTTCTCGTCCATGGTCACTTTGTGATGTAACTCCTTCTTTCTCCTTACCTTTCCCTTGGCCACGCTTAATGCCATTTTCTTCCATGTCAACCTCTCTTGAATTTGTCACCTCTACCACATGCACGTTTGGGTCTGGCAAAGGTGGAACTCCTTCCACTCCTTGTGAAGGTGGTCTTGCTCCATCTGGCCTTTGTATAAGCCGTGGTTGCTAACTAGTTCCTTCACCTGCATTCATCACTGGGTAATTCAAGTTAGGTCTCCCTGGCTCCCCACGGGGCCAAGGAAAATTATACATCCCATGTCCAGACTCACCGCAATTCCAACATTGCAAGACTCTCTTTTTGTTCCGTGAGGAACCTTTCACTACCGTGTTAAAAGATTTTGATAAGAATAGTAGGATTTTTGTAGAATCTTGAACCAATAGGTACTCTCTAGGAGCTCTTAGAAAAGCCATCCCTATAGTACTACTATCTTCCCTAGTGTCATAGACACACAAATACTCGTGTATATGAATCTCTAGATGAGAAAGACAAATACTTGTAAGAGAAGCCTAACAGCAACAACATTGTCTCCATTTGTAATTATTTTTATGAGGCTGGATTCCTCTATAAATGCAATATAAATATTTCTTTTTGTTAAATGGTGTCGCACTGAGTGAGAGTATTTTATTTAGATTACTGGAGTTTCATACAGATTTGAGAAATATTGTTGATTTTTTTGGATATTCTGATTTGTCTGTAAGATGTTTGAAGTTTCAAGTCTTAATCATTTCACCATGAAGAAATTCATGCAATATTTTGATTTCAGTTTAATCACTAATGGTTATTCTTATTAAGTGGATCATAACCTTTGTCAAGATGTCCTCATTTGGGGATGTTGAATATATATCAATAGCAACATTTCAAAAGTTGAGAAAGCTAAATTCTTCCTTTCTAAAATGTTATTGTTTCCATACTATTCCTATGCCAAGCTTGACTTAGAGAAATGACAACTTGAGATGGAGGTGTATATATAGGGGTGAATTATTATTGATTCTTGTTTCATCATATATATTATAAAGCCTTTGAGTTTCCACCTTTTTGAGTAGTGTTGACAAGTTTTTGGTCTCAAACCTTCTTAAATATCCCTATTCATTCGCTATTGGTAGCTATTTATTTGGTATTGTTAAAGATCATACCAATAGCTATCACCTTGTGAACTTAATTGTTGAATTGCGGATTTGATTTTTACTATGTAGCTCATTTGGATAGAGAAAGTGTAAACATAAATTATAGATACATGCATTGTTAACATAGAAGATATGTATCACTCGAACCTATATAACTGCTAATCAAGAAACCTTTGGTCGGATACTATAACAATAGGGGTCACATGTGGTTTTAAATACCAAAGAAATGGCTTAACCAAAACATTTTCAAGAACACGAGGTGAACACAAGGAAGTAAAAATTGGCTCCTTGTTTGGTTGATTTCTAGTGCTAAATGTTCTGAGTGCACAAAATTTGTGAGGCCTTTGACCTTGCGAGTTCACTAAAGTATATGTAACATAGCACATGTGTTCAACAGAAGGGAATTTATATTCTTGTAAAGTTACAGAAACATGTGTAGGTAAGGCCTATAAGGGCTACTTTCAATCCATTGTGGTGAACGCACATGATATAGGAAAATTTGACATAGTGAATACTCCGGACATCAAACACTACAACTCTATCTCATGGCCATACATTAAAACAAAGCCCCTATTTTTCATTTTGAAGCCCCAGAGACCCTCAACAAGAGGGACCACAACGGCGCGTAGAATGCCCATCCAGGCACAAATAGGGACCAAGATATTTCCAAGAACAGGGGATGGACACAAGGAAGTAAAAAATGGTTGATAAGCATGATACAAGGTTTAGGTATCTGCCATTTGGGGGGGGGGGAGAGGGGTTGCTATGAACACATTAAACTACCCAGTTCTATCTCATGGCCATGTATTAAAAAAAGCTTGTACTTGTCATTTTAGGGCCCAGGGACCCTCAACAAGAGGGGCCACAAGGGCGCGCAAACTGGCCATCCAAAATTTTGGATGGCCAGTTTGCGCGCCCTTGTGGCCCCTCTTGTTGAGGGTCCCTGGGCCCCTAAAATGACAAGTACAAGCTTTTTTTAATGCATGGCATAATACAATGTTTAGCTATTTGCCATTGTGGGGGGGGGGGGGAGTTTGCTATGAATACATCAATTTGCCCAATTCTATCTCATGGCTATGCATCAAAAAAAGCCTGTACTTGTCATTTTAGGGCCCCAGGGACCCTCAACATGAGGGGCCACAAGGGCGCGCAAATCAGCCATTTTGGATGGCTGATTTGCGCGCCCTTGTGGCCCCTCATGTTGAGGGTCCCTGGGGCCCTAAAATGACAAGTACGAGATTTATTTTTATGCATGGTCATAATTCAAGTGGTAAGTTTTTTTTTTTTTTTTATAAGTGTTGGACTTTTAGGCTGTTTTCAAGAGCTTCTAGTGTTCAGTTGGCTCTGAATCTGTCTGGGCTTGTCTCACATAAATTTGTTCATCTCGTCGCGCTCTTCGACTATCGTGTGATGCAAAAAAATCATATCCTACTCAGATTTTCCAAAAATCAACGTGCAAGTTGGCAATTTTTTTAAAAATGATGTAAAACAGACATTTCTTACTTTTTCCTTAATCTACAGGCTCGAACGGGCATTAAAACCATAGAATCTGAAAATACTCAGAGAACCAATGTTTTTTATTGTGTTAAGGACTGCATTTCCTACATACAAAACTTTCTCAAAATCTCACCCTAACACCTTCAAAAGTGGCTTCCAAGGAGTGCCCTCGATCAAAAATTGAAACTGAAGGAAAACAATCAGAATGAACTCCTAGACTGTGTACAAACTTTAAAATAACCAAAATTTCCTTTTTTTTAAATTTATTGCTAAACATTTGAAAATAGACCACCCTTAGACTTCCCACAATGATAGAAATCAAAAGGTTCAAAGAGACGTCTGGTGTCACAAGTGCATGGTAGGAATCTAATGGAGGCTTATTCCGTCAAGATCTCTTATACTTTATTATATCTTCTCATGTACAATCTTACCAAACAAAAACCAACTTACACTTTAAATGACTACAGATTTTATTTAATTTATCAAACAATCTAAAATATGGTAGACCTAGAGTGCTCTTACACATCAACAAACAAAAAAGTACAAATTTCTTCTCATTAACTTTGATAAACATACATCTATGAACACTTTACAAGGACTAGTGTGGTCATAGTTCTTACATCCATTCCATGACATGGTATGCTCCTGGGGTGACCTATCACATAAAAATATCTTTGGTAGGAGTGCCCTCATGTTAGGAAAGAGTGTGTTGCTGCTGATGAAAAGTTTTTGCATTCTCCTACTAGGGATCTTCATGTCAGCATAATGATTTTTGGTGTAGTGGGAGCCACATTGCCGCTGAGGAGAGCTTTGTGCCACCGTAAAAGCTTCCTGTTATGCCAGTTCCTTGAGCCATTGTTGCAAACAACGCCACTCAACTAGCATAGCAAGAGGTCACCTTGTAACAAAAACATGTATGAATTCAACATTTGCAAGCTATATAATGAAGAAACTTGTTAAGTATATGTTGTACAAATTTGCAAGTATTTCTATCTAGCTGGGAATAAACAATATAAAAATTATACATTAGGATGAGACTACCACCCCTAATAAGCATGGATTTGAAGCACCTACCTGCAAGATGTAACAAAGAAGACTGTTTTAGCAGAAAAGTGGTGACACTTGGCCTCTCTAACCTGCAGCCTTTCACTATTTGTGCATAAAAGCAAACTTTGTGCCAAGCACTACAAAACAAGTAGAGGCAACACCTTAGACTTCAAAGTTTATGATAAGAAGAACACAATCAAAAGTAAGAAGTATATTGTTACCTTGCATAAAGGGGTGTTTTATTCAAATATGTGATGGTATTGGCAAGATATTGAAGAATCGTCAACATTCATCTCACCGATGGTACGACATTCCTGGGATGACCTCTGCTCACCCTCACGTGCAGCCTTCGATGCAAACGTTGCGAACAAGCAAATATGTATGCATACGATTTGTGATGTCCTTGAGCACCATGGTAGCTGTTGCATGAGGAAGCAAAGGATGAAAAGAGAGAGGGGGGAGGGAGAGAGAGAGGAACATGGGAGAAGACAAGGGGGTAGTGGGGGAGAGAGAGAGAGAGAGAGAGAGAGAGAGAGAGAGAGAGAGAGAGAGAGAGAGTGGAGAAGGAGGAGAGAAGGGGGCAGGGAGGGAGAGGGAGGAACATGGGAGGAGAGAAGGGGACAGTGGGAGAGAGGGAGAGAGGGGAGGAGGAGGAGAGAAGGGGCAGGGTGGGAGAGGACAGGGAGAAAGCAGGGAGGAGGAAGAGAGAAGAAAGGTTTTTTTTTTTGGGGGGGAGTTTTTTTTTGAAAAATTGGACTTTTAGTGCTTGTAAGTTTAAAAAAATGTCAAAAAATACTTTTTTGATATGGATATATGTTGGGGGAAAGTTTTAAGTCAAAAATAAGTAAAAATAATTTTTTTTTAAAAAAAGTCAAATTTTGGCTCTTAGTGATCCACGTTTTTGATGATGTGGCCACACCTCTTTACTCCCTTCACTTCCTCAAGAAGTTTTACGCGCTACCAACTCCTCTCTATTGTAGAAAAAACACACTAGTATTGATAATAGTGAAAATCGCTACACTATGTACATGTTGTCCTACCTGTACACATGTGGGCCCCACGTAACCACCTGGCTATGAAAATTGGGTAATCCTTTATTCGATGCACCATGCATGTATATGTACATATGCGCAATCCCTTGCTCAAACAAACTCCTGACATAATTTGCCCATCCCCTAGCCTGCTAGATCATTCATGATCAGCAGCAGCAAAGAGAGATATGAGACTCGCCGCATCACAGGTCTCCTCATCCTTCACACACATTGCTTGCTCCACAGACAGCTCATCTTGCTCCACCATCATCAATCTAGCATGATACAATTTAAGACGCAATCCATTTACCCTTGACTTATGTAGAACACCATCCAGGTTAGCCAGCTGATATGTGCCATTTGGAAAACACTCCACTACCTTGAAAGGGCCTTCCCACTTAATTTGAAACTTCTTTTGGAAGGTGTTGTCCAGCTTACTGTTGTAGCACAAAACCAAGTCATGTTTCTTGATACCCTTACTTTTAACCTTTTCATTTATCTTTGCCAAAGCCTTATCCTGCATCTGCCCATAATGCTCCAATGCGCTCATCCTATCCAACTGGACCTCTTGTAACTGCAAGAGCCTCTCTTTGAATGCATCACTAGGCGACCCAAGCAACTTCTCTAACATCTTGACCGCAGGCAACTCTACCTCCACAGGCAATAGTGCTTCCTTTCCATACACCAAATGAAATGGAGTAAACCCTGTACCTGTCTTCACCGAAGTACGGTAAGCCCATAATGCACTAGGCAATTCCAAATCCCAATTCTTTCCTTGGTGCTCTGTCACTTTAGAAAGAATTTGTACCAACTCACCATTGAATCTTTCATTTAAGCCATTACACTGCGGGTAATAAGGAGTGGTATGTTGGTGCCTAATCTTCATCTTTGTGCATAAGAAGTCTAGCAGTTTAGCTCTAAATCCTGGGCCCTTATCTGAAAGTAGCTCTAATGGCACCCCAAACTTGCAACATATTTCATCATACACAAATTTTGCCACATCCTTTGCACTGATCTGTTTTACTGCTATAGCCTCTGCCCATCTAGAGAGGTAGTCCACTGTCGTCAAGATATAGCTTTTGCCCCTGCTTGTGATAGGTAACGGGCCTATTGCATCAATCCCCCACTTTTCAAACACATCAAACGCCATAATGGTTTTTCGTAGCTCTGGCTTCAACACTCTCTTCCCAAATGCTTGACACCTATTGCAAGACAGACACCAATGGTGAACATCCTTGTGCAAACTAGGCCAGACATACCCCTCTTGCAAAATCTTATGCAAGGTGATCTTTAGAGCAAAATGGCCACCACATGCGCCTTCATGATTCTCTTCCAACACTCTGTAAAGCTCCTCCCGCCAAGGTACACGTCTCAACACGAGATCAGCCCCTTTCATGTATAAGAC
Organism: Adiantum capillus-veneris; assembly: GCF_014529385.1. NCBI lineage: Eukaryota > Viridiplantae > Streptophyta > Polypodiopsida > Polypodiales > Pteridaceae > Adiantum > Adiantum capillus-veneris. The sequence continues at coordinate 160,533,317 of NC_140944.1, forward strand.
ATCACCAATCAATTTGTACCTGTATGCTCTACGCACAAAGCCATACTTCTTAGACTTCTGAATCTCCGTTGGAATGATTCCTGTTAGCAAAAACTCCTCTTCTTGAGCCAAACTTTCCCGGCCATGATAAAGAGGTAAATTGGTCCTCAACACGAATAGCTCCCCAATCATGCCTTGAGCTGCTTCATGTGCCTCTCCATTTAGAGCACGTTCAATGTGTCTGATGCTCCATGCTTCAAACTTTTTTAACAGGCCTTTAATTCTAAAGCACATTTCCTTCAATCAGGTGTTCTTGCTCTTCCACACACCCAGCACTTGATTCACCACTAACAAGGCATCACCTTTTATGCTCAACCTTCGAACCCCATGCTTCAAACAAATGTGTAATCCGGCTTCCAATGTAGCATATTCAGCCTCATTGTTACTATGCGCATCCAATTTGAACCCTCTCTTGCATACTAGCTTCCCCTCTGGATCATAAAGTGCTATACCCCCTGAAGCTGCATCATGGCTCTTTTTATATGAACCATCAAAGAACAACACATGTGCATTGCTGATCTGTGGAACTTCTTCAACTGCCTTTCTCACCACCTCTTCCTTAACAATAAGGGGATTCTCCTTGTAGGTCAACAAATCAGCTAGGGTAGCCCTTGTACTATCTTCCACTAGAAAAGAGAACTCAAACTCTTGCAGCTCAATTACCCATTTCTTCACCACATTTGACATGTTAGTACCATTAATTAACTTGGCAAAAAGGCATAACTCGTGAAGAAAACAAAAGGCCGTGGTAGCAAGTAATGACGAAATCGTCGACAAGCAAATATTACACTGGCCATCACTAGCTCTACTTCCGATAATTTTCTCTCCGCTACCAACTTCACTCGGCTTGCACAATACACTGGCCTCATATAATGGCTGCCCTTCCCCTTTTGCAATAGCATGGCTCCAATGGCATCATCCTCTACTGATGGATTTACATAAAAAACTTTCTCCCAATCAGGAGCCTGCATGGCTGACAACCCCCCTAACACCTCTTTCACCTCTTGAAACACTTCTTCACACTTGTCATCCCATTGCAATGGATCATGCTTTGCCACTTGCTGTAATGGATAAAGAAGCTGCGAAGACAATGGAATAAACCGTGCCATGTACTTCACTTTGTGTATAAAGGTTGCCAATTGCTTCGTACTCGTAGGTGATGGAAGAAGAATAATAGACTTAACCTTGTCTAGATCAGCCTCAATGCCATTTTCTGACACCATGTGGCCCAATAACTTCACCCTTGGCTGTGCTAGATGACATTTCTTTGGATTTAGTTGTCCTCCACATTCATCATATCGAGTCAATACCATCTGCAGCTTCTCATGGTGTTCAGCCCTACTGCTATAAACACAGAAGTCATCCATAAAAGCTTTAACACAACTACCAATGAATGGTTCCAACACCCAATTTGCTCTCTCTTGATAGAAGGAAGGTCCATTTGACAACCCAAATGGCAATACTGTGTAGCAATAGCAGCCCCATGGCGTAATAAAAGTTGTCTTTGTGCGGTCTTTAAGAGTAATCTTCAATTGAAAATAGCCTGAAAAACCATCACACACACTGTACCTCTCATAACCTGCCACTGAATCTAAGATCTGATCGATGAATGGAAGAGGATATGGGTTCTTCTTAGTGGCTGCGTTTAAGGGTTTAAAATCCACACAAATTCTCCACTTCCCATCCTTCTTTGGACTGACTACAACTGGACTCACCCATTCTGTGGTCTCCACTGGAACTATGAACCCTGTCTTCAATAACTTGTCCACCTCTTCTCGCAAGGCTTCCATTTGCTCTTGACCCATCCTTCTTAGCCTTTTCCGCACTGGCTTAGCTCCTTCTTTCAGCTCTATATGCATCTCTTCGCCCTTGAACCCTCTGATCTCTTCATATGAAGTAATGAACAAATAAGGAAAACTAGCCAGCATGTGCAAATATATATCCTTCTCCATAGTTGAGATGTCTCCACTGATCATTTGTGTCATCAATTCCTGCTTCTTTGACAACTCAACCTTGGTTTGCATCAGCCCTTCAATCACTTCATAAGGCCTTCACTTTCATCTTCAACCTCATTCGAAAATGCAACTAAACCAAACTCCTGCATTTCTTTGTCCATCAAAAGAAATGCAACATCAGCATCCTCATCACTGTTGGTAGTGCTATCACTGTCCTCATCTGTCACCGTGGAAGAGTCTTCATCACTAGACTCATCCTCATCTTCATAAAGCTCCTCTAATCGTTTCCTTGTGTCCATATTATAAAGCTTCTTGGTACATGTCTTTCCATAGAGGCTAATCGTACCATGTCGCCAATCTTGAACAGCTCCCACTGCACGTAACCTTGGTCTGCCCAGTATAATAGGATATGCTCCCAACCTTGCTGGCATCACATGAAAATCAACCAATGCCTTTGCATCATATGCCTCCACTTCTAAGCTCTTTACAACACCCAAGCATTTTACTTTTTGATGGTTTGCCAATCTGATCCGAAACCTTGACACCCCAGCCACTGTGAGACCCATCTTCTCAACGCATGAGTGTGTTATGACGCATATTTGGGCTCCGCCATCCACATAACCTTGTCCCAAATTTTTCCTTTTATGCCACACATCTACTATTGGACAAATGTCTGGTAGCTCGTCCATTGCCAACACCTTCACTGAACCTCTCTCTAGCTCTTTCTCCATTGGGTTAACCATCCTCTTCCACTGTCGCTTTAGCTTAGGCACCATCTCTATAAGCTGCCCAAAGTAACATCTGCCTTCCTGCTCGTCAGATCCTCCTTCAAGTCATAGATTAATTGCCCATCCCCTAGTGGAAAATCTGAAACATGAAACTTTCGACGAGCTCTCCTTTTCCTCTTGGCCTTGACATCCTCGCCTTCATGGCTCTTTCCTTTCTTCTTACTAGGACTTGGGGCACTTCTTCCTTCCTTTTCCTCTGTGGTCCTCTTCCCAATAGGCATCACTAATGTATCCTCTAGCTTTGATGCCTTCTCCAAGGTGACTACACTTAGCACTTTTATCTTCCCTTTTTCCTCCTGGGTCAGTCCACTGGTTCCTTCGTCTCCCTTAATTTCGATGCCATAATCATTTGACCTAGTTAGCACCTGTCTTGGCAATGGATACATGTCTCCCCCCATCCTTGGTGGCTTATCACATTGCGGGCTGATGTGACCCAACTCTCCACAATTATAACATGTGGGCGTCTGCCTCCAAAACCTACCATTGCTTTGTCCAACACCATTCCTAGGCCTTTCTTCACCTCCTGGCTGATTTGCAAACCGCCCTCGACCTCGATTATTTCCCACTTGACCTAGCATGTTTAGGCTGAGATTCTTCATCAAATCAACCACTTGCCTCATGTCTTGCCTTAGGCCATCATCTTGCACTACTGTAGTGACCACTGTTGGCATAACCTGAGTAGTAACAGGAACCACTGGTTCATGATGAACCCCTGACATACGACCTTGTAAAGAGTCCATAGGCTGAAATTCAGACCTCATGGGCGAAGACTCCACCCCTAACTGGCTCATTTTCCTCAGCTTCCACTCTTTGTTCCTTGCTACCTCTAGTGCATCTTCATATGTCCTAGGCTTCTTTAGCTCCACTCTCCAACGTATATTCTCCCAAAGACCAGCTAAGAACCTGTCCTTCTTCATCATGTCAGGCGGGGGTACCTGTGGTGCTAAGGCCTTGCACATTCGCTCCCATGCGAATGAAAACTTACGTATGTACGCATCTACTGGCTCACCTTCCTTTTGCACCAAAGCCTGTACTTCTTGCCACACTTTGTCAGGATCTTCTATCTTCACAAACTCCACTTCCAACCCATGTTGTAGATTGTCCCAACTCAACTTTAAAGGTGGATCAGCCAGACGCAACTCCTCGTCAAATGCTTTGGACCAAGCTCGTGCATCACTCTTCAAACAAATTTGGAGAAGACGTAACATTTGCGCCGGTTCATGAATCTGGTTGCTAATGCAGGCAACCTCCATCTTTTCCAGAAAGTCCTCCACATCTTCATTACTTCTTCCATAAAACTCTGGATAAGAGAAAGCCATGGCTAGAGGACCCCTTCAAACACACGTGCAAGAACCCAAAACTTTTCACTATCCAATCCCCAGAAACTTCAATGGAGCTCAGCTTTAGATGAGAACAAACACATGCACATCAAATGAGTTTTCATAGTTGTTCATCGGAATTACAACAGGCAAAGGACATTCCAGGATCTCTCTCAATCTTCTTGGCCCAAACATAAAGACTATGCGCTGCTGGAAAAAGATCTTCGTGGACACATGAACATTAATCTGAATTCTTTGAGTTAAATGAAAAGGAGTGAACTGAGGGCCATTTTGATCATCCATTAAAGCCAACCATGAAGCTCCCAAGAAAGCACACCTGTCTTATCCTCTGATTTTGCCAAAATTTCAGTAGCATAACAACATAAAATGGCTCAAAAGACCAAAAGACCAGCCATCATAACTTGGAAAAATTTTGACAGAGTTTCCCCAGAAGTAGAGCAATGAGAACCCAAAATATAGACTGCATCTGTATGCAAAAACTGCCAACAATAGAACCCGAGCATCAAATAGGAATCACTAATACATAGCCTATGGCGAGGTCACGAAAAGGGTGCTCCAGCTACCTGTATCACCGAAAGGATCTCCACATTTGAGAATCCCCTAGCTCAATAAAAACCTCACACTATCGACCCTCACACGAAGGCTAATGCAAATCGCGTATAGTCAAGTCTCAGAAATGACTATCTTCCAGACCAAGTCTCAAAATGGCTGGGACTGCCAAATACAACCAAGTATGGCTCCACAAATGCGTACAATGGCAGTTTCCACAAGTAACGTACAATCCAGTAGACAATGCGCTCAAACAGGCGCCAAATGATGCATACCCACGGCAACTGCAACTGAATCTCACTGTCAGTGTAACACTGAACTCCAGCTACCTGTACCTATGTGAATCACCTGTACCTGTACCTATCCCTGTAACCTGTAATCTGTAATCTGCAACCTGCAACCTGTAATCCCGAAGCTCGAAGCTCGAAGCTCGAAGCAGAAGGTACTCGAAGAAGATCCTCCGTGGGGGCACCAAAAGAATGTGAGCGGGATGAAAACACACACAGAGCCTCTATAACGACCCGACACACACTCTTGGGAAGATACACACACACACACACACTATGGGGCACCACTCGACTTACACAACACACCTGGCCGAGACAGGGAACACACCTCTGGAGTGAGAGGAAAGAGACTATCCACTTGCCCACTCCACACAGACACACACACACACACACCCAAAAAACTCAGCTCAAAAGAGGATAATTTCTGATTTTTAGATACAAATGAGCTTGGGCCAACACCAATGGGGCAAATAGCTCACACAATATGGGTAAAATAAGCCAGATACAATCACAAACTAGAGCAGAAACTTCGCTCATAGGAGAAACTTACACAGAAAAACAGCAGGAAAAGAGTGAGGAATTTGGCAAAATGGACAGCACCATCGCGTCCGGAACGGCCCAAAACCCCAGTCTACAATGTCAAAGTGCTCAAATCCGACCTCGGATGAGCAGTTTACGGCCAAAACAGGCTCCAAAAACACCAAAAACACACTTGCGGCTGTTCCTCCTCTCTTCTCCACGTTTTTTCTGGTCTTCTCTCTGTTTTTCTGTTTTTTCAGTCCCACACTTCGCTTTTTTACTTGGGCACCCTTGGCCTTTTAGATGACCTCAAACGGACCCCGAACAGGCCAAAAACTGACCTCGCAGTGCATAGTTGTCACCTTTTTGCATCATTCGCACACCTGGCACTCGGCGTTTTTCCAATAATTCATCTTGCCACCACGTGAAGTGGCCCCAAAAAGTGGTCCTAATGATGACCTTTCTGCATAACTCTCACCAGAAAACACCCACGTTGTGTCCGTCCTCATCCGCGTGCAAATATTGACCTCGTTCGCCCTCCTGATGCCACTAGATGCCATCTGACGCACCTGTTGACCTCACGTCGTCGTCCCGCGGATAGCTTCCTCGAGAAGTTTTACGCGCTACCAACTCCTCTCTATTGTAGAAAAAACACACTAGTATTGATAATAGTGAAAATCGCTGCACTATGTACATGTTGTCCTACCTGTACACATGTGGGCCCCACGTAACCACCTGGCTATGGAAATTGGGTAATCCTTTATTCGATGCACCATGCATGTGTATGTACATATGCGCAATCCCTTGCTCAAAAAAACTCCTGACAACGCCATTAATAATACCAACCATTTATAGCTAGCTTCAGGACCTCCCTTCTTGAGCAAGAAAAGAGAAACCTTGTGCTCTGATACCAATGTAACATTTAATGGCCTAAAAACTTGTTTGTAGCGGAAATTAGCATGAACATAGTGAGCATTTCATTACAATAGATTCCTAATGAGAATTACAAGAGTGCTTGGGTGGAGAGAGCAACAAAAAGCATAACACCTAGTTAGATAGCATGAACAATACTTTCAAAAGAGAGAGAAATTAAGCTATTGACAAAAGTTGAGGACCAGATTTACATGGAGCCCGGTCCCCCCTCCAAAAGTCTTTGTATTATGGTTTCCCCCATAAAGAGAGACATTGTACAATACAATTGTTTGTGTTCCTTCAAGACTAGCTAGTGCAATGAAGATGAAAGCTTCATGCACTAAGAAAACACTTATCAAACACAACATCAATTCTCTCCGGTCTCAGACCCAATATCTCACACGCCTTCAAAGATGGTGAGAGCTAGCGAGGTATGAGAGTAGATTGAGGGGAAGAAGGAGTAGTCTTACGAGAAAGATGTACATCTCCTCACATAATCACTCATATTAGCATAGCTTAGCTTAGTAATTAGCATGGTAGAGGAGATGAGCATGCATTGAAGCTTGGCTCTTGGTTGGATTTGCATCACAAATCCAAGAGTTGTTGGTGTAGGCCTCCCTTCTCACAAGCTTGAAGGAGGTGGTAAGCTTTTCATTAAAGCTTGAGAAGGAGAGAGAGTCTTCTTTACTTCACACATGAAATTGTTTGAGTGTGTGTGTGATAATGCCCTTGCAAAAATTAGCCCCCTCTCTCTCTTGGTCGACCCCTCTTGCTATTTGCTCATGCTCCACTCTCATTGGACCTCCCTAGGGCTAGCCAATGATAATTAAGCAGTATAAGTGATAGCCTTCTGACATGTGTCCCCCTTTCCCCTTTTGTGAGAGCTTTATGTAATTAATAAATGCATCTAAACTCTCATTGGGCCCATTTGCCTCCTGGCCATTAGGAATCAGGCAAGCCATTGGGCTACTGAATGCTCATTGGACCCCTTGGGAAACTGTCCAATAGTCTTCTAGAGAGCTTAATTCTCATTGGTTCTTTTATTAAGTGTTTTTAAATAAATTAAACTAGATTTACTCTAGCCTAATTCTCATTGGTCCACCTCCAAGGCCATCCAATAGGAATTGGGTACACCTTGTGGGCATCTGGGCTAGGGAGTTGACATGTGTCCCACATTCCCTTTGTGTAAAGGGATCTTGTGTGTGTGTGTGAGTTTCTCTCTCATCCCCTACTCCCAAGGCTCGCCCCCTCCTATGTAGGGATTTGTAAAGACTTTTGGGACACACACAAAGCATCCAATTCCCCCCATGCTTGACCTTTGGACACAACCTTTGAATTTTGGAACCTTAGCATTTTGGAAGTCTTAATGGGCTGATCCTTAGGGTCTTTTAAGCCCATTGTTGCACATGGCTCTTTTGCAGATGGCCCCCCCTTTGGATCCCTATTTTCCCTCCTTTGGATCCCTATTGTGGCCGGTCTGCTAGCTTAACCAATATTCTAGCTTTTTCTCCCCTGGCACTTCCCCATAGGGTGAAGCATGTTAACCTGGCATGCTTTTTCATGTCCCAGACAATGCTAACTAGCACAATTTTGGCATATGCTAACTAGTACAATAACTTGAGCTACATCTCCAAGATCTATCACATATGATATATCAGTAGAAAGCACTTGAAACAAGGAATCCAAATGTACAACCTCCGAAAAGTTTTGATATTATTTGTAAAAAATTTACCGGACGCCCAACTTTTTGAAGCTGTGCTTACTTGAAAATGCTAACTAGCACAAAAAGCTAGTTTGAGAAAGTGTTTTAGTGTGTTTTCATTGCCAATTTGGTGTCCATTGTAAGAGGGTATTGTGGTGAGAGGTCTCCCACACCCTAACAGTATGACATTTGGAGCACATTACCGCTCAGATAGACGCACAAAAACAAAGGAAAAGCTCAAGTCAAAAAATATCGAGGGCGGTAGTGCTCGAGTCAATGCTCGCGGTAATGGTCCTTCAGCAATGCACGCGGTAATTGGCCCGGCTATATTTCCGTTGGATTCACCGCAAGGATTATCGCCACCATTACCGCGCACGCAAGTATTTTTTTAAAAAAAGCAGATGACCATTTGGATGGTCCTTGGTAGGACCCATCCAAATGGTCATTTGCCTTTTTTTTCCTATACATTTAATAAATAAAAAAACAACAATTTCATTGCACAAAAACTTTGGACCAAAATAAAATGTTTAATTATATTGGAGAAACTGTTCATTACAAAATTGCCCAAATAGGTGATGCATGGTGGCTATACAACTGTGGCCAAAAGAAGACTTTGGGCCAAAATCAAGTGTTTAATTATATTGGATATTACAAAATTTCCCAAATAGGCGATACATGGGGGCTATACAACTGTGGCCAAAAGAAGACGGGCCCAAAAGCACTTGGAGGATTGAGCTACTCGGATCCTGGGACCTCTTGAGGGACTCCTTGACTCTGGAAAAGAAAAAAACAAAAAAAACTTTAATTAATACAAATGGATACATAATTCTGCATGCACTCATTTAAAAAAAAAGTTCACACTTACAGGCTGTAGTGTACGACATGCATTTTCAAATTCTTCGCGATTGATTTTGTTATTTTCATACAGCCAGCACCATGTCTGATATTCGGAGTGGCTCTCTCTATATCTCTGGATCTCTCGGCTTGGGCGGGTCATAGTAATATTTTGTTGTATATCAATTAAAAAATATCACAAACCTAACCTTATTACCACAAATAAATCAATTCAAATGAAAATACGCGCACTCACAAATTTATATTTCCATGCTGCTTTTCCTCCCGAGCCGTAATGCGTGGGTGTTTGCTGCGCCCTCGCCTCCACCTGTCGAGTGTGAGCCCTAGCACCTGCCGCTCTCTCGTCCTCCAGCTCGCCCTGGGATTTCTCCCACTCCTCGTCGTGAACATTTCTAGGGCAATAGTTGTGACCCTCAGATTCAAATGTTCGCTTTGCTGCCGTCCGCACATTGGACTTCTTATTTTTCAAGAAATTCTTGACGTACTCCTCGAGCCACTGCCTGGAGAACTCTTCCACTTCCGGATCAGGGAACCGCATGAGCAATGTCGTGTGAATGTACGTCAAGTCGGCTGGGTCCTGATCTTTGAAAGATTTAAAGCAATCTTGGTATGTCGAGTGGATCAGCTGGTTAAGGTGCCCTCGAAATGTCCTCCCCAAAGAGGAACCTAGATCCACCTCCCCCCCTCAATGTATATAATAGTAGTAGCCACGAGAGTCCGGGGCGGGCGCATCGCGGTCCTCATCCTCATGTGGAGCTCCAAGGGGTGAGTGAGGAGGTCGGGGTGTAAGAGGAGGTGAATCTGTAGTATTTCCCCCTCCACCACCAAAGCAGCATTGCCCCCTCCACCACCACCAAAGCAGCATGAGCCACTACCTCGACGAGAGCGTGAGCCACCACTACGGGAAGAGCGCTGGCCACCCGAAGAGCGTTGGCCCGAGCCCGAACCGCTGGGTGGTGTAGGCGATGGATAACTCGACGGTGCAGGCATGGATCGCTGCGAATGCAAGGTGGAGGAGTTGCGGGTGATGGGAAAGTCGAGGGTAAGGTGGAGGGAGGCCCACTGGGAGGCACACTCTGCACAATCGGAGTGCCGGCGCCCGGTGTCACAAGCGATGAGAGCCCATAGGCAGCCAATTGTGCTGGTGTGTACCACCCTCAAAGACTCTGCTGCGAGGATAGCCACTCTGCCTGAGCACGGTATGCCCTCTCGAGGTCGGGGTCGTGTACTGCATCTCGAAACCATCGAAAGCCGAAGGTGGATTGTGACTGGTGGGAGGAAGACTACGAGTAGTAAGCATCACAAGCGTTCTCGTAAGAGAGGCCCTCGGCGAGAAAGTCCTCTATGGATCGATAGCCGGGCGTGGAAGAGGATGCCATATCCTACAATTTCACAAAAAAGGGGACTCTAATTAACATTGGATTCTAGTCAAAGTGAGAGTATTTATTGCATAGGATTCCTTCTTGCATAGGATTCCTTCCTGCATAGGATTCCTTTTATCTCCTAGTTAAGAAATGGTTTGTGTGCTTATTTTTTTTGCATCCATTTAGAGTGTGTGTGTGTGTGTATGCTTCTAATTAATCTATTGTGTGTGTGCGTTAGTGTGTGGCAAAGAAATTAATCTAGTGTGTGTGTGTTGGACCTTAATCTTCCGTTGGGCTTCTCGGTGACCATTGGGGTCTCAATCAACTTCATCGCACACCCACATGGAGGTATGTTTTTGTATGCTAATGCTAATGGAGGTATGTTTTGGTATACTAATGCATGCCCAAGCACACACTAATGCAAGCGTTAGTGTGTGCTTGTAACGCATGCACACACTAATGCTTGCATTAGTGTGCTTGTGCACTAATTAGTGTGTGAAAATACACCAATGCATGCACACACACACACTAATGCATTGGTGTGAAAACACACCAATGCATGCACACACACACACTAATGCAATCATAAGTGCACAAGCACACACTAATGCTTGTGTTAGTGTGTGCAATTTTTTCACACACCAATGCTCACAATAGTGTGTTCTTGTGCATGCATTAGTGTGTAGACACACTAATTTGTGCACAAGCACACACTAATGCAAGCACACACTAATGCAAGCATTAGTGTGTGCTAGAGAGATATACACACACTAACGCTTGCATTAGTGTGTGCTTGGGCACAAATTAGTGTGTGGAAACACACTAATGCTTGCATTAGTGTGTGTGTGTGTGTGTGTGTGTGTGTGTGTGTATAATGCATGCATTGTGCACAAAATAGTGTGTGAAAACACACTAGTTAGTGCACAAGCACACACTAATGCAAGCATTAGTGTGTGCTAGAGAGGTATGCAAGCATTAGTGTGTGTTAGAGAGGTATGCACACACTAACTCTTGCATTAGTGTGTGATTGGACACAAATTAGTGTGTGAAAACACACTAATTAGTGTGTGGAAACACACTAATGCATGCACACACTAATGCTTGCATTAGTGTGTGTGTGTGTGTGTATAATGCAGGCATTGTGCAAAAAATAGTGTGTGAAAACACACTAATTTGTGCACAATCACATACTAATGCAAGCATTAGTGTGTGTGTGTGTGTATAATGCATGCATTGTGCACAAAATAGTGTGTGAAAACACACTATTTTGTGCACAATCACACATTAATGCAAGCATTAATGTGTGTATAATGCATGCACACACTAATGCTTGCATTAGTGTGTGCTTGGACACAAATTAGTGCGTAGAAACTAACTAATGTGTGTGTGTATAATGCATGCACACACTCATACGGACATTAGTGTGTGATTGTGCACAAAATAGTGTGTGAAAACACACTAATTTGTGTACAATCACACACTAATGCAAGCATTAGTGTATAATGCATGCACACACTAATGCAAGCATTAGTGTGTGCTTGGGCACAAATTAGTGTATAAAAACTACTAATTCTTGCATTAGTGTGTGCTTGTAACGCATGCACACTAATGCGGGGATTAGTGTGTGATTGTGCACAAAATAGTGTGTGAAAACACATTAATTTGTGCACAATCACACACTAATGCAAGCATTAGTGTGTGTGTATAATGCTTGCACACACTAATGCTTGCATTAGGGTGTGCTTGTAACGCATGCACGCACTAATGCGGGCATTAGTGTGTGTATAATGCATGCACACACTAATGCAAGAATTAGTGTGTGATTGTGCACAAAATAGTGTGTGTGTGCGTGCATGCGTGTGTGTGCATGTGTGTGTGTGTGTGTTTGTGTGTGTGTGTGTGTGTGTAGAAGAACGAGAAGAAAGAGAGAGAGTTCGAGCACTTACAGTCGTGACCTGGATCGCTTGGATATGGTGGGGATGGAGATGAAGAGAGTAATAGAGGTTGGAGATGGAGAGGGAGAAGGAGAGAGAGCTTGGAGATGGAGAGGGAAAAAGGCCCGCGTAGAAGAGGAGCTTGTTTTTGAATTTTTGGCATTCAATTTCACGGGGGTACGCAGGTGCCTCCCTTATATAAAAAAATTTGCTGGAGATTTTACTGCGCGGATTACCGCGCTGTTCCCACTTATATTACTACCTGTATTACCGCGAAAATCTCTGATGAGACATTAAGGTTACGCCGACTGCATGACCTCTTGTACCCACCTCCCCTCTATCTTTAATGAGTGTCAGTCATGTCAGTACCAACATTCTTGATTCTTATTTTTCTTATTTAATTTTTTCTTATTTAGTGTGTGGTCGTGTGTGCAGATCGATTGGGATGACGTGGGTCCGCCAGTTGGCGCGGAACGAACTCAATGGTTGAGCGAGTGACTACCATGTCCATGTACGCGATGTAAGCGTGCGATTGCACCGCTTCAGCGTATATGCTTGGCTTAGGTGGATGATTATGGACTATGGGACGATCCGAGAAAACGCGCTCGAATGGAAACTAGCGATCCGAGGGTTTTGGCGTCCATTGATGTCGCTCCCCATTGGAATGTGATCCGGGGTGGAGGCGGGAGGAGGACGGAAGAGCGATTGCGCCAGGAAGCAGTCATGGGAGGGGAGTCACACCCGTCGTTCGATGTGGGTGGGTCCACACGAGCGCATGCGCATCCTACATCCATCACATATGGGGATCTCCCCACCACCCCGCCCCACATGGAGGTGGAGAAAGATCATTTGCGCAATATGGTTAAGGATCTTCTTGCACGTGAGGCGGCGAATGAGTGTGAGCCTGAGTGTGCATGTGAAGAAGCCGCCCAAAAAACCAAAGATTCATTGCTAGAGGCAGCACACACCGCTCTTTACAAGGGATGCTCCTACTCCATATTACGAGTGTCTCTTGAGATCTTGAATGTTCAAGCAATGTTTGGATGGAGCAATGCAGGGGTCGATGCACTATTGAGGTACATTTAAGTGTAATAAGTGTTAGTTGTGAGTTTGTTTCGTGGTTATATGCAATAACGAGTGTTCTTTAATTATGTCATAGGCTATTAGACAAGATGATGCCTATAGGCAATTATCTTCCAGAAAATCGAAGGAAGGCACGACAGGTGGTGACAGGGCTTGGGATGGACTATGATCGCATACATGCATGTGTCAATGATTGCGTGCTATTCCGCAATGAACATGCAGGGCTTGATGCTTGCCCCGAGTGTGGAGAATCAAGGTACAAAGAGGGAATTCAAGGAACCACAATACCTCGCAAGGTTCTTCATCATTTCCCCCTCATTCCCCGCATCAAGCACATGTTCAACACCAAAGGAACAAGTGAGCTTCTTACATGGCATATGATGAATCGCTCCACCGATGGGGTTATGAGAGTTCCGGCTGTACACATGGCCGAAGTTTAGAGAAGAGCCTCGTCACTTGAGGCTTGGTCTGGCTAGTGATGGGGTAAACCCATTTGGGCATCGGTCTACCTCATGGAGTACTTAGCCAGTGGTTGTTGTGAACTACAACATTCCACCATGGGAGTCAACCAAGAAGGGGAACATTTTGCTCTCTCTTCTAGTCCCAGGAAAACACAAGGTGAAGAACATGGATGTATATTTAGCACCTTTGATTGAAGAGCTTCAAGAGCCATGGAATGGCATAGATGTTTTTGATGTATCAAGACCACTTCGTGATCGGCGCACAATGATTAAGTGTATTCTCATGTGGACCATGCATGATTACTCCGGGCTTGGAGAGATTTCTGGTAAGCTTATACTTTGTGATGCTCTTTAATGTCTTTGCATTGGTCACTTATATGCGGTTATGTCTTTTGTTTTTGTAGGACTATCGACATCTGGACATAGGGCATGCCCAACTTGTGGACCCTTACTCGTGACAGAGAGACCCGCTCTACTTGGTAAGGTGATCTACCCCAATAACCATCGCTTCTTGCCGCCCACACATCAATCTTACGCTCCACCCTACAATGGGATGGAGCCACTCCATTGGACCATGGCCGATCAAGACATTGGAACGAGCATCACAACACATTGCCTCCTCCCAATGATCCACCTAGGGGTATGTCTAGGTACTCTATTTTCTTATCACTACCCTATTGGGCTTCATTGAAAATCCAACACCTATTGGATCCAATGCATGTGTTCAAAAATGTTGGGCAAGCTATATGGGATCACATAGTAGGCAAGAAAGCTATATGGGATCACATAGTAGGCAAGAAAGATTCATTGGGGGCTAGAGAGGACATGAGGGCCATAAGGAGGCTCCCTCCTTCGGCCACACCTCGCATGGGGCCTCGGGGGAAGATGGTTCTTCCAAAGGCACATTGGATTCTATCAAGGGTGGATCAAGAGCGGATGAAACAAGTCATTGCATCCATCCGTACTCCAACAGGTTATATGCGTTGGCTCAAGGGTGCCTTCACTAAAACTAAGAAAGGAGGATCCACACAGCTGTATGGGCTCAAATACCATGATTGGCACAAGATTCTTCATGTAATGTGTGTGTATATGTGAGTGTGTGTGTATGTGGTTTAGGGTTTTGGATACTAATAAGTTTTTTTGTTTGTGCAATAGTTTGTGCTTCAAATTAGCATTAGTGGATTTGCGGACACGAAGGTAAAGACTGCAATATTCAAGGTGGGAGAAGTTGTCAAGTATAGCACATTTGATCCTCCCTCCTAAACTTTACTTTGAAGACTAACTTTACTATGAAGATTATGAAGGGTTTTTTGGTTACAGGTTTGTGAGTTCCAAAGAAATCGAAGTTTCAACCATTCCAACAGCTCGACTTCTAGCGATTGAAGAAACTTGTGCTATTGAGGATGCATTCCCACGTTCTATCCTTGTTATCCAAGTTCACCTATTGCTCCATCTTGTTTAGGAGATAGCCATTTGTGGTGTGGTTCACTCCAGGTGGATGTTCTTTCTTGAGAGGTTCCTAAAGACCTTGAAGACTTTGTAACGCTACGATCACAACCGGAGGTATTCATCGATCTTAAGCCTTAAAACTTAGTAGGATTGGATTGTATTCACAACACTTTTTATTGGTTACTTTAATCAGTAATGGTTTCATGTGTTCAGGCAAGCATGGCAGAGGGTTGGATTGTACAAGAGGATTTTCTGTATGTCTCTCAATATCTTTTCACAATAGACCCATCATTGCCTCGTTTAAAGACAGAGGAAGAGGATCCAAAACAAAAACGCAAACATTCCAAGTGGGAAAGGTTCTCTCTTGATTTTGGATAGGGAATTTCAAGCCATAGTAAATAACCATTGTCTACTCAATGCTCCCATCATGGGCAAATGGGTGGATTTGTATGTGGAGGTGCGTACAACGAGAGAAAGGGAGAGGGAAGCATGGAAGAGGTCGTATGGCGGTAGGAGAGCACCTCCCTTTCCTAAAGAGCTTGCCAAATACCCTGATCTAATTCCAGTTGGGTGGATACACAATGCCATGACCAAGGCCAAGGCACAAGGAGAACAAATAAGCCCTAAAGAATGGGAGTACGCACGAGGATGTCTACCAAGGGTAATATACTCAATGTGTTTAGTGTGTGTGTGCAAGTGTGTGTGTGTGTGTGGGTGTGTGATGTGTGTCATCTCTCTCTCTCTCTCTCATCACTCTTGATTGGTTTTTGCAGGACTCTATGTGGTCCGTAGGACGTCATTTTCGAACCCACAAGATAGATGAGCGTCGAACCACTCACGATAGTGGAGTTATGGGCAACTTTGACATGAAAACACAAGAGGTGAGGGAATGTGGAACAATAGAGAGGATAATCAAAGTGGATTTCAGAACATTTCACAAATATCTCTTTGACTGTCGATGGTTTGCGGGTGAGGTTAAGAGACATGAGAATGGGCTCTATATGGTAGACTCCGGGCAATTTCATCGTGGGAAGACCGACAACCTGGTGCAACCTAGTAGTTGTGAGCAGGTAAAATCCATGTGCAGCTCACTAAAACATTATATGATACATATAAAACTACATTCATGTTGTTGTTTTCTCTATGACCTACAGGTGTTTTATGTGCCTTGTATGTATCGAAGACGACTTTGGTATGTTATTCCAGTCACACCACGAAGCAGATCTATCTTTGCAGATACGAACATAGAGACTTTGGTAGATCCCACCATACCATCTCAAGAAGACGCCAATGACGATGATGTAGTTGAGGTCGAGGAGAACCAACCATTCCCAATAACCAACCATAGTGAGGAGGAGGACGAGGATGGAGAGGATGATGATGATTCAATAGGAGAGGTTGTAGAGGATGAATCAATAGATTTATTTGTTGATTTAGCTACCATGGGGTTGGACATGGATGTAAGCACTTGTAGAGATCTCTTGGAGGATGAAAATTAATAAATATCTTTTGGATTTTGTCTTCTTTCTCTACTTATGCTGTACAAAAGGGCTATTTGTTTATGAATGCAAGACAATACAATTTGATCATCGTTCGCTTGCCATTTCCATATGAATGCATAGTTGACATAAGATTTTGAGGTGAAAACAAAATATTCTTGTTTATAGAATCTCATGGAGTACAAATGAGTAGAGTAGGAGAATCATACCAATAGATGAGGCAAGCAAAGAGAAGAGAGGTACTAAAAATCCCAATGAGAATGGGATTTCTTACACTCCGTGCAAAAAGGGGGTGACAATACAATTTTGATCATCATTCGCTTGCCATTTCCATATGAATGCATAGTTGACATAAGATTTTGAGGTGGAAACAAAATATTTTTTGATATAGAATCTCATGGAGTACAAAGGAGTAGAGTAGGAGAATCATACCAATAGATGAGGCAAGCAAAGAGAAGAGAGGTACTAAAAATCCCAATGAGAATGGGATTTCTTACACTCCATGCAAAAAGGGGGTACCAATTTCTGAAAAGTAACAAATAGAATAGGATTTATAGAAAGGGAAAAAGTGGGAGAGGAATGGGCCGCGTGGATTCTTTTTCTATTGCGGCAATATGTGCGGCTATATATGCGGTAATAGGTGCGGAAAAATCAGAAAACGCGCCAGCGGAGCTACAGCATACAATCTCTCTCTTTCTTGAAGCTCTCTCTCTCCTCTTATGCGGTAATGTTGTGCGGTAACAGCAGCATTCTCCCATAGTGTATAAGACACTGTGTGTGTGTGTGTGTGTTGGCAATGTTTAGCATTCACTAAGCATTGAGTTAGTTTTGTACAAGATCTTTGATAGCATCATAACGAACCATCTCCATTTGCAAGTCACAAACAAGGTATTACATGCAAGTTCCATTCCTCTCTCTCTTCCACTATGAAAATCTCCAAGTGTTTATCACGTTGTTTTACCGTGTTTTGTAGAGATAAGGTGCAAATTCAATTAGAGAAACAAGAGAGAGGAGGGCGGGGTTTGTTTTTGGTGTTTACAGTATTACTGTGACTTTCTCCGCTGTTATTATCGAGGTTATTACCGCTGTTATTACCACTATTATTACCATGCTTATTACCATTGTTATATCCGACTGCCACATTTAGCGCCTAAACTTTCAAATTCTGGCTTAACCCCTCCCCCTCCCCCCCCCCCAAATTCAAATTTTGGTGTTTCCCTCCTCTCAATAAAAATTTAAGAATATTGTATATAATTTTCAAATATAAAAAAGAAGAGAGAGAGAGAGAGAGAGAGAGAGAGAGAGAGAGAGAGAGAGAGAGAAAGAGAGAGAGAGAGAGAGAGAGAGAGAGAGAGAGAGGGGGAGGGGGGAGAAGGAGGCGGGATGTAAGATTACACTTGGTTATAACTCAAATAATCATTGTCAATTGATTAACATAATTGAACATATTCTCAAATCTAAAGAGAGGAAGAGGAGGGAGAGAGAGGTGAATGGATTACACGACCAAAAAACTTCATAATTGCAAAATGTTTATGAATCATCTTCCAAATGATCTCTACATGAAGCATCATCCAATTCTAAACCCATGGCTCCTAAATCAATAAAGAGAGAAATAGAATTATTGTTTGTGGATGCATTGCTAGCTTCATCATCTTCGAGTTCGTCATTGTCCATCTCATCATCTTCATCATCACGACAATCATCCTCCCTAAGACTTGCTGCCGCCGGACTTGATTCATCGATCTCCCTCTCCTCTGTTTCCACCTCATCCAAAGTCAGAGGCGGAAGAGGGTCAAAGATAGTCTCCACTTCATTAGTGGAAAAAATGGTTCTCCCTCGAGGTGTTACCGGAATTACGAACCAAAGTTTTGGTTGGTGGATTACTGGGATATAGATGACCTATAAAATTGAAGCTTAAAGTGAGTAACACTGGTATAACTAGCGCTACAAGAAAATAAGAATAAAAAAGGTACATGTCAATCACCTGCTCACAATTGCACAGTAAAACTAAATTATTATACGTCCCTGTGTGATGCACACTAGAGTCCACCATGTAGAGGCCATTCTCATGTCGTCTAGACACATTTGCAAACCACTTGCACTCAAAGATGAAGGTATGAAAGGTTCTAAAATTAACCTTTAGTATCCTTGCAATAGTTCCACAATACCTTGCTTCATCAACACCATCTGTGTCAAAGTTGCCCATGATGGCACAATCCATGGTGGTTCTACGCTCGTTAATGTGGCGTGTACGAAAGTGACGACCCTTTGACGATATAGAGTTAAAGAAAAGGCACTACAAAATAGAAAAATATATTAATTTATCAAATACATATTAAAGATAATTTCAAGAAATAGCGAGACAATATGGTTTAGGTATATGAGTACTCTACCTTTGGTACGCAGCCTCGTGCATACTCACATTCTTTGTTGGTGATGTCTTCTCCGCGCCCTTTTGCCTAGGTCATTCTCTCATGAATCCACTCTACACTAATGAGATCTGGGAAACATGCAAGGTGTCTAGGCACTGGGGGTGCCCTCCTTAGTCCATGTGCTTGTTTCCATGCTTCCCTCTCTTGTAAACGCCTTGCCTTTGCCACTGTCCACAAGTCCACCCACTTGGTCATAATCTTGGCATTGAGAATGCAAAAATTATTGACCACTCGGGATAGATTCGAATCCATGTTAAGTAGTTTCCCCTTTCCACTTGGCAAGTGTAAAGTCACCTTGCATCTTCCTTGTCTGACCACATGCGAGGCATTGAAGGATCCACTTGTGCCAAATGCTGTGATATGTAAACAAATGCCTCTTGAACGATCCACCCTTCAGCTATACATGCCTCTGGTTGAGACCGTAGCCGCACAAAATCTTTGAGAGTCTTTAAAACCTCTCTAAGAAGAACATCCATCATGCGTGCACTACTCCACATATAGCTATCTCCTCCACCACGTGAACCAAGAGGTGAATTTGACTAAGAAGGACCGATTGAGAAAATGCATCTTCAATGGCACACACAGTTTCTGTTTCAAGTGTTTGAGCAACAGTGATAACATCTATTTCGATTTCCTTGGAGCTCACAAATCTACACTAAATGCTAGTTGAAATTATTGTGTACATAAAAAAGGTGTAGTTGAGTGGAGTCTTGTGGTGTACCTTACTAGCTCTCCTAGTTTGAAAATAGCGTCCCTGACTTTCTTGTCCCGATACACATACTCAATGGAAGAAAGAACTACAATGTAAATCAGAGAAAGGGAAAGTGAGTGATAGTCATACACACAAACTATAGATAGAATAGGGAATATGAAGATTACCTGAAGCATCTTGTGCCAAACATAGGACTTCAACCCATGCAATCGAACGCTTCCACCCTTCTTCGCTTTTGTGAAAGCTCCCTTTAGCGACCTTATGTATCCTGTTGGTGTGCGAATAGAGGCAATAGTACCCTTCACCTTGTCTAATTCTTCTTTGGCTAGAATCCATGGTGTTTTAAGAAGCACAATATTTCCATTTGGGACACGCCGTGGAGTAGCAGAGGCAGGGAGACAGAGGCAGGGAGACGTTTTAAAAGCCTCAAATCCTCCCTCGCACCCAAAGAGTCCTTCTTGCCAATAATGTGGTCCCATAGTGTTTGGGCTACATTCTTGAATATGTGCATGGGATCCAAGAAGTGTTGTATTTTTTGGTCCTTACAATATGGAAGCCTTAAAAAATATGGAATACCTTGACATACCTTTTGGTAGAGGACATGGAGCCATATTGTTGTTGTGGTGTTCCTCCCAAATGGCTGCCCAATTTGCCATTGTGATCTTTAGAGGAGTCTTCCCATTTGTTGGAGCCTTGTGCTTGTTATGCCCTTGGGGTAAGAAACGATGGTTGTTTGGATAAATTACTTTGTGTAAGGAATCGGGCCTCTCCGTCACCAATGATGGCCCGCAAGTAGGTCATGCATTGTGCCTTGATGTGGACAACCCTGCATACATATCTTATGGTTAGAGAGATGAGTGAACTAAAGTGAGCTAAAGGGAGAGAGGGAAAGAGAGAAAGAGAGATAGAGAAAGGGGGTTACCAAAATAGAGGAAAGGGAAAGAGAGATAGAGGAAAGGGGGTTACCAAAAATCCCTCCAAGCCCACGATAGTCGTGCATAGTCCACATAAGGATTTTCCTCGCTTGGGCCTCTCTCTCCCCCTTTGCAAGTGAGACATCGACTACAGGAATGCCTCTGCATAACTCCTCCAACTCCTCGATGAGGGGCTCGAGGTAAATGTCAATATTTGACACTTTGTACTTCCCTAGCACAAGCAAGGAAATAAGTATATTGCCCTTCTTGGTTGTCTCCCATGGTGGAATATTGTAGTTGACGATCACCACAGGCCAAGTGCTCCATGAAGTAGAGTTAGTGCCGAAGGGGTTGACACCATCACTTGCTAACCCAAGCCTCAAGTGTTGAGGCTCCATTGCAAACTCTAGCCATTGAGTTTTGATGTGCCTCCATGCAGGTGAATCAACAGGGGCACGCATCATTCCATCATTTGAGCGATGGTTTGCGTACCACACGAGAAGCTCCACAATAGACTTTCCTTTAAACATGTGTTGGATGCAAGGAATTAATGGAAAATGTCTCAATACCTTGCAGGGTAGGTGTGCCCCGCTCACTCCTGTCTTGTATCGTGCCTCCCAGCGAAAGGGACATGAGGTAGCATGCGCATGCTCATTGCGGTATAGCATGCAATCGTTGATGCATGCATGGATGCACTCATACCCCATTCCAAGTGCTGTGACATACGATCTAGTTCGTTGACGATCTGGAGGCATGTGGTGATCTTCTGGCAACATTTTGCCCATCAAACTACAACAAACATGTGTATTAATATAATTCCTAGAAGACAACACCATAAAGAGAGAGGGAGTGAGTATATAAAAGCCAAATTCCATACTTATAGAAGTAGTGCATCGACACTTGCATTACTCCAACCAAATTTTTCTTGCAAGTTGAGTACTTCCAACGATGCTCGAAGCACCGAGTACCATGCACCATCGTGAAGAGGTGTTTGGGCACTCGTCATCAATCTATCCTCCATTTCGACAGTCCCTTAGTGCAAGGCTGACAATCCTCCTTCCATACGTCACGCTCATGACTTAGTAACTCATCACACATGTCAAACATGTACTCATCCTCTTCCTCAAAGTGCGACGAAGACGCTATAGGAGTTGCCGACATAGAGCCAACGGAAGGATCACCATGCGATGCACCCAAATCCCCCAGTCGCTCTTGCCTCTGCTATTCGGCCTTGCGCGCCAGTGCACCACCACCAAACACACACCAATGGGGCACCTCCTCAAGTGCTCAGGATGAGTCGCACCTATCATCTCTCACAGTGCTTTTTCGAAGGATAGCCAAAGCCCTTCGTTCTCGGCAATGATCCCCCCTTGGGATAAAACAAGCCAAGATGTAAAAGTGCCACTAAGGTAGCGGAAAATCCTCTTGACAGCCTGCCAATGCTTAGACCCTGGGCTATGCATAAATCTGCTGACCTGCGAGACTGCAAACTGAATATCTGGCCTCGTGTTGCATACATAAATGAGGCAGCCAACAGCAGTTTGGTAAAGAGTGACATCAGCAGGATCGCCAGCATCATGTAGACTCAACTTCAAACCTGTTTCCATGGGAGTGG
Organism: Adiantum capillus-veneris; assembly: GCF_014529385.1. NCBI lineage: Eukaryota > Viridiplantae > Streptophyta > Polypodiopsida > Polypodiales > Pteridaceae > Adiantum > Adiantum capillus-veneris. The sequence goes on from NC_140944.1 coordinate 160,555,726, forward strand.
CAATAGGTTTGCAATCCTCAAGTCCAAACTTACATAGCAATGTCTCTATGTAACTTTTTGACACAAGGCAATACACCTCACACTGCTTAAACTGTATACCCAAGTAATGATGCAACAACCCCAAATCTTTCATCTTGAAAGTAGCATTCAAATCAGCCTTAAATTCAGCAATAAGTCTCTCATTTGGTCCAGTGATCAGCAAATCATCAACATAAAGAACCACAATGAGAAATACATCATCCTCACGCTTTACATACAATGTGCTTTCTGTTGGACTGTTAACTCCACCATCGCTCCCATGCTTCCCCCCCCTCCCCTCCCCCATCCCCCCTCTCCCTTCCCTCTCTCTCCTTCAACAAGCCTCCCCCCTCCCCCCCCCCCCCTTACCTCTCCCTTCCCCCTCTCTCCTTCTCCAAGCTTCCCAAGTTTCGGCGAAGGAGGTATTCCGCCATCATCTTTGGAATCTCAACGTGCTACAAAGAAAGAGGTAAACACAAAAGCACATCCCCTCTCTTTCCCTTTTGTTTACTACTACTACTACTACTACTACACACACACACACACACACACACACACACACACACACACGCATAAATCCAAAAAAAAAAGAGAAAATAGAGAATCCATAACATACCTTGTTCATTAGTAAATGGTTGCTTTGCACGGCTTGTTTGAAATCGTTGCTTTGCTAAGCACGTTTGAAAATGGTTGCTTTGTAACGCACATTTGAAAATCATTGATTTGTTAGGCACGTTTGGAAATGATTGTTTGGATAGAATGTTAGATAGAAATAGAGAGAGAGAGAGAGAGAGAGAGAGAGAGAGAGAGAGAGAGGGAGAAAAATGTTAGATAAAGAGAGATAAATAGATAAAGAGAGTGAGAGAGAAAGAGGGATAGAGGTAGATAAGTGGAGAGAGATCATAAATGAGAGGGAGATAAATGTTGAGAGAGAGAGAGAGAGAGATAAAGAGAGAATGAAGGAAAGAGGGAGAGAATTAATGTGTGTGTGTGTGTGTGAGAGAGAGAGAGAGGGAGAGATAGAGAGATAGGAAAGAGAGAGAGAGAGAGAGAGAGACAGAGAAAGAGGGATAGGAAAGAGAGAGAGAGAGAGAGAGAGGGAGATAGTAAAGAGAGAGAGAAAGGGATAGATAGAAAAAGGGAGAGAAAGAGAAAGAGAGAGAGTAGATAGGGATAGATAGAAATATATATATATATATATAGAGAGAGAGAGAGAGAGAGAGAGAGGGAGAGAGGGAGAAATAGAGAGAGAGAGAGAGAGAGAGAGAGAGAGGGAAAGAGGGAGAGAAAGAGATAGAGATAGAGAGAGAAAGAAAGAATAGAGAGAGAAAGAGAGGAATAGAGAGAGATAGGGAAAGAGGGAAAGATAGGGAGAGAGGGAGATAGGAGATATGGGAGAGAGATAGGGAAGAGAGGAAAATTGCACTCCAAGGGATACCTGAGCAAACAACATCAAGATTTCCTTCAAGGCGGGGGCGCTTTGTTGAACGAAGTACTTGCTTTACATGGAGGCGTAGACATGACACTGGGATGGAGCTTCCACTTCGTAGTTCAACTGCACGATTAAGAAGGGGAGAGCAAGAGAGAGAGAGAGAGAGAGAGAGAGAGAGAGAGAGAGAGAGAGAGAGAGAGAGAGAGAGACTCAGTGTGAGAGAAGTAGAATTACTTATTGCATTAAATTAGAATCGTAATGTTACGATCATGATCACTTAGATGTTGAATCTAGGTGCAGCCAACACAAAACGATGGCTATATTTACAACCTTAATATATATTTGTGTGTACATATATATTTGTTTATGCATGTATGTAGGCACTAAGTACGGGAGCATAGCCCCCGAAGGTTAGACGCTTCCTCTTGGGTATAGTCCTTTTTGAATCGTGGCGTTGTGGTCATTGATCCACTCATGCATGGATTACCGCAATGTACCTTTGGTTTTACCACGGTTGAGACTGCGATGATATCTAAAGAGGTGCAGTTGACCTTTGGCACTACTAGCCTCTACTTAGATCTACTAGTATGTATATGTATCTATGTGTTTGTGTGCTAATATATATATCCTCTGGGAGAGAATTGTAATATTACGATCAATTGATCATTTAGACGTTGAATCTAGGTGCAGCCAACACAAAACGATGGCTACATTTACAACCATAACATATATATTTGTGTGCATATATATTTATTTATGCATGTATGTAGGCACTAAGTACAGGAGCATAGCACCCGAAGTTTAGACGCTTCCTCTTGGGTATAGTCCTTTTTTAATCGTGGCGTTGCGGTCATTGATCCACTCATGCATGGATTACCACAATGTATCTTTGGTTTTATCGCAGTTGAGATTGCGATGATATCTAAAGAGGTGGAGTTGACCTTGGGCACAACTAGCCCCTACTTAGATCTACTAGTATGTATATGTATCTACGTGTTTGTGTGCTTATATATATATCCTCTGGAAGAGAATTGTAATGTTACAATCAATTGATCATTTACACATTTAATCTAGCTACATCCAACACAAAACGATGGCTAGATTTACAACCATAACATATATATGTGTGTGCATATATATTTATTTATGCATGTATGTAGGCACTAAGTATGGCAGCATAGCACCCGAAGGTTTGACGCTTCCTCTTGGGTATAGTCCTTTTTTAATCGTGGCATTGCAGTCATTGATCCACTCATGCATGGATTACTTCAATGTACCTTTGGTTTTACCATGGTTAAGACTGCGATGATATCTAAAGAGGTGCAGTTGACCTTTGGTACTACTAGCCTCTACTTAGGTCTACTAGTATATATATCAATCTACGTATTTGTGTGCTAATATACTTGTGGACGTATTTATAGATGAGTTAGTAGGGTGGAAAGCTTAATCTTATATTCCTCTTTGTAATATAGATATCAGACGAGAGACCAAGTGGTGAGGAGCAGCCAATTAGCTCTTCTTTTGGTTGCTTCACATCTTAGGTGGACTCCCATCTGGGGTGGACATCACCTCCAGTGGACCCAAGCCTTGAGTCGGTGAAAACAAGAAAAGCAATAAATATTGTTTCTATGTAGTTAACCCTAAACCATGAGTGTCATAGGTTTTTTTTTTTTTTTTTTTGCAGGCATGGCCATCCTACACCTACCCTTCTCAGGTTCCTCCACCGGTCGTAGATCCTGACTCACAGTGGGCTATCTCTTTACGAGAGGAGTACCTCCATTCAACGGAGGATTTGTTTGGCCGCTACACTCCGCAGCAGCTTGCAACCTATGGAATTCTCTGCAGACTACACCATGGGGGAGTCAGAGAGGGACTCCTTACCTACAGAGCCTCCCACGGATCGTCCTACTGCTATTCCCTTGCAGGGTCCTACTCCCATGGCATCACAGGGTCCTACGCCACTCCATTCCACTCTTGCTTTGTCAGGACATCGTTGACGGACTTCATTTGGCAGCGTGCATCGACGCTCGTCTTAGGACAGCGAGCGCCATGAGAGACAAAGCGGCGGCGGATCTTGTGGTTTCACATGTTTTGGTAGTGGTGGGGGAATGGAGTCCCCACTTTCAGAGCGTGTTGCCCCTGACGCAGAGGACGAGGATACTGACGCACCCGTGCCAGACACGCATGGATGCTACTACAGGGTTAAATATGGCAGGGAGGTGGATTTAGGCACAGCATAGGACAGAGCATCTTGACGCCATCTACAAATTCTTATACATGCAACCTATGAGAACTATTTTATAAAGTTTAAACACCAACTGCCCGATCATGCAGGGTACATTGAGGACGCTCTGTTAGTTAGATTTCCAAACGCCCTCGATCAATGTTTTTCACGACAATGGTTGGAGGGCTACTTAAAGACATTTCTAAAAAAACAAGCAGTCCAGTGTGCGGTGCGCAGCAGCCAACCAGGTCAAAGATCCAGACAGGAGTTACCACGGTGGCAACATGGCAGACACGGAGTGGGAGTGGGCAATTCAAGAGAAGAGCGATCAAGTTCTGATGGGCTCATCATACAGACAACAAGGCGAGGCTCGCGCAAGACAAACTCCCTTGCACTATGGATCAGGAGGCAAGGGAGCTTGGAAGGATAAATATGTAAGATTAATTGAATTATAACGTTGCGATCAGTGATTATAAAGATTGTAGTTGATGATTTGGTATTGTTATTGCTAACTTAGGAAGATGTCACTCTCTCTCGACCAACCAGAGAGATGGTCAAGTATCGGGAGCGACATACAACATTTGATACTTGGTGATGGTTGTTCGAAAACAACCACATCTCTTGCGAGAAATTTGACGTGATGGTTGGACCACTACAAGCGGTAAGTTTAAATTAACAAGTAATTTTGTATCAATTGTTTTGAGTTGTTGAATAATTGTTTAATTTGGTTTTGGTTTATGTAGAGTCAAAGCGATCCAACATATGTGCCTCTGCATGACGACAAGATAGAGAAGGATTAGATAGAAAAATGTTCTGTCAAAACTTTCGTAAAGTCCCAGTCTGGCACAATGTATATACAACTATTTACTCTTTATTGTAACTTTTTAAAATAGTTGATCTTTTACATTTTTAATTGTCAAGGTAAATTCAATTCAATTTCACTTCTTTGGTATTTTTTATACTCTTCCAAAAAACAATTGATGTTTCATTGTTTTATGGAGGTCAAAAATAAAGGTGCTCATTTGGGCCACCCATCTTTGGTATTTTTTATACTCTTCCAAAAAACAATTGATGTTTCATTGTTTTATATGGAGGTCAAAAATAAAGGTGCTCATTTGGGCCACCCAAATTTGAGCACCTTTATTTTTGAATTGGCGTGTAGCGGCAATAACCGTGGTAATAATAGCGGCAAAGGTCGCGGTAATAGCAGTGGGTACATTGCTGCGACTTTTACCGTACTTATTGCTGAGAAACCACTACCGCGTTCATAGCCGCGGTTTTTGCCGCCCCCGCAAATTTTTCTCTCCTTTTTCCTTTGTTTTTTTGTGGCAATGTTAGCGGTTATAGAAAACTCCTCTTATAGTGTTCACTTTGCTCTAGCTCTCCCTGCTCCATCTGGTGTGTGTCTTGGTGTGAGATTGCTTGTGTATATTTTGTGTCGCATCTTCTTAGTTGTGATAAAATCTCGCTTGCATCCTAGTTCGCATACCTCCCCTTCACTTGTTTGGCTGTGGGTTTTTTGTTGTTTCTTGCTTACGGTTGCCCCAGCCCCAATTGAGCAGCACGGGAGCCTTGAGGGGTGTTTAGAGGTCACCTCTCTTGTGGCCCTGCCCCCGATCGCCTCATTGGAAATATCTTTGGTTTGGCATGATTCATACTTCATCCATAATGGGAAAAAGTTGATCAATCCTTTAGGTAATGCTTCTAAAAGACTTGTCTTGGGCAAGGGCATTGCTATTTTCAATCATGTTGCTTTTGTGTATCAACATTTCAAGGTTGATGAATATGGGTTGCAAGAAGGCGATGTGGAGAGGAAGGATTAAAAAAATTGGAGATCAACACAGAGATTAGCAGGGCGAAAGTTGTAGGCGTGTTTGAAGGACTAGCACATTGGAAGAGGATGCTACCATGAAAGAACACTTGGAACGGAGTTGTATCTTTGTATAGTTGCAGCATATATTGACATATTTTGTCTCCAACGAGCTCTTGTTATTTGATAGAATGAAAGCTACTGGCAATTTTCCCTTCTTTTTTGGGTATTCATATTGGTGACTTAAGATGGTTTGGAATAAATTAATGCTTACAAATGATCTACATGAATTATCTTTTGTTGTATCCTCAGGATATGGAGAATGTGGATTATGAAGCAAACAATGTACACTCTCAAAGAGAATTTTATAAGCAAAGAAGCCTTTCAAGATATTCATCTCTCTTGTTACTTTGCATTCCTCCTTATAAAGCTATTTAGGGAGAAGTTTTCTCATCTCAAAGATCCTTTGTCTTCAACTGGACCAGATACTAGTGAAAACTTATTAAGCAAAGTTGGTTGTATGGGAAGGAATGAGAGAAGCTATAATGGAGTTGATTTGTTGAATAGTGCAAGGACACTAAATAGACTTTAAGAGATCCAATCCTCCTCATTTCTTGTTTTTCCAGTAGCTCACTTTAAGCAAGAAACCATATGGATTGTCATGAATCATGCACATGGTGTTCCAATAGCTAACCTTGGTGACTACGGGTCCGTGTCCAGTGATGAGAAAATTGTAAGAGCTTTAAGAGAGGGTTGTGTGAAGCAAAGAGTGTGTGTGAAATGCTAGGTATGAGCAAGTATTCTTGGTGTCATGATGCATGGCAAGAAGGGGATCTTCAAGATATTTTTGCTACAAATGTGGAGAATAAAGTTCCCGATGGAGGGGATGTTGATGACATTCCTCATGAGATCAATGAAAATAAAGTGATTATGGCCTAGTGTGAGTTACAACATGTGCTGAACTCTATTGTTGATGAAAAGGAAAACATTCACAGTCAAGTATTCCCTTTTGTAGAGATTTATGGGAAGTAAATTTGTAAGAGTATCCTTGTGAGTCAAATAAACGACAACCCTACACTATCTAAAGATAGACTAACAAGAGTGAAAAGTGGGGCCTATCATGTAGTGGACAAAAAGGTCAGGCTTCAAACAGGGACATCTCTTGTGGTAGGCTCAGATTGTTGTGTTTTATTTGAGGTATCACCTTTTAAAGAGAACAGAAGATGCAAGAGGAAAGGAAGGATTTGTAGCACGCACATGGTATTTAGGAAGGATTGTGTGCATGAGAAGAAAACTAGGGTCTACTATGAGAGAGACAAGAGGTCCCATTGATCTTCTCAATCGGCTTGCTATTGTAGAGATACATCTTGCATAGTATCAAAAAGCAAAGGGAACCAGAAGTTACACATACGATCTTGCGGACAATCAATGTGTACCCCTGTAATCTATAATATCTCTTTCCAATTTGACATATAATGTGGATACAAAGAAATATTAGCTTGATGCTGATGACTACAAGGTCTTCGAAGAGTATGTCAAAGGTAATAAAATATTTATGCAAAGCCTCTTGAAATGGTTTTTTTAATGATATTTATTGTGAAAAGGTTTAAGCAATATGAAAAATAAATCACTTTATTTTTTTATTGAAAGCTATTATTCTCGTAAATTTCTTACAAGATGTGATTTGATTTTTGCAGGTTCACACTTGATTCTAGTTCTCATGATAGATGGGAGATGACAAGACGAGGTGACATTGTGTGCACTTAGATTTTACATCTTAATTCTATGTACTAAGTGATCTTAACTTTGACATTCAAGCATCAAGAGTTGCAAGGAGTTTTGTTGAATGAGCTATTTTGCTATTTGTTGTTAGTAATGTACTAAAATTTCCATTGCAGAGATTGGTTGCTTTGTAGTCAAGTATCGAGGTGTTAAGCGGTGTGCTTTGTATGGTAGTTTATTTTTATCGAACTTCAATAGTCATTGATTGTTTATTTCATAAAAGAATCTTAATATTTCCAGATACAATTTATCCAAGAAGGGAATGTGCACTTGCAATTTGTTGCCTCAAATCTCGTGTGGGAAGTTTATTGAGTGGGTGGTTCATGTTTTGGTTTCAAAATTGCATTCTTATACAAGATGTTGTGTTAAATTTTTTCAAATGATTAGTATATGTAAGATAATCTTTGAATTGATCATTGCTTTGTACTCAAGTATCAAGGTGTTAAGGGTGGGTTTTCTATGGTTCTTTATTTTAATAAAATCTCAATAATTTATTGATTGTCTATTCTCATAGAAGAATTTCAATATTTTTAGTTACAGGTTATCCGATAAAATTGCTTACACTTTCAATTTTATTATCTCAAATCTCATAATACCAAGTAGGTTACATCATGTGCTTGTTTGGAACCTTGGGTTGCTAGAACCATCATGATGAAAGAAAATTGTGAAGAACTTGAGCCAAGGAAGGCTTCAAGATTGATAACAATTCACAAAGCATCTTTGACAACGGGTCCCACAACTCTTGGACCATATTTTGAAGGAGCTTTTGCATTTTTCTTTCCATTAACATATTAATTTGTGGCTAAATTAGACCCATGTCCACAACTTTCAAAACAGTTTTAGCATTTTCAAAAACTTTCTATATCTTCTTCCTATATCTTTTCAGTATTTTTAAGTGAACCCCTCCAACTATGAGATTCTACCAAGAGACTTCTCTACTTTTCATGTAGTGATGTGTTCTATTAACACTAGAATGGTAACAGGACACTTTTATGTCCTTGGACACTTTTGTGTCCTGTTAAGTGACCATTTTGCTTGAATTATTTGAAGAGTATGAAAATGAATTTCTAGGTGCTATATATCCACAAAGTTGCCTTATGAGCTGAAAAAAACTTAGCATTTTTTTTGGAGTATCGATCTCACCATTAACCTTACTCTTGCACAACATTTTTGAACCTAAACTGTGTGAAAAAACGGGTCCTGTTTTTTGTTTTTTTTTCAATTTTTGGCAACTATACCACTCTTAACTTCATGTTTGTGAGGTTTAGATGGCTAGAGGTTAGGCCTTCATAGTTCTCAACATGTTTTGATGCTTGTAGGGAGAGCTAAGTGTTAAAATTGAAAGTTATGACCAATTTACAAGAATTGCATAATCCTGTTTTTTGGCCAAAATTAGCACTTTAATGATTTTTTTGGTGGCTTTCTTGATATCCAAATTCAATTTTGATTGTGTAAGTGTAATGTATAACATAAATTTAATCTTCCTTGAGTTTTGGGGGACCTAATATGCTATATAGAATAGTATATGATGATGGTTGAGTTTTTTGATTGTTGAAGAATACGATACATTTTAGAGTAGCAAGTATAACTTTCTCAATATTGCTAGTTTCTTAGGCCAATTGTGTGTATTTTGTAGGTAGTAATCATATCTAATCATAGACTACAAACTTGGCTAGATATTGAGTAGTTTCTATGGGTTTCTAGAGGTCATAATGCTAAACCCAGTTTTTTCATGTTTGCTGTATTTAGCACTTTATCATTGCCCATATTTTTACTTTTTTATTTGGAGCCACGGTTGAGGAGATATGATCAAAATACTAGACCCCAGTCTGCCCACATCATGCAGGGACAGCTCATTTTCAACTTTTCCAGTTTCTATTCACACTGGCTCCTCTCTTCTTATGTAAACCCTTGGGGTTTCCCTTCACCCATAAAAGGGGACCTCTTCCTTGAAAGGAAACTCAAGCATTCAAGCCATTGATGAGAGGAATTCTTGAGGGAGTGAGTAGTAATGCCTAATTGTACTTAGCCATTAACATAAGCCCAAGCCTACACTTTCTCCTAGAGGAAGACTAGCCATTCTTGTATGCTATCCTTGGAAGATCAACTCTAATCAAAGAAGGTCTTGCACTTGGCGTATCAATCAAAGTGGAGTTCTCCCCTCTTCTTCTCTCTCCATCAATAATGGTGCCAAAGGGTTTGTCAAGTAAGATGTGTTCTACATTGATGTTTTCTTGATTTCTTGTTGTTTTCTTTTTCATCTCTAATCCAACATATATATATGTATCTATATCATCTCCTTAACCAAATCTATCTGCTACAAGTACATCTCTCCCCGCAGTATCCTTATTGCCTACGGGCAAGAATAGGGCTTGGGAGGGAAACTTCTCATCTCTTCACTTCTCTCATATCTACATTTCTCACATACTATCCTAGATGAATAACCCACATGATGATAATTTCTATCGCTTTCACTCTGTACGATCTATTAGAATTAACGTATGGATTGGCCATAAAATACACTTTCAACAATGTATAGTGTTTCTCTTTGGCCCAGAAAGGCTCAATGAAATACTTATCACCGGATCCCATCATACTACCTCTCATAGACTATAACTTTTCTTTTGATGTAAGCGTAGTTATCTTGCTATGAACTAAGAGGATTTGTACACACAATTAATCCCAATCACTAGACAAAATATATATATTATGGTAAGCACAAAACTACAATTCCAAAGAACAATTCGTAGCATATTTGGTCAGCCAAGATTGAAGGCCATTAACTCATCTATTAACCCTTTCATATTACCCATGATACGATATGACCATAGCCTTGATGTTTTCATCTTTGTTATTTTGACATTCTCTTTTGTATTCTTTCTTTGTGTGTGTGAGTGCAAGAGAGAATGGGTGGTCTTCTTTGATTGTACTTCTTTCCAAACCCTAGTCTTCATTGCATCTATGGTTTAACTCATTCATATAGTTTTTGTTGAGTTCTCTCACAAACACTCACAGCCATAAGCTCGGTGCTTTCCCGGCAAGACCGCAAATTTCTCGACATAGCGTGCATCGGCTCTCGGCGTTTTCGAGGCCGTCGGGGTCCGTGTCGCACCTTGCACTCATCAACATATGGTAGGATTCACCCCTTTGTGATCTCTATAAGACCATGCACAAACATCCTTGTATTCTTTTAACGCCCTTATGATAATCTCCTCTTCTTCTTGCGACACATCCTTGGCTATCTATGCCAGTTTTGGCTCTTCTCCAGGCTATGCAAGGTCAATTTGTTTGGCGTTCTCCAAACCTTCATAGGATTTTCCCGGTTCTATTGATTGTTGAAAGGGTTGCTCTACAATGATCCTGCGATATTGTAAAGTGTATTTCTTATAATGAGTTAGAACATCGACTTTTCTAGAATTTTCACTATCCGATTCCATTTTCGTGGTCCATACTTCTTTCAAGGTTGGTTTCAGTTCTTTTTATTTTGCTTCTCACTCCATCTTTGTCATCAGAGGTTCTTTCCCTTTGATTTTATCTAGCTTTATCAACCTTGGTTTTGTATGATTTTGTATCTTTGCATGCTCTACGTTTGGATATCTTCTAGTTATCTTATCTTTGATGCAGTATGTTGCATTCACTTTCATTAAAAAATGTATCTTTGTTGGCATCTCCAGTGTTGAAACTCAAAAAATATTTCTTCCCCTTCTTTGAGTAGAAGCCTGGCTCTTACCTGCTCCTTCTCGGAGTTCGATCCTTGTATTGTAATTAGTTCTTCTTCCCAACTCTCCGTAGCATCATAATAGTGATGAGAGAAGACCTGTTGCTATCATCTCAATAGATACCATTTGAATTGGGACTATATCATAGCCCTCTTTGTCACAAAAGTGTGTAGCTGTAGATTCATTAACACATACATCCATGGTGGGCAGGGTCTGAGTCCATTTAAAGGGTCTAAACAAATGTTCCGGGAATGGTTCTGGCATGTAATCTACGTCATTTACATCTCTTTCCAAAATGTAGTCTTCCTTTTGTAAACACCTGATTGAGAAGTACCACACATCCAAATTGGAGTGTCTTTATATACCTATGATGACAGTTCAATTTACGTACAAGTTTGAGAGTCCAATTCCTGTATTGGTGTCCTCATCAAAGGAGTAAAGAAAACGGTAAGGCCTCCCTTCCCTAAGGAAACTGCAATCAAAGGTATAACCTCTCCTCCAAAATGGCCTAAAGGGGCTGATCGAGCCAAAGGTAAGGAGAGGCTAAGCCATTCTGGAGACACATGACCCCAAAGGAAGGAGCATTTGGCCAAGTGAGTGCTTCAAGTTCAGAAAGACTTGTCGTACCCAGTTTGCCAAAGAGAAGGCTATCCGAGGCTAAGCGGCGGAAGGTCGCCTATCGATTTGCAGAACGCATGCGAGTACTGCTAGTCCATTTTGACAATCCTGAAGCAAAAGTGGTAAGAAGGTTTCCATGCCCTAAGGAAGAGTGGTTTGGCTACTGCTCTCGCTGTTTTGGAAGACGGGTAGAGGGTCTTCCGCCTCTTCGCGTACAGCTCATCCGGAAGAAGCTCTCCACCACGGGTGAAACCCAGTGGGCTGGAGACAAATTACAGTTGAATGGAGTGGAGTTCATGCAGTGCGCCGAATACGATAACTATATGCAGTTGCTGCTAGCCAAAAGGCCAGACGCGTTGCCATCTCCCCATACGTCCTAAGGGACGAAGGAAAAGTAGAGCCTATGAAAGGTGACGACCTCCTGTGGATGTGCCGACTCATCATCACCGGCACGATAAGAGTATAATTAAGTGATTCACCCTCTATGCATGATGGAAAACGGGCCAACAACGTTCCCGTTTAGATTTTTGCAACATATGCATGTGAATATTTATGTAGATAGGAAAATATTCTACCAACAGAAGATTGTGTATTTGTTCGGTGCTGTGGTGCTAGGAGAAATTCTTAGTTCCTCAAAACCTATCATTCTCTCCATATTGGATTACCACCACTCCTTCAATGTTTCCATCTTTATCCTGTGTCACTACCATGGCAAGTGTTTCTTTCCTCACATTCAGTAGAAAGAAGGGAAAAGACATCACCACCAACTTTTTGGATTATTTTGACATCGCTTGTGTGGTTTCCAACAAGGATAACGACACCTCACGGCTACGAATTTTTCCTCTACTGATGAAAGTAGAGGCCAAGTCTTGGTACAATGCTTTGCCCCAAGCTACCAAAAATGCATGGGATGTATTACATGCTATCTTTGTGAAGAGGTTTGGTGGAGGCACAACCTCAAAAAAACTATGGCAGCTACTGACGGAATTGAAGCAGGGAGGTCTGCTAGAGTATGCCACGTACGATTCCAAGTTTGTGGATTTGTGGGAGAGATGGGTTGCCTCATTGGAGGAAGGTGAAGGAGCACCTAATTTCCTAAAGAAGGACCGTTTCATTGTTGGCCTGTGGTCGCCGCTTAAGGAGAAGGTGAAGGGAAGGTTTCCTGCAACATATGAGTTGGCAATGGAAGTAGCCCGTCTTAAAGACAAGAAGCTGCACATGCAAGCAAGAGTCAACGAGGTAGAGGAATCAAGCTCAATCCGACTAAACCTAGTGACTGCAATAGCCGTTCATAGAGCCCAACCACAAGAGGCATCAAAAGAGCAGCAGACCTGTTGAGTCGTATCACTACCCAACTTGAGAGTTTATCTATGCATCTGGTGCATCAAGGGTATGCACCAATCAAAAATTCAGAACAAGGAAGAGGACAACGAAGGCAAAACCAAGAGTATCACTGCTATAATTATGGAAAAGATGCCCATGGCATGTACTACTGCCCACATCCAAGGAGGCAGAATTTCAATAGAGGAAGGAGACAGAATCAGATCTCTCCGCCAAGGGCAAGACCACCACCACTCAGGCAACCAAGGCCAATTTCACCGGTCCAAATCCTTTGACCACCTGTACAACAACCACCACCACAACCTCTTATTCCACCACTACTCCCACCACCTGCTATAAACCAAGCAGTGTATGCAACAGGCCTTGCTTGAAATCAGTAAAATTTTTCCTTGACAAACATCCCTTGGAACAAGCTCCCTCTCCACCATAAGTCATGGTTTTGAAGCTTGCTTTTACTAATGCAAACAATTATGCAAAATAAACTCAAAAAAAGTTACCTTAAAATAAATCTGCATACTAGCGACCTTGCCGACCCACTAAGGTGGTTAAAATCTTGCATGAATATGTTGTTCTTTCTCGTGAATTGTCTATGGTTGCTTGTAGCTACACCATACCTGAGGATACCCTTCTATTTACCTTGTTTTCTTTTGATTCTTGAGGACTACCGCTGTCATGCAGCTCCGCTCCCAAGCTAAGAAAGATGCTAGAAAAATGCACATCAAGTTTGTTTGATGCTTATATGTTTAATGAACAGAGATAAGGCCTGGTAATAGGCCAAGTTCAATGTTGAATGTATGTCAAATGCGGTAAAAAGGGCCAACAGATGCCTTAATGATGTCAAAAATGAGTATGCTTGAAGTGAGCACAGATGGAAGATTCTGATCTAGAGTTGCAGTGATTGAAGTGCTCTACCGGCCTATCTTTACGGCTCATCGATTGGAGCTACGATGAAGAAGTTATGGTATTTCGAAGTTTGAGACGATTGCAGATCCATACCGGATTGAGAAACTACAGTTGAGGTAACAGAGATGAAATGAATGCACGGGCCTGAGGTGCTCACTTTGTGGAGCGCTTCGGTCTTTTCAGATTAGTGATCGGAGTCCCGGTCGCCAAGATATTGGCCAATTAAGATACACCGGGGGCCGGCTCCGTACCAGTCCAGTCGTCTCGGTCGGTGTCTCCGCTGGGAGTTGTGTCTATTGTCTAGAGATTGGGATGCCGGAGCAGTAGTAGCTTCTCATGCTCGAGATGTCATTTTATGCAGTTCTTGGCCGGCAGTGGTCGTAATTGGCAATACCCGGCTGACAAGAAAGAAACTCTGACACTTTTTATCGGATGTGATGGGAAGGCCTTACTTCAATGCAATCACCTATACTTGCATCTTAAAGGTATGTAGGATTATACGAGAGGTTGACACGGGCATCGAAGTTCAAGATGATAAGGCTAGTCAAGGAATGCTCACACAGAATGCCGTGTTTGGTAGTGCTTTGCTAGGTATGTATGCCAACTGTGGTGCCACAGATTTTTGCAAAGCTTCGTGTCTGGAATGTCGGCTCGCAATGATTTAAAAGATATGTATGCCAAGTGTGGTGCCAAGCCCATGAATAATGGCCAAGGGCCACAATTATTCCTGCCTTGATGGCCGCCCAAGCATTGGCCTCCAAAGTTTTCCCATGGTCGGCCGCCCAATGTGGCACTAAGGGCCGTGCACTTAAGGGTTATAATGTGAACAAAAGAAAAGAGGGAGGTCGATGGCGTGGGCCGGCAGCGAGGAGGGCGCAGGGGAAGAGAAACTGCTCGCGCCGCTTGGTAGGAGGCTCGGGCGATGACGAGCATGAAGAGACAAATTCTCAGCATCCTGAGGCGAATCTTTTGGTAGCAGCCATGTAAAATTTTGCGCCGGTCACTGACGGGCCTGCCACATCATCACAGACGCTCCCACGCCACGTCAGTCACGGCACCGTGACTGCATGGTGGGGAAAAAGCAACGAGAAGAGGGGGTTCGAGGAAGCAAGGAGAATAGGGCAAGGGGAGAGCGAAAAGAGGCAGGAAAGGATTTGCAGGAAAAAGCTTGGCCGAGGAAGGAGGGATTCTCTCTCTCTCTCTCTCTCTCTCTCTCTCTCTCTCTCTCTCTCTCTCTCTCTCTCTCTCTCTCTCTCTCTCTCTCTCTCTCTCTCTCTCTCTCTCTCTCTCTCTCTCTCTCTCTCTCTCTCTCTCTCTCTCTCTCTCTCTCTCTCTCTCGCGATACGTCTCGGCAAGGAAAGCCAATGAGGGCTCAAGGAGGAAGTTCTCTCTCTTTCTCGCTATCGTCCTTCGCTAACCAAAGCACAAGGCTCGCTCTCGGCCTTTGCTAAGGAAGGAACCAAAGGGGATACTCTCTCTCTCGGATTAAGCAAGGAGAGAGCAAACAAGGCTTGTAAGCAGTCTTCGGGGAAGAAGGCCAAGCTTCGGCATAGCAAGCAGGACAAGTTTTGAGAGCTCGGAGCACGCCGACCATGAAGGAAAATTGGAAATTCTAGTGCTAAAGAAAAGACAAGATAGTGATTGAAGACAAATCAAACAGATGGAATCGACACAATAAGATTTTCCTCGTCAGCGGGCAAATTAGTTTAGTTATCTCTTTTTGATGAATTGCGGAGCCGTTAACGACCTGGTGTGATCTGTAATGGGAGTTTAAGCTCCTAAACTATCATTAGCATTATTTAATGGTGTCGTTAATGACACTCCTTCTTGATTGCATATCAGTTTCGTCGGTGTTAGCAATTTTCAAGCAAGTTTTGTGCATCGATAGCATTACCAAGTAATTAACTACTATTGCATTGTGCGGTGCGACAATTTTTCGCTCTCAATTTTTCCACAGCCAGTAGCCCGACGTTGACCTGGCTCAAGTTTCGAACACTTATCCCCCGACACCTAGTGAACCCGACACGAAACTCGAGCCGGGGTGGGAAAACTGTTGAAGCCTATGTCTACACCACAAGAGGAAGCCATGCAGCAGATGATGCAACAGTTTGCGGCATACATGCAACAACAACAGGCTGCCTAGCAGTAACATAATTTGCAAGAGCGGATTCGTAAAGCTCATCAAAATGTTACGAAAAAGTTGCAACAGTTTGAGGGCCGAGATATTTCAAAACTTTGCAATTTGTATGAGCAGTCTATGGAAGATAATGGTATTGAAGACCAGGATTCAATGGAAGGATTTCATCTGATTGCAGTGCCAGAACTTAGGGCCCGGATTAAAGAAATTCAAGAGGCTCCACAGCCGAACTGGCAGGACTTTAAGAAGGCGTTGCAAGAGGAATATTTTTTGGAGGATTCTCAACGAGTAACCAGACAGAGTTTTACAAAGTGGGTGCAGAAGAAGGGTAAAAATTTATCTGCACGAGAACTGTTGCGAGAGTTTGAGAAGAAGTTTGATCAGCTATCATCAGCAGAACAACGTTCTTTGAGGGATCAAAAGGTAGAATTGTTTATTCAAGCTGCTGATCTGCAACTTCAAAAGAATTTGGTGCAATTGGGGTTGACATCAGATTGGAAAATATTTTGTGAAGCGGTGAATATGATTACAAAAGGATAGAAGCGAGCTGACAAGCAGATCATGGTTGAGGTTGTAGATGATGATGAAGAAGAGATTAAAGAGAAGCCGCCCTCTGCAGTACCCAAAGTGGGGGGTCCTATTCTTGACGACCTGGTTAAAGGTATTCAAGAACTAAATTTGAATTTTAAAACTGTTAAATTTGAAGGGTTAGCTGCAAAGGTGTCTACTTCTTAACCTAAGCAGCAGCAACCACCACGTAAAAATTGGGATCGATGCATGTGGTGCGATAGCGAAGACCACAGGTTTGTGAGAGAGTGTAATGAGTTTTATGAAGCTTATAAGAAGAATGTGGTTTTCTGGAAAGACAAGAAGATTTGTCTCAGGACGACAGGGGAACTGCTCCGCTTGAACTTTGGCAAAGGCGGAATGAAGAAGATAGTGGAGTAAATACATCATAATTTTTCCCTTGTAGAAGCAGCTACATATGGGCTGCAAGTTTGTGTTAAGGAAGATGATGATGGTACAGGTACAAAGGGCCAGTTGTGGCCATATGCTTTAAAGACAGCAGAAGTGGGTAAGGTAACATATGGGAAGTTACGACAGGTAGGTAATTCAATTCGAGAAACTACTGGGTGGACCGATCCAGTGGATTCTCTTTCAGTATATGCTTATATTGCTAAAGCTCAAGCCAATGAAGCTATGGTGGAAGAGAAGCGGAAAAGAGATGAAGAGGTGGCTGGGAAGTCAAAAAGGTAGACGAGATCCAACAATAAGAAAGAAGAAGTGTCAGCTCCTAAACCTGCTCCGGAGGTGGTTATGGAAGAAGCTCCGAAGGAAAAGAAGCAAGGTAAGCCTAAACGGCCCTCGTATAAAATCAAGTCTGATATTGAACTGGCTACAGATTTGAAGAAAGTTTTTGAAGAACGTATCTTAAATAGTAAAGTGGAGCTGACCTTGGGGGATATTCTTGGAATTGCAAAGCGCGAGTTCCATGAAGAGATCATCGACATTATAAAAAGGAAGCGGCAAGTACCGAGTGATCAAGAGTCAGATCCAGTTAAAAGCCAAGTGGTTCGTCACATTGAAGAAATTCTGGAAGATTATGAAGAGTATTTAGCAGATCTTGAAGAAGAAGAGCCAAAGCCTATAGTGGTTTCAAGCCCGATTGTACCTGAGGTAAGAAATATGCATTATAATGACGGTGAAGATGAAGAAGTTATACCCAAGAGTCACTTTTCGAGGACTCATTGGGCAAGAGCAACGATAGAAAGAGTGGTAAATCTTGGCGACATTGAGGAGCTGGTCTTAGCCCTCATAGACCATGGGTCAGAAATCAATCTCATGGCAAAGAATTTACACCAAAGGGGAAGTGGCCTATTGATGTAGATCACGGGTGGCGGATTCGAGTTGCCAACATGCTTCCTGGAGATCTTTACGGTGCATGCGCTAATATTAAGGTAACTATTGGGGATGTCTGTGATGAGCAAAACTTTTTTATACAGGAGCATTCCTTCTACCCATTGATTATGGGACAACCCTACATTACGGCTGTGCGGATGGAAACTAAGGTGCTAGATGATGGCTCGGCCTATGCCAAGGTTCAAAGCCAAGATGGTAAGAAAGCGGTTCAATTTCTAACTATATGTGTTGATCATGCTAGAAACAAAGACAGTTTACGTGATCGTCCAATGCCAAAGATACGTAAGGAGTTTAAAGAACAAAGATTTGCTCAGGATTTTCTTGGGGTGCCACTATAAAGCGGGACTATGGTGGTGCAAGTGAGGAGAAGTTCTCGGAAAGAGAAACCTTCTCTTCAAGATTTCTAGGGTTGACATCTGAGGTTCAGTATCTTACAGGAAATTTAATGATTTAACTAAGTGGGAGAAGCAATATGTTTCAAGCATTCAAAGTGACTTGCAGGGATGTGATGTGCTAGAACCGAATGATGTGATATCAGGAATCTTTGAAGAGATCTCTTATGTTGATACTATGTCAGAGCTTGAGGATATCAAGCTGAACAGGTTAGAAAGTGGAACTGAAGTTATTAAAGTGCACTCAATGGACATGTATGAAGAGCTGGACATATACGAGGCACTTATGCATATTGAGGATGACTTGGATAAAGAAGTTTAAGCACACGTAGAGACGAAGTACAAAACAGTTGCAAAGAAAGTGAGACCTGTGGCTACACCTCTACCAGAGGGAAGTGATGAAGTAATTAAAGAATCTTCTCGACAGCCTATGCTCAGAAATCCTAAGAACATTGGGCACAAATTCACTAAAGAGACATTGCAGCAGCTGAAGGTGGGAGAAGATGGTTTTCTCAACGAAGAGGAAATCAAGTGTTTTCAAGGTATGCTCAAAAAACATGGTAAAGCTTTTGCCTTTGAGCCAAGTGAGATTCGGTGTGTGGATCCCAATGTTGTTGCACCTATGGTTATATTCACTGTTCCTCACATGCCATGGAGCTTACGTCCTATTCCAGTTCCTAAAGCTCACTTGCCAAAGCTTATCAATTTGCTTAATGAGAAGATACAAATGGGAATCTTGGAACCATCATGTGCGCCATACTCTAACCGATGGTTCACTGTTCCGAAGAAAAATGGTACTTTAAGGTTTATATAAGATATGCAGCCTGTTAGCAAGGTAACAATCCGCAATGTGGGTACCGGCCCAATTGTGGATGAATTTGCTGAGGCTTTTGCAGGTAGGTCAATTTACTCTATAGGTGATCTTTATTCTGGATATGATCAATTTCAGTTATCTTTGGAGAGCAGGGATCTTACTACGATGCGTACACCTCTCGGATTGGTAAGGATGTGCACTCTACCGCAGGGTGCTACTAATTCTGTAGCTCATATGATGAACGGCATGAATAAGGTATTAAGGGACTTTATCCCACATGCTACTATGCCTTTCATTGATGATCTAACAATTAAAGGCTGTGAGGAAGGCACAAAAGATAAAGTAAAAGATCGGAGGGGGTGCTGACAGTTTGTTGCTCAACATATTGCTGACTGTGATGCTATTTTATCCAGGCTTGAAGAAGTTAACTTAACACTTTCAAGGCAAAAATCAAATTTTGGCGCCAAAGAGGTTCTAATTGTAGGGCACATGTGCAGTCCAGAAGGTAGAAGGCCAAGTCCGGCTAAAGTTGAAGCTATTCAAAAGATGAAGGAAACGTGCTCTTCGATTACTGAAGTTCGTCGGTTTTTGGGCGCATGTGTATTCTATCATTAGGCAAAATTTGGACTCACAAAGGGGCCCTTTAAGGACTTTGACTTTACCTCTCTCTCCTGCTAACTCTAGAGCATATAGAGAGTCTATGTATGAGTCAAGGTATGCAAGTTTCTAATTTTTAAATAAGGATGTACTATAGTAAGTCGGACAATTTGTGTCTAGCCGCCCAAGTTTTTAGCTTATAAGTCAATTTTTAGGTCACTTTTAAAATCAAGTTGTGTAAGAACAAAATGAGCTGCGAGCACACCAAACTTTGATCGTTCTTGCTACGTGCGATGTGTTTCTTGGAGTCCAATGACAATTGAAGTAGGTTGATCCACTCTCTAAGCTCTTCGTTTCCATATTATCTATGTCATGTTTCCATGCTTATGTTAATATGTGTAATTAAAGATTAATTAATGGTTTTTTGCTTGATTAAGTGTAGTTTCTTATGCTCATAATTGTTAGGAATGACCTATAGATTACTAGGCTCACACGGTATATAGATTTTTTCTAGTTTGTTGGCTTTCAGGTGGATTCCGTCCTGACAGGTTAGATTAGTGTATTTCTTGTTTCGCTTTGTCTGTGTACTTGTGTGTTGCCTGATAGGTAGATTGTGAGCATTAGAATCTAGTTTAGATTTACACTTTGATGTGACAAGAGTCCATTAGCTAGAAGAGAGGTAGATATTCGGTGCGACCTCTAGCTACCATCTGACACATGTGTAGTCGCTTCCATGCACTAGTGGGATCAGTTGTGTCCTCCATAGAAATACATGTTTGTTGGAGTTCTTGATGGGCTATACTTACATCACAGTGACGTGTAAACACACACATATATTGACCTGTAATCCTGCCTTTGGATGGTTGTATTTTGGTAGGATTTGTTGACTTGATTGTAAACTGCATTGTTTTTTCCACATGTTTCTTTGGAGGCGACACTTTATTAGATGCAAGCACCTGATGTGTTATGGACATTGATGTTTTTGTATTTGTTTCTCTTTTGCTACTTCAAGATTCCACACATATGATTTTTTAGGTGGTACTAATATCTTGGGCTTAGCAGAATTGGTATCGTGCTTGTCTTGAGCTAGGGTCAATGACGGCCTTGTTAGTAAAGAACCATGTTCACTATCCTGCTCATCCAATAATTGGTAAGCAACATTCGGAAAAGAATTTTCATATGATCGGAGTCCTTACATCTCAAAATAGACTCTTTCCAACAAGAAGTGAGTACGCCCACTTTCCCATGACTTTAAGTCACTTTCTTCTTGGATGACACTAGGTATGGCTAGGGGTCTGTGGACTTTGTGAGGTTGTTGTTATGTAGGTAACAATGTATCTGTAACCTGGATCTTCTACCAAGCTCCTTAATTGCTTGACCCACTCAATCTTCTCTGTAGGGTTTGGATAAGTTCCTATTTTGTCAGGACAAGGGTCCTACGGGGCAAGGCCCAACCTAGGGGGTCAAGGACCTAAGCCAAGGGCCTAGACTGGACCAGTGTGGACTGGGGATCCGCTTAGGGCAAGAGCTAGGAGCTAGGCCTATATAAGGGGCGGTAGGAAGGAGGATCCTATATTCTAGACTCACACTGGCACCATTATTTCAATTATGTGTCACGAAAAAGTCCCTAGGTGCTGGTCACATCTGTTTTCTAGACCATTTTTAGCACGACGTATCAAAAGCAATTTCGTGGCCAAAAATTGTCGGATACTTAGAATGACTTGTTAAGGTACAAGTACTGCTAAACAACATTACAGATGGTTGTTTATACATATAGCAAGGCTATAAGTTGTTAATGAAAAAGTTTCATTGTCTATATCTAGAAGTGATCAATGTTTCACCTTCTATTGTGATTCAGACGTTTTAGCAAGGCTTGCAAAAGATTGCAACTAAAAATATTTAGTTTCTTTTCAGAACTATTTACATTCCTTTTTCTTGGTGGCCTTCAATGTTGTCAACACATATTGCGCGTGGTCCACAGGCTGTCTGATTGTTGACTTCAGAACTTGTGTAAAAGTGGTGGCCACGGTGTGATTTGGTGTCGTGTACCTTGGTGGCCTTTTTGCCAGGAAATGGAAGTGTTGATGGTACAGACGGGCTGGCTCTTCCACCTGCTTGTGGATGAGATCGGAAAATTTAGCCGTGGCTATTTCCTTTGTAAAGGTGCCCGTTGTCTTCCTGTCTCTTGCCCGCATGGTCATCCCTTCAATGGGCAGTCTGAGTGCCTCTGCCACTATTTCTTTTGTAATTACAACCTCGATCTTGTTTCCTTGGTTGTTTGATATCTGGGCAGTTCCGTCTTCTTTGATTGTGGACAGAAGCTCGTAAGCTTTCTGGAAGTCCACCCCGCAAGGCTCTTGTTTGTAGAAATGTCGGAGCCCCAATCTGCGGTTAGCCACTTTAGTTTTCGGCTTTGCACCTGCATCATAGACCTCTTTAGGCAAGAGGTGCGACTCCACCTGATGCCCTTCTTCACTTTTAAACCTGCCAGTGAAAACGGTGGTGTGGTGTTCTTCCAATTGTTCTCTAGAAAGGTAGGATGCTTTTGCCACCTTGACTGACTCGGGGTCCAGCTGATACAGGGGCAGTTCTTGCATTTTCTCCTTTTGTTTTAACTTCTTCTTGGCCTTCTCCGCGGCTTGCATTGCTCTTTTTCAGTGAATAGAGTGCAAAGTTAGCAGACTTGTCAGATTTTTCTTTGGAATGTCCTTTTAGACTGAAATGCTGATAATCTGGTCCAAATTGCTTCAAATCAATTTTTGAACAAGCAAAGATGCATAAAATCATGCTAAGAACAAAACTATATGGTCAAAACAAAAATTTGCAACCAAAGTAAATAATCGTGATTATTTACAATTGGAAAAAAATTCAAATTTTTTGCAAACTTGGCTTATAGGCTTGAAGTATATGCAATTACATGCTCTGAAGGAGATATGGGCTCATTTGGACGCAAAGGGTGAAAATGGTACCAGATTTTGGTTTTATGACTCTGAAACAATAGATATAAAGGAAATTTGAGGTTTTGAAATCCAAATCGACTCAAAATTGGCTAGTGGGCTTATCACAACCTGTACTTTGGATGTATGATGACAAAATATCCAAATTTCCCCATTTTGGCCAAAAAGTAAATAATCGCGATTATTAACTTTTCTTCCAAAATTGACATTTTTTGGCATAAATTGGTTCTAGGCATGGTATAGAGCTTGGTTATGAAATATGAGGTGATTTGGATCAAGAAAAGTTGTTCATAACCCAGATTTTGGCTTGCAAAGACGGTTTTTGGTAATTTTGCAAGTAATAGGTAGTCATTTTCGCTCATACTTGATTTTTGGCATGTAATAGATGTGTACACATGATAGGTGAGGTGAATTGAAACTTTCCAAGCAAAAATGATGCAGAAGTAAATAATCACGATTATTAACTACAGTGATAAAAACTTTGCAATTCTCATAAATTTTGACCTAGATTTCATACACCTAATACAAGTCCTAAATTGAATTTGGTCAAGTTTGGTCATGTCGGCATCACTTGGTGCTCTATCGACTTTGAAATCACTGTTTTTTGTGATTACTCTGTTTGTTGGGTTGGTCGGTCAACTTCGAGGTCATGAAGCTACCTGTCCAATTTTGTCTCATTTGGAGTTAGGTTGGCCTCGTATGTCGAATTTGACACTTTGTAACCTTTGAGCCGTTTTTTGCTTTTCGAGGGGTTTACTTTATGGATTTCACCAAACCAATCATATACATCGTATATGAACCTCATTAGCAAGCCATCTGTGGAGTCAGGTCGGAATTCTGGTCTTTTTCAAAAACCCTAATTTCTCTACTGGGGACCCCCTTGACCCCAGTCAAATGGTCATCTAATGGTATGGAAATGTTCTATATTGTTAGGGCATGCTATGGTTCAAATCCCATCTGATTTGGTCTTGCCAGCTATGGTCAGTTTTAGGTTGTAGGTCTTCGTGCACTACTCGGTCTCTAGGGTTTTTTCTAGGGCTTTAGACTAGCTACCGGCCGTACAAAATGGATCATTGATGAGTTAAGAACTTACCCCTCATGTCTCGTGTGAGACGGCGCTGAAAAAGGTCAATTGTGGACTCCAGAAACATCACGCGAAAGAGGCCGAAATGCTCTCTCTTCAAAAGCTCCAAGTGAAAATGAGGTGGTTTTAGCCTACCCTGGATATCTGTACCCGGACTTCTCGAACCAAATTTCCCCAGATTCCCCTGTTAGTCCTATTAGGCCGTGAAATCTATGTTAGACTCAAAAATTTCCAAAATCAGATTCCTTTCGCTCATTCTGCAAGAATTTTGTAGAAGTAGGCCTGATCGCCTAATTTAGGCTTCCCGCTTCCATCTTCTTATTTCGTTGAAAATTTTTGTGCTTTTGATCACCATCGTGTCTTCCATTTTTCCATCTGAGCTTCCCTGCTATTTATTATTAATTTTTGACCTTTTTATTTGAAAAATCAAAAGAAAATAGCAAAATGCTCTAAAAAAATAAAGTGAAAATCTAATAATTAGAAAAATCCCTTGAAAAACACAGCTTTATTGTTTTTTTGCTGGATTTCTCCATTTTTAAGCCTTTCTACCAACAAAAGGATGAAAAATATCCAAAAAGGACTATTTTTGATGATTTTCTGATAGTATATACACTATTTACACTCATCGGGAAGATATTATCAGTGAATTTTTCCTTGTTGACAAATTATAAGGGCATTATTAGGTAATTTTGCAAAAAATCACACGTTAATATGAAACTTTTTCCTCCCTCTTCAAACATTGCCCTTAATTACTTAGTACTTAGTACTCAGTGCCTTCCACCCCTCCTAGATGGCGTTCTCCGGGACCACTGCGTGCATGGGTTTAACATTTGTGTCTATGCATAGCCGTGATTGGCTCTACCATGATATAAAGATCAATGCAATTCAACTCAATATGTTGTGCAAGAGCTGGGTCTTGAGTAAATAACTCAAGGGTTTCCGATGTCGAGGTTTGTTGCTGATGTCTTCCAAAGAGAAAATCTTGTAGCTTTTGTGCTCTTTGTTTGATAGTACCATCAGGGTGTTTAAGCACATTGATTATTTGAGCTATTGGTAGGACATTAGACGGTTGTCGAGCTTTTTCTCGCCATTGGTAGCCCGGTCTACTTGGTGCATGGTGTTTGAGAGCCGGTTGGGACTTAACTCGCCACTGTTTGATTGGTTTCGCGTTGTGTGGAGAAGATAAGTGTTCCTTTTTCTTCCAAACCCTTTTCATGTTAGGTTCTTTATTCATAGATGCTCGATGCTGTGCTCGACTCCTTGGAACCGTTTTCCGTTTCTTTGGTGAAGTTTTAGGCACCCATATCTGATTTAGTTTATCCTCAAGTTGTATTTTTAGTAGCCAAATTTTCCTGACTCCTTGCATGCTACTTGTATCATTTGTTTTTCGAGGAGATGGAGAAGATTTTCTTCGTGGCATGGTCTTCTGGTCGCATCTTTTCCATTCCTCCTTGCTCGGTGCAATAGGAACAATGAGTTGCCCTCCTTTAAGTGATAGCTTTAGCATATTCTTATTCCAATCTGGTAGTGCTTTGTATGTACGCATCCAACGAATGCCAAGAATCATCATCTCATTCATGTGTTCATCTAGCAAGCATACAAACCGATGCGGACATGACCATCCATGTACTATCACGTTCAAGTTGACTACTCCAAATATTGGAGTTGGATTCTTATTGCATCCTTTGATTGTCGTTATTCCTGCGGTCAATGCTTGACTTGTTGCCTTCCTGTATGTGGAATAATTGATTGCATTCACTCTAGTTCCTGTGTCTACCAAAGCATTGGTGCTATGATTATTGAGATGTACTTTGATGCGCAAATCCATTCAATCTAACCAGTCGTCATCTGTTGAAACTGCATCTTTAGGTAATTTCCATTGTCAATCATCTAGTTCCAGAGTGTTGATGGGAATCGGTATCTGTTGCTTCTTGAGAGCAGCTTTATGCTTGAGCACTCGAAGTATAGCTTACTCTTGAGCTTCATCAATAACCTGCTATCGCTTGATTTTCCTTTGTTTGGCTGTATGCATTCTCTCTAGCAATTCATTGGTTAGTGGCAAATTGTATTTCTTTAAACAACATTCACTAATCCAATTAGCCATTGGTTCACCATCTAGGGCGGACAATTTTACTGCTCCACTTGGCGATACATCTTCAATGATAAATGTTCCATTTCCCTTTTTCTTAAACTTGGGAATGTGTTTTTTAAGGGAATAGACTAGAACTAAGTCCCCTTTCTTGAAAATTTTTGTGATTAATTGGGAATCAAAAAATTGTTTTTGTTTCCACTTTTGAGTATAGATATGAGCTACAGTGGTTAGCCTTTGCTCGTCTAGCTTTTCCAAATCTTCAAGTCATTCTAGCAATTCATGTCCAGTCCACTCAAGAGTCCGTGCTACCCTTAATGTCGGCAATAGAAACTCTATTGGCAGTATGGCATCAAGACCATAAACAAGGTTAAAGGGTGTGGCATTTAGAGATGTTTTGAATGAAACTCGATAAGCCCATAGAGCAGCATGGAGAGTTCATTTCCCAGTCTGTCCTTTTTGAACTAACCACTTTGGTCAGTACTGAGCTAAAAAATTTATTCGTATGCTCAGCTTGTCTGTTAGCTTGTGGGTGATAGGGAGCTGATTTGTTATGGATTCCCATAAAATCATTAAGCAAATACTCTATTACCTTGTTGAGGAAATGAGTTCCCTGATCGCTCACAATCTCTATTGGCAGTCCATACCTTACGAATACTTACTCATATAAGAATGCAACAGTGGTTCTTGCATCATTCTTTTGGGTTGCCTTAGCCTCGATCCACTTTGTCAAATAGTCCGTAGCTACAATTATATATTGAGCCTGGGTTCTATAAGCTGGTGGCTGTATTGGTCCAACAAAATCTATACCCCATTTTGCGAAGGCTCGAGCCCCCATCATTGGTCTTAAGGACATGGTGTCTACTCGTGTTGGCATTTTTGCTCATTGACAAGCATCACACCTTTGAAAATATTCTTTGGCATCTGCGAAAAGTGTTGGCCACCATATACCTGCCATCAAGATTGCTCTTGCGGTGGTCTCACTAGAAAAGTGACCTCCAGCTATAATCCAGCATGTGCTTGTTCTATAATCGGAATATACTTGTTTTCATTTGCACAAAGACGCAAATGTTGATCTTTACCTCGCCGATACAATTGGTTCGCGATAAGAGCATAGTCTCTTGCTTCCATTTCAATTGCTCTTTGACGGCCTTTACTCATATCCTCAGGAAATGTTCGGCTCAATAAGTAAGTAACCAGATAGTTACTCCGATTAGGAACAGGAGACATTTGAAACAATGTTACATGAGGAATGGGTGGTTTTTTTTGACACTGAGGGCAATCTTTTACAAAAGATCTAACATCTCTCCTCATAGTCGGCCAAAATACTCCAAGTCTTAAGATTAGTTGCATAGTTTAGTCTTCCGCAAAGTGAAGTCCTACTATGGTAACATGTGCTTGACTTAGGTATTGTTCCTTTTCTTTAGGGTTAATGCATAAAAGCAATATCCCATCTCTATTTGTTTTATATAGCCTCCCAACTAGTAATTGATACATAGCCGATTGATCAATTAAATTAATTGTGATAGGAAGTGGTGAATCCACTTGAGATATTGTCATCAATGACACAATTTTTTTCGACCATCTAGGTGTCATTTCCACGGAGAAAAAATAGGCATCTGGTAGATCATCATCTACCCCTTTAGGTGATTCCCCTGAAACGATCCTTGACAAATGATCTTCTCGTTGATGAGTAGTGCCTTTTTTTACAACCACAGTGAAATCAAATTCGAGAAGAATGATGAACCATCTCACTATTCTCCCTGTGCTACATGGTTTGTTGAACAAATATAACAAAGCTTGGTGGTCCACAAAGACAGAAATTTGTTGGTTAATAGGTAATGTCTATACTTTTTTACGGCATAGATCATCCCTAGTCCTTCTCTTTCAGTGGTGGTGTAATTCTTTTTTTCCATGTTCAATTGTCAGCTAGCATAAGAAATAGGAAAGTCAATTTTCTCATCTCCTGGTTGGGCTAGTATACAACCAATAGCAAAGTTTGAAGCATCTACATGTATGTGGAATACCTTATCCCAATCAAGTGCTTTCAATATTGGAGCTGAGGTGAGAGCTTGCTTAAGCTTTGTGAAGGATTCTTCACGTGCCTCGGTCCATTCAAAGTACATAATCAAGCTATACATGGGTTTTGCAATTATAGCATACATGTAGATGAACCATCGGTAATATCCACAATGTCCCATGAAGGCTTGTATCCCCTTGACTGTTGTTGGTCTAGGCAAATCAGCAATGACATGAATATTTTCAATATCGGTGGCTATGCCATTTTTAGACACTATATATCCAAGAATTTTTCCTTGTCTTCCCATGAATGTGCACTTTTCAGGGTTAAAGCAAATCTTGTAAAGTCTACATTTCTCGAATACCTTTTTGAGGTGTTCAAAATGATCAGCTCGGATTGAAGAATGTACGCATAGATCATCCATGTATACTTCCAAGAGTTTTCGAAGATACTCTTTGAAAGCATGGCTCATCAATCTCTGAAATGTGGCTGGAGCATTAGTTAACCCAAATGGCATAACCCGATAGGCAAATATACCCCATTTTGTTGCAAAAATAGTTTTGTGCTAATCTTTTGGGTCAACCAAAAGTTGATTGTATCCCGAATAGCCATCTAGGAAGCTGTAAGCTTCTTT
The DNA here is from genome assembly GCF_014529385.1 of Adiantum capillus-veneris. NCBI lineage: Eukaryota > Viridiplantae > Streptophyta > Polypodiopsida > Polypodiales > Pteridaceae > Adiantum > Adiantum capillus-veneris. The sequence goes on from NC_140944.1 coordinate 160,584,217, forward strand.
TCCTGCCACTCTTTCTAAAACATGCTCAGTTATCGAAAGAGGAAAGTTGTCTCTAATGGTAGCTGCATTCACTTTTTTGAGATTAACACACACTCGTAATTTCCCATTCTTTTTAGGTACTACCACAATTGGAGACACCCAATCAGTGTGTTCAATTTTTTACATGAATTCGGTTTCCTTTAGTTTTTCAATCTCTTCTTTGGTCTTTCTGGCAAATGTTTTGTTATAAGTATATGGTCTCTATCTACTTGGTTTCACATCTCTCTCATGGATATAGTATGTTGACAGATTTTTGAATCAACACCCTTGAGACCCTTGTAAGACCAAGCGAAGATATCCCGGTATTCCATTAACAAGTTTAGCAAAAGCTTTTTTTCTTCTTCTGTTAGGTCATTTGCAATGTAAGTCCCTCTAGGCTCTTATCCTGGTTCAGCCAAGTCTACCCTTTTAGCATTTCCAGGTCCTTTGTAAGACTCACCTTGTTTTCGTAGTTCCCTAACAGGTTGTTCGATTATGATTTTCCAATCTTGGAGAGTATACTTTTTATAATGGGATGGAACATGCATTACGTCCTTACCATCCTCTTCTGTGGTTTCCATTTCAGTGGTGTATATCTCCTTTAGAGCTTTTTTCAACTCTAGATATTTCTTTTTCCGCTCGACTCTGGTCATGAGCAGTTTTTTATCCTGATGTTCTTCGTGAGTACCCTTCCTTACTCTTCTCAATGTCCGAGACATTTCTAAGTTTCTGTTTGAAGGATATCTGCCAGTTATTTTGTCCTTGACACAATCATTAGCCTCTATCTGCATCAAGAATTGTGTTTTACTGGAGACTGGCGGCATAGAACGTGCCTTCACAATTTTAGTGTCTCTCTTTCTTCTATACCATTTTTGTCTTCTTGATTTCTGGTTTGGAAAGTAAAAAAACTTTTCCTCCCCTCCCTTTAAGAGTAACTGAGCCCTCGTATGCTCTTTTTCTAATCCTGAATCTTCTGAGGTAGCTGAGTGTTCATCTAACTCATCAGTTGCGTCGTAATAGAGGTTAGAAAAGACTTGTTGAGCTTTCATCAAGTACTTTGTTCCCTCATCTTTGTTTTCAATGTTAAGGACTGACATGATTTGGATGGGAATTATGTCGTAGCTATCTTCATTGCAAAATTGAGTAGGCATAGACGTATTCACACATACATCCATTGTTACTAGAATTTGAGTCCACTCGAATGGTTCGAATAAATGTTGTGGAAAGGGTTCAGGTATGTAGGCTTCTCTTGTACAGTCCCTTTCTAGGATACATTCCTCTCATCTTAAGCTTCCATTTTCTGAAGGTCTGCACATCCAAATAGGAGTGTCTTTGTTTAACCAAGATGGGAGTTTAGTTTCAGTCGAAGAGATGGAATCAGACTCTTGGATGGGTGTTTTCAAGACATTTCTATAGGTGTGATCCTTTAGATTGACTCTTGTTATAGATCCCACCTGCTTCAAGTACAGATAGTCGTGATCTTGGATAAGTTGTACCTGTTGCATGAAAGGTCTTCCCAATATGATTTCATAGTTGAGTTTTTTTCCAAAGTCTACTATGGCAAAAGTGTGTTGATATTCAATTCCACAGGAGTTGACTATCACTTTTTCTAGTATCCCTAGTGGTCTCTCAATGTGTCCGTCAACCAACTAAAATTTCATTAGCGTTTGTCTAATGGATGGCTATCCCCAGGATTCCCATACTGCTTTAGTGGTTATGGCTATGCCAGCTCCACTATCCAGTATTGCCATGGTTTCAATGTCATTATGTTTCACTAGGAGGGTGGTGTTTCCTTATTCCCTTTCATAATATTCCCAGACTCTGTTGGAGGTATGACTTTCTATTGAGAGATTCTCTAGATTTGTTTTGTTATTATCGATTTCAAGTCTTGTTTAGATTTCTTATTATTTCTCATATATGCATTCGTTAGAGATTTCTGTAAGAGAATCGTGGATAAGATATAGATAAGTTATGTATGATGGTGTTAATGTTAAAGTATATTCTGTATGTGCTTATTTATGATTGTTTCTTATTCAAATACTCCGACCTTGTCATAGAACTGATCGAATCTCTTTGTTTTCCATTTCTTAATTTCCTAGATTCTTAGAGATTCGTTATCTCCACCTTCTCTAGGGTTTTCTGTAAATCGTTCCATAAGTATGGCCAGAGTTTCAACAGTTCTCCCAAAGTAAGAGTGCATTGGATAGGTTAGACATGATTGAATGAATATTGTCTACTTCTAGGATTGTTTTGCTCTTTTTACTTGAGTGGTCTTGCAAATGATAGATTCATCTTCGTTATCTCCCAAGTAAGAAGGTAATGTTTTTAATGTCAAAGGTTTCGATATTCCTGAAGCCTCTGATCCGCAATCCCCGTACAAGGATTGTATATCCATGTTTATATCAGATGGGAGGTTATCCAACCGGACTTCCTCTATAGGAGCTGACTTTAAAGTTAGGCTCCCATCATTGATCTCTCTTACCTTTTCCATAAGTATCCTGGCCAATCTTCTTCTACGAATGGAATTCTGTCTAAGGCATCTTCGTTGTCCGGCACTATGAGCTCTGGTTCATTTGTTTCAAGGTGGGGTTCTGCCACCACATCCGATTTTGCTTTCGTTTCCTCTACCGCAAGCTCTTCTGGTTTTGCAATATTTTCAAGCTTGGGGTTTTGTTTATCCAACATTTCTTTCGTGATTCTTACCAAGTTTTGATAAGCTTCCATCTTAGCTGCTTCCATGTCTGGAGATGGATAGTGTTTCCATTTGTTTTTCATGTTTTGGCCTGCTTTAAGTCTTGCTTGGTAAGATTTCAAGGCAGCATTGATAGGCTCAAAAATTCTATCAACCAGAATGGATCCTCCAGATTTCACGGTTGTTTCCTTGAATTCACTGCCAGTTTCTTTGAACTTGTCCTTGGCTAGAATTTTTGCTTTCTCTTTGTTTTCAGCCCGTTGTTTTTGTTTTCTCATCTCATATCTTTTTCTTCTGCTCCTTTTGATTCGAGAAGAAACTTTCATGTTCTCCAAATTTTCAGAGGAATTGTGTTTCTTTTTCTTTGCCTGGGCTCTAGTGATTACCTTGATTGGAACAATCGGTTCGCTCTCCGATGAGCTACTAGGCATCACTTGGACTACGTTGACTACATTTTTTTTCTTTGCTCAAAGGATTCTTAGAGCAATCTTCCGGAAAGTGTCCTCCCTTTTTGCAACATTGTATGCAATAGGCTTCAATTGGTTTGAGGTTTTTGCCAGGCTCTGGGCATTCGTTCTTCCAATGGTCATCAGCACCACAGTTATGACAGTTTCCTATTCTGGGCTTCATCATGGGTCTTCCCATGGGAGGTCTAACACCTTGATTAGCTACATAATACATTGGTGCTAGCTCTGGCAGAGCATAATTCATGGTTTCCTCCATTGGTGGTGGGTGTGGACTATACCAATCTCCCTCTACCATTAATGTAGATGGACTAGGCTCTGCATAGGGTGTAATAGCCACTAATGCTTGTTCATCTATGACTCCTTCTGAGTGTATGTACTTTACAGGAACCGCATTATGTCCTGGATAAGGAGGTTGTTGTCCCAACACAGGTTGAGGCCTCTCCATACCCATTGGTGGTCTTTGAACTTGAGGTTGATATCTGTACATGGATTGTCCCTGGGGTCTCATGGGCACGTACTGAACATTCCCATCATAGTTTGGTCTAAAGTAGCACTCGTGGGTCTCATGGTTGGTCCATTTACCCTCTATTGCCCACCATTTTTGTGGCCTAATTGGTTGTCCCTATGGTTTATCCCCTGTCTTGGTCCTCTCATAAGTACTTTTTGCATATTATTCATCATGTCATTCATCCTTTTTAGCATATCTTCTATGGCTAAGAGTGTTGCCGCAGTAGCCGTTCCCACTTGTGTTCGTTTTGTGGATGCGGTCTTCTCGCTTTGGTTATCCTTAGGTACATCCTCTTCATTCAAGATCTCACAATTGTCTTCTAGGTCAATAGCATCAGACACACATGCCTCTAGGGTTGTATGCTTTTTACTATAGAGTATAGCATGAAGTTCTTTGTTTAGCAATCCCTCCAAAAACAATGATACAAGTCGTTCTTCTGCAGGTATCTCCATCTCAGGGCATCTAGCAATGTATTGTTTCATTCGAGTTGCACAATCCCTAATAGACTCACCATGTTTCTGTTTAAAGCTGTAGATTTGAACTACCATATTATGTTTAGTCCGCGTTTTAGAACAAGCAGCTACAAATCCTTGAGCTAACGTATTCAAGTCCATGATCGGTCTTGGTAAAATGTTCTGGAACCATGTCAAAGCTTTTCCTTATAATGTCATTCCAAACCCCTCGAATTGAGTATGGAAATCGAATATTCGCTCTGCTCTTAGCACTTGCTTAAAGCTTGCTAAGTGGTCATATGGATCCCCTGATCCACTGTATTTTCTGACCCATTTTTGAAAATCAGCTGGTCTGACACGTCGATTCGGTTCAACTCCAGGCCTTCTGGGAGTTGGTCCTGTTCCGAGTCCTTTAAACCAGTCTGTAGGAAGTAGTGACTCGTGTAGCCCTGGACTGGCCTTAGTGTCACCCAGTTTTCTATGTGATGAGGTGGTTTCTTATTTCTTCACGTTACTCTCAAATGATCTCTCAAGATGTTCGTCTCTTGGAGTGGTTTCTCGTCCTTGACCCAATATCCAATCCCGTATGGAATACCTCTGGTATTTGGTTTGTTCTACCACCTCAGGAGTCATCATAACAAAATTATTGTTATAACAATCCCTAAACAAGTAAGTTGGTAGATCCGCAGATCCCTTATCTTTGATCTTGAAGATACAGATGATCTTCATGGCCGTTAACTGTCCTGGTCTAGCATGAGAAGTCCACAAAAGATCTTTTATGTCTCTATCTTCCCAACAATAGACTCCGATCCTAGGATTATCCGTACTAAGCCGTTTCAAAGGCTTCAAGTCTACTTGATCGTCTCCCTCGAATTCCAAAGTTGGTGGTCCTTATTTTGCTAACATGTCTGGGATTATAGTGTTTACTTCTAATCCCCATTTGTGTACCACAGTAGGATTTTCGACTTGTACATATTGAGTTACGTTTCGATCCATGTACATTTTTCCTTGTTTATTTTCTCTAACCTCTTCTTCGAACTCAATACCATGATCATCAATGCGAATAGCATACTCTTTGTTAGGATCCAAGTAAACCTGGGCTCCATGGCGATTAGTCTTGTAAAAGGAGAGTATATGCTTGTAGCGCATTGTCGTTCCGGTTTCCGAGTGAGTCGAGTAAGAAGACATTTCAAATGTTGAATCTGAAAAAGTGTCCGAGACTTCTTTAGGAATTGTATCCAAGGAGTTGCCTTGATTTACGCTTTCTTCAGTGGATACTCTACTGGTGTTTTCCCCGAATAGGCCTTGATTTCCTATTACAGGACCGGATCTAAGGTTTATATAGACTTATGAAGCCCTGGACAGAGTACTCACCTAGGATGGACTTGTCGTCGATTTCCACTCGATTCAATTGCACCTTCTATCAAGTCACTAATTACTTGTCTGCAACCTGATTCCTGTACAAAATTAATCAAATTAGCTATTTTTCTATAACGACAATAGAGCTCTTGAGAAATCTCGTGCTTGGTCTCTGTATATCACTTCAATTCGTGCTATGGAAGTCAAAATTTTGATTTTCAGATTCAGCTTAGCAAAATCAAAGGTCTAATCTGCAACTTGTAAACTGAGTGTATCTGTACCAATTTTGATCCGTTTGAACCCAAATTTTTTCTATGGCCTTATATTATGTTGTTCTAACACTGTATAAGCCCAAAAGTTAAAATTGAAGTCTGTGGCCAACAGAAGTAAATAATCGCGATTATTTACTTTTGCTAATTTTTGGCACTTTTTGGATTGGTTTGACAAGTATACAACATGTTAAATCCCTTCGGTAAGTTTCACCAAGTTTGGACAAAATTTGATCCAGTTTACCCATTGTTCCGTGTCCGCAGACTCTGATTTCAAGAATCTGGCTTAAGTCTCACTTTTGTGGTCCAAATTTCATCAAAACTGATTTGTGGGGTCTACTTGATGTGCTTGACTTTGTGGTATACTCAAACTTGCAAAATCACCAAGTTTTGAAGCAGATGAAAATAATCGCGATTATTTACTTCTGACAAATTTTTACAAATTTTTGCCCCAACTTTGACATATATCTATTAAGCACCTTATGGTAAGGTCACTAGCCAATTTTCATCAAGCTTGGACAATTTTTGGTCAATTGGTCATCAATTATCTATCCGCAGACTAACTTTGCAATTTAAGTCACAATTTTCAATTCAATGATTCAAATTTTACCAAATTTGGTTTGTGGGCTTATTACAACATGGTAAAGCTAGTGGTATGCCAACTTGGTAAAAAAAAATTCAAAAATAGGGCAGATGTAAATAATCACGATTATTTACTATTGCCAAAATTTTGTAAGTTTTTGGTCAACTAAGCATATACCTATGTTTATCACGCCAATATAAGCCTATGAATCAAATTTCAACAAGTTTGGATCAATTTTTCCTCAATTCACACTCAAGATTCAAAAAGTGAGTACAAACTTTAGTTTTTAACCAAGTTTTTTTGCTAGTTTAGTGATCCAAATCTCTTGGGCCTTTACAAAAGTTGTTTGTACACATGCAATGAGTCAATGGTATGAATCTTGGCCAATTTAGAGCAAAAAGTTAATAATCGTGATTATTAACTTGAGGCTTGAAATGAGTACGTTTTTTTCAATTTTCTCAAAGACAGTCTTTTTATGATTTTTTAAAGCCTATAAATCAAGTCAAAACTTAATTTGACCTAAAATATCAAGAAAAAGTAAATAATTTGAGCTTTGGTCAACTTCTTGAAATTTTTACCTCGAAGTGTCTTTGAGCTTATCCACTGGTTCAGACAATTCTTAGGCTTACTCTCCAATCGGATTGAGTGAATTCGAGCCTTTTCAAGCTATTTCTAGCCGTAGACCTAAAATTCTGCAACTTTACATAACAACTCACACTTGATTCTTTCAGAGAGAGCAATGTTTCGAAAGCCATCTTGGATCCTACTTACCCTACTCCTAGTTTCTCATGCAATGGGATTGTGGAAAGTGTCCACAAACACTCGTTTTCTTGTTTTCTATGTTTTTCAGAGTCTTGATCTTAAGACTTGTCTCGTCTACCAATCATTATTCAAATCCTAATCTAAATCTACAATCCTAAAGGCACTCAGCAAGTACGATTACTTCCAAGCTACCTCTACATAGAAAAAGACGACAATCTTAAGCTATGCGGTTTCTAAAAAAAAAGTTTTACTCTAAGTGAACCTAGAGAAAGTTAATGAAAAATTACACAAGATGCTCGTGTTTTCCCTATTTTAGGTCTATTCGTCCCCGCAGCGGCGCCAAATGTGGGACGCATGTCTAACCTCACCATCCTATCTTATTGCAGTATTAACGAGAACCACGATTAATTTGTCAAACCATGGAACAAAGCTGACTCGACTAGTACATAGAGTCTACAAGAGGTTTTCAATCTCTTGGAAAACAACTAACAACTCGCATCTAACTCAAGCTACACTCAAGTGACTGAAATCACCAAAAGCCAATCGCTCATCGGTAAGAAAATCACATCCGTTACAGCATCAAATGACATTCAAACGTAACAAAAATTCTAGGACAAGTTTATAAGACCTAAGCACACATGCCTATGGCCTCAAACCCCACTTTAGGTCAAGTTCCAAAATCGCGATTATTAACAGCAGTGGATTTTTGACCTAGTCGTTTTTGACCCAGAATGCATCTAAATGCTTAGCAATGATGCCCCAATACCCCGTCTATGCTTAGTTTTTGTTTTAAAAGTGTAAATTCCTAGTTGCATTTAGAGGAAGTTTCATAGATTCTGGCATTGCAGAGATTGGTTGCTTTGTAGTCAAGTATCGAGGTGTTAAGCGGTGTGCTTTGTATGGTAGTTTATTTTTATCGAACTTCAATAGTCATTGATTGTTTATTTCATAAAAGAATCTTAATATTTCCAGATACAATTTATCCAAGAAGGGAATGTGCACTTGCAATTTGTTGCCTCAAATCTCGTGTGAAGTTTATTGAGTGGGTGGTTCATGTTTTGGTTTCAAAATTGCATTCTTATACAAGATGTTGTGTTAAGTTTTTTCAAATGATTAGTATATGTAAGATAATCTTTGAATTGATCATTGCTTTGTACTCAAGTATCAAGGTGTTAAGGGTGGGTTTTCTATGGTTCTTTATTTTAATAAAATCTCAATAATTTATTGATTGTCTATTCTCATAGAAGAATTTCAATATTTTTAGTTACAGGTTATCCGATAAAATTGCTTACACTTTCAATTTTATTATCTCAAATCTCATAATACCAAGTAGGTTACATCATGTGCTTGTTTGGAACCTTGGGTTGCTAGAACCATCATGATGAAAGAAAATTGTGAAGAACTTGAGCCAAGGAAGGCTTCAAGATTGATAACAATTCACAAAGCATCTTTGACAACGGGTCCCACAACTCTTGGACCATATTTTGAAGGAGCTTTTGCATTTTTCTTTCCATTAACATATTAATTTGTGGCTAAATTAGACCCATGTCCACAACTTTCAAAACAGTTTTAGCATTTTCAAAAACTTTCTATATCTTCTTCCTATATCTTTTCAGTATTTTTAAGTGAACCCCTCCAACTATGAGATTCTACCAAGAGACTTCTCTACTTTTCATGTAGTGATGTGTTCTATTAACACTAGAATGGTAACAGGACACTTTTATGTCCTTGGACACTTTTGTGTCCTGTTAAGTGACCATTTTGCTTGAATTATTTGAAGAGTATGAAAATGAATTTCTAGGTGCTATATATCCACAAAGTTGCCTTATGAGCTGAAAAAAACTTAGCATTTTTTTTGGAGTATCGATCTCACCATTAACCTTACTCTTGCACAACATTTTTGAACCTAAACTATGTGAAAAAACGGGTCCTGTTTTTGGCTTTTTTTCAATTTTTGGCAACTATACCACTCTAAACTTCATGTTTGTGAGGTTTATATGGCTAGAGGTTAGGCCTTCATAGTTCTCAACATGTTTTGATGCTTGTAGGGAGAGCTAAGTGTTAAAATTGAAAGTTATTGCCCATTTACAAGAACTGCATAATCCTGTTTTTTGACCAAAATTAGCACTTTTATGATTTTTTTGGTGGCTTTCTTGATATCCAAATTCAATTTTGATTGTGTAAGTGTAATGTATAACATAAATTTAATCTTCCTTGAGTTTTGGGGGACCTAATATGCTACATAGCATAGTATATGATGATGGTTGAGTTTTTTGATTGTTGAAGAATACGATACATTTTAGAGTAGCAAGTGTAACTTTCTCAATATTGCTAGTTTCTTAGGCCAATTGTGTGTATTTTGTAGGTAGTAACCATATCTAATCCTAGACTACAAACTTGGCTAGATATTGAGTAGTTTCTATGGGTTTCTAGAGGTCATAATGCTAAACCCAGTTTTTTCATGTTTGCTGTATTTAGCACCTTATCATTGTCTCCAAGGTTCCAATTCTAAGAGATCCATTATCCTTTTGACATGCTCCATGGCTCCTTTTGAATCCAAAGGCCTAAAGGGAACCAAGAAAACATGTATATAGTATCTGTATTGAGCGTGACTATAGAAACTTTGATGATAGGTCCGCAAAATGGCAAAAATGTAACTTTTTTGTACCTATTTTTTTGCCCCAAAAAAAATTAGTGAGGTAAAAGCAACCATATGTTTTGGTCACCAACCCATTGAAGTTAACGGGCATTTTATCTCATGTCCTACAAACATCCCCACTCTTATTTATATACAATCAACCGTAAGAAATTGTTGTTTTGGGCAAAATGCACTTGTCCATCAACTTTGGAGGCTTGTAGTGACCAAGTGATGAGAAAAATTACAAGTTTCTTATTTTTTCCATATGTAGTAGTTATTGAACTATAAGCTCATTAAAGGATTTTTCAAAATGAGTGGATCTACGATGGTTTTGGAATTTTTTTTCTAAACCCTGAAAGGACACTTTTATGTCCAGTTAGGTTACCATTCTAGTGTTAATTACAAAGTTTACCAAGAAAATAGGAGTTACAATATTCCCGATTTATCAAAATAATAATCGTTTTATAAGGAGAAAAATGGTGTTCGCGTTAGCTTGCTGCTAATAGTTATTGGTGCAAAAGAAAGACGGCACACATTATCTGTGTGTCGACTATAGAGCACTAAATAGGATCACTATCAAAAATAGGTTTCCCTTTCCACAGATAGAAGACCTATTTGATAAGCCACAAGGGTCGACCTACTTCAGTAGAATTGACCTAAAAAGTGGTTGCCATCAAATAAGGATAGTTGATCAAGACGTTGTAAAAAAGACCGCATTTCGCACTACGTTTGGTCTTTACGAATACATTGTCATGCCTTTTGGCTTGACCAATGCACTAGCCACATCCAACCGCTTAATGGAGAAGCTATTCAAGCCTCACTGAACCTTTACTGGAGTGTTCTTTGAAGATATTATCATCTACTCTAATTCACTAGACAAACACAAGCAACACGTGTAGGTAATATTTCAAGTCTTACAAGAGAATAAACTTTATGTTAATCGAAAGAAAAGAGAGTTTTTCTTACAAGAGACTCAATATTTAGGTCACATTATCTCTCAGGATGGCATCCAAATGGATCCATCAAAGTTAGAGGTAATAAAAGGATGGCCTAATCCAAGGAATCTTCATGAACTAAGAAGCTTTATAGGTATGTGTGCATACTATAGACGCTTCATAGAAAAGTTCTCACTAATAGCAAGACCGATACATGACCTAACAAAGAAAAACGTTAGGTATACATGGTCTTCCAAGGAGAACAATGCTTTTGAAAAGCTTAAAGAAAAGCTTATCTCTCAACATGTGCTTACACTGCCGATCTCTCAAAGCCATTTGAGGTCCGATGTGGTGCTTGTGGTGATGTCGAAGGCTTGACCCTGTTGAGAAAGCTCTAGGCATATATGAAAAGGAAATCCTCGCAGTTTTACATGCCTTAGACTTGTGGAAGCACTATTCACCGGGGACTCCTTTCGTTCTGGAGACGGATCACCAAAGCCTTGAGTACTTCATGATGCAGACCAAGCTCTCCAATAAACAAATGAGGTGGGCAAATTTCCTTTTGCAATCTCATTTTCATATTGCTCACATTGCTGACAAGCATAATCAAGTAGCCGATGCACTCTCAAGACGGCCGAGAGTGAATGCGGTTTTCATAGCAACTCACATTGATCTATCTTCTATGATAGATGAGTATGCTATTGATCCCAATTTTAGAGATGTGATTTCAGCTCTTGCATTAGGGAAGAAAGAGGAAACTTACTTTACAAGATGGTTATCTTCTCTATGGCAATAGACTATGTTTACTAACTCACTACGTGAGAAAGTAATGTATGAATCTCATGCTCCTCCTTATGCGGGGCATAGAGGGATTCAGTCTACCCTAAAAGGGATTGAAACATATTTCGATTGGCATGCCATGAAAGGAAACATACAAGAGTATGTTTCTAAATGGGTGGTATGCCAAAAGACAAAGTCTGATTGATTGAAGCAACCTGGATTGCTTCAACCTTTGCCAATCCCTAATTCACCATGGGAGAGCGTATCCATGGGTTTTATCTTTGGATTACCTAAGTCTATCCATGGGAATACGGTGAGGCGGTATGGGGCAGGCAACAAGAAGAGTGGCCTCCAAGCACTCTTCTAGGCTCCCATGCTGCTCAATTGGGTTGGGTTGGATAAAACAACAAACACACACACAAACCCGCAACCTAACCCTACACAAATTTGGGCACCACCTAGTTTGGATGCGAACTAGGACGCGTAAGAGAGAGAGAGAGAGAGAGAGAAGAGAGAGAGAGAGAGAGAGAGAGAAGAGAGAGAGAGAGAGAAGAGAGAGAAGAGAGAGAGAGAGAGAGAGAAGAGAAGATAGTGCTCGGGCTGCTTTGAAACGTATCGGCAATGATCAAGCAAACACAACTATATATTTAAGAAAGAGAGAGAAAGGGGGAGGGGGTGCTTGTTGCATTAATACTTTCTTACAAATCTGTCATGACAAATCAAAGTGAGATTAGTATTTGTTCAACATAGTTTGCGTAAATTTCACCACAACACATCACAAGAAAAGCCACCCCAATCACTGTCTTAAGGCTAGGGAGTCCTCTCCACCCTGTCGCCCTCTTACAGTATGTGGGATTTATGGCTAGATTGATGAAAACACCAGAGACAAGCTATCAAGAACTTAACAAAAAACACCAAGACACTTACGCATCATTGTTGTCCATTACTTCACGTTGGAAGGGAGACAAAGTATCCAAGCTTAGTCCAAATCCACCCTCCTTGATTCAGCAAATGTTGGGCTTACACTAGTAGGAGAAATGATAGATTTCCTACTCTCTTGAACGATCACTCTCTTCTTACAATGGCATAGAGTTCCCTTGCTAATCCCCTATTACAACACATGCACATGCATAAGACAATGAGCTTCCACTCAAGAGCTCCTTCTAGAGAGGTTGAGCTTGGCTTCTCAAGCTCTTATAGCATAGTGCCTTGCTTATGGCTCCCCCATTTTTGTGCTAGCTACACCCTCCTTTTATAGCAATTTTGAAGGCTAGGGTTACTCCTCTAACCATGGTTGGGTTAGATTTTCAGCAATTTATCTAATTTCTTTTGCTTGGAATTATCAAGAAGTTGGTGGGGAAAGAGAGAGGAGAGAAATGGAGGTGATAGGACTTTTCATAGTGGGTTAGTGTTAGTAGAGTTAGTATTAATTTACAAATGGAATTGGATATTTACAATGGGAGTATCCATGTAGGATACAAATAAAGGAAGAAAAACTCTTAAGAGGTAAGAAAAGGTGGATTTCTTACAAGGTTGATGCTCCAAGTGTCTTGAGTAGGGCCAATTTTGACGTTTGTTGACGGTCCACTAGCTTTGACGGTACATTTTTTCTCCACTCTTGACCTTCCTTGAGAGACAAGGTAATTGAAGCTGAGTAATCAACCACCATGATGCTGTCTTTTAAGAGAAGAGGCTGAATTTTGTGGTTTTTTTGATAGATATGGGTAATTTGGAGGAGGAAAAATGAGACTAGGTGGTCAATTTTGGAATGGAATTGTGTGTGGGAGGTATGAGTTCACCATAGTTTCTATTATTCTTCAAGGTTGAGGAGAAGGTGAGTAGGGTGCAGAGAGGAGTGGTGAGAGAGGTGGGGATGATGAGTGGAGAAGTGTGTGTGAAAGAGGAAAATGATAAAGTGGAAGAGAGAGTGTGGCTGCATAGCATGGGAAAACTGGGGTCCACTAATAAAATCATAGCTCACAGCTCGTAACTCAAAAAAATATGAAAAAATTGGAGGCAAAAGTTCAGCCCACGAGCTACAACTTTTGTTTGTATCACGTTTTCAAATTCGGAGAGCAAGTGAACTTTAAAAATTCAGCAAAACCGACTATTTTTTTCCACTGCACAAAGTCCTTGTGGGGTCCGTCTTTGGATGATTCTTTTGAATACCTCCAAGAGTGAGCCCTCCATAGTGCATGTATGCATGCCACCTACCCTTGACCTTATTTGGTAGGTCTATAATTGAAGATATTGTTGAGATCATGATATAAGTGAATAGTACAACTAAGAAAATCAAATATTGAGGGGTCTAAAAAAATATGTACATGTCAAATATAAATAATATAAGTGGAAAAAATATAAAGGGGTCAAAAGAAATATCTCTCATTATGAGGCTACCATAAAAAGATAAATATTTTTGGTGTTCTAATTTTTTAGAAAAAAAACAAAATAGATGTAGGAAGGGAAAAATCACAATAGTGAAAAAATATACACATAAATAAAACTAGTTTTTTTGGATTTTTGTTGGGGTGGAGTTACACCAAATATAAGAGAAGCTTACATGAAAATATTTCTATATGGAATAAAGAGTATGAAAAATGGTAAGAAAATTGTGGTAATGGTGAGGCAATGTACAGAGCATAAATAACACACACCTAGGTAGAAATATTTAAATAAATACCAAAATAATTATGGAAAAATCTTTTATTTAGGCCCTATATACAAAGAAATATTTACATACGCATGGGCCATAATATACTTATATTTTTATTTTTTTGGCTCAACTAGCCCAATGACTAGCTAATTGAGGGTTTTTTATTTCAGTAAGGAGATATGGGAAAAGTCTCCTAACTCACACGCACCTATATACAGTGAAAGGGTGAGGGTAACCACAGTGTTTGAGTGATTTGATAGGGTGAGATAACTCACTATGGCAATTACAGAGAGCCAAAAAACGGCTATCATTAGCCCTCCCCCAGGATGATGGTATATTCATGTACCATCATAAAGAATCTTTTCCAAAGAGAGTGCTTCAGAGTCCTTGACAAGATCTTCATTGTTTGGCCCCTTGGAATTTTGGTTTGTGTTACACTCATGCTTCATGGAACAATACTTACATGAGATAGTTGCCTTTTGCTCTGGTAGATCCTTTGGTAGAAGGCGACTCAAGTAAGGCTTCAAGCGATAGCCGTTTACCTTTCTGGAGTGCTCTTTCCCATTCAAGTCCATAAGTTGATAGTAACTTGAATTGAAAGCCTTCTTGACTATGTATGGCCCCTACCATCTTGTTTCAAATTTGGCATCAAAACGATTATCGAGTCGATTGTCATACCTTAGCACAAGATCTCCTTCATTGATGCCTTTGTCCTTCAGTTTCTTGTCAAGCTTCTCCTTTGTCTGTGTGGCTTTCCTCTTATAGCACTCATATGCTACTTCTCTTTTCCACTCAAGCTCAGCTAAGGTAAGAAGTCGATCCATCCATGCTTCTTAATCATCTTGTGCTGATTTGCCATGAAGTCGCATTGTTGGAATGTTTAGCTCAATTGGCTGTAAAGCCTCTTGACCATAGACCAAGTGAAATGGTGTGAACTCCATGGATTTCCTATATGTGGTTCGATACGCCCACAAGGCACCATCCAAGAAGTCATCCCACAACTTTGTCTTGTTTTTCACCATCTTTCTAATGATGCCTGCAATGACACCATTAGCTTTTTCTACCAAACCATTTGATTGGGGATAGTAGGGTGTATTGTGACGATGTAGAATGTGAATTTCTTCACAGACTTCTGTGAGCAATCCCTTTCTAAACCCTGGACCATTATCGGAAACAATCTCCAAAGGTGTGCCAAATCTACAACAAATGTGAGTGTAGACGAATTTGCTCATTGTCCTCTCATTTACCTTTGCCACACTTTGTGCTTCCACCCACCTAGTCATATAGTCTACAGCCACTAGAATGTAGAGTTTACCATTTTTTGTCCTAGGCAGAGGACCCATAGCATCAATGCCCCACTTTTCAAAGGGTCCATTTGCAAGCACTATTTGCCTCGGGCCATGCACCAACCTTCTATTTCCATTTATCTGACAAGTGTGACAGCTTTTACACCAATGTTGAACATCCACATGCAAACTTGGCCAAACATACCCCGAAAGCAAAATCTTCTTCACAGTTAATTCTTGGGCAAAATGACCACCACATGCCTCTCCATGAAAACCTTTTAGAATGGCTGCAATTTCCTCGATAGTTGGTACTCGTCTGCACACTTGATCCTTCTCTCTTTGATAGAGGGAGCCTTCTAGGAAGAGATATGCGCTTGCCTTCTTCATGAGTCTCCTCTTCTGAGCCTTCGTGAAGTCTTGTGGAAACTCGCCCTCCAAAATGTAGCTAATAATGGGAGTCAATGAATCCAATCCCTGGTATCTCGGTTGCTTGACAGTTGCTGCCACCATGATGACCTGCACTTCTTTCTTTACACATGCAACGGCTTGTTGTGCAAGTAAATCAGCATCTTCATTTTGTTTCCTAGGAATATGATATAATTGCACCTCCTCAAATTGATTAAATAGCCTACGGATGGTATGAACTTTGGCCCTTAGTCTTTCATTTTTGCATGCCCAAATGCCTAAAATCTGCTTCACAAAGAGAAGTGCATCCCCTTTTACCATGAGACGTTGTATACCATGGCCAATGCATATTTTTAAACCATGAAGTAGTGTGTCATATTCTGCTTCATTGTTGCTAGCTGAACTTGGTAGATTGAACTTCTCTTTCATGACACCTCTCCACTTGGGTTGAGCAACACTAGCCCTCCCCCTGCTTTTCCTGTGGCTCGACGAAAAGCTCCATCAAAGAACAAGGTAAAAGCATTAGGAATACTTTTTTGTGGTGGCAATGGTAGGGTCTTTACTTCAGGCACCTTAATCTCCTTTTCATGCACCCTATAAGTGAGAATCCCTGCCAATTGTGCACGCACACTATCTTCTACCTTGAAAGAGTATTGGAACTCTTGCAACTCCATATTCCACTTTGAGATCCTAGTACTAAGATTCATTTGAGATGACACCCAGGGAACAAATTTTCTGCAGTGAGAATTACAAAAGGTTTTGGTAGCAGGTAGGATCTAAACTTTCTCACCGCAAACATGAGAGAAAGCATCATGAGTTCTGCTTCTGTGTAGTCTCTCTCCAAAGCATTCATGACCCTACTAGCAAAGTAGATGGGTCACATCCTTGTACTGTGGGGATCTTGTTGTAGCAACACAGCACCAATTGTTTCCCTTCCAACACTAGAGCTAACAAAGAATGTGTACTCCCAACAAGGAGGCATGAGTGTTGGTAGCTCTGACAAAATGACTTTAATGTTACAAAAATACTCTTCAAGCTCATCAGACCATGCAAATTCTACTTGTTGTGTCAACTTTTGCAAAGGATGAAGCAACTCCGAGGCTAAGTGAATGAAGCGTGACATATACTTCACCTTCTGAATGAAAGAGATGACCTCCTTAAGACTCTTCGGTGATGGGAGCTCAATAAGAGCCTTTGCCTTTGAAGGATCCACCTCAATGCCTTTATAGGAAACCTTGTGACCGAGCAAGATCACTTCATCCTCACCTATGTGGCACTTGTCGGGGTTGAGTTGACCTCCCATGTCGTAGAGCTTCTTTAAACCTTCTTCTACCCTTTATAGATGCAATGATTTTGAGCTATAAATGCAGAAATCATCAATGAACACCCTAATTGACTTTCCAAAGAATGCTTGAAACACCATGTTCATGAAACGTTGGAATGTTGCAGGAGCATTTGTCAGGCCAAATGGCATGACTCTAAAAGCATAACAACCCCAAGGAGTGATAAAGGTTGTTTTCAATTGATCTTCCAATGCGATACCTATTTGAAAGTAGCCTGAGTAGCCATCACACACAGTGTACTTCTCATGACCAGCTACCTCATTTAGTATCTCATCCTGAAATGGGAGGGGAAAGTGATCTCTTTTTGTTGCCTCATTGAGTGGATGGTAATCCACACACACTCTCCACTTGCCATTTTTCTTAGGAGTGACAACAACAGGAGAGACCCACTCTGAATTCTCCACTGGATAAATGAAACCTGCTGCTAGAAGCTTTCTTACCTCCTTGAGTAAAGCCTGCTCCTTGATGACTCCTAGACTTCGTAGCTTCTGAGCCTTAGGTGTGGCCTCTGGCTTCAACTCAATTTTGTGTTGAACAACATCTACTCCATGCACATCGGTGTAGTCTTTAGCAAAAAGCCTAGGAAAATTCCTTAGCACACATTTGAACTCCTCTCTTTCATCCTTTGTAAGTGTTGTAGATAGCATACCTTCTAGCATTCTTTCATCTTCCACTTTTTGGTTCTCTTGGGAACCTACCTCCTCCAAACCTTGACAAGAGGTCTCTTGGTTGGTTGGCTTAAACCTTACCCCCATGACTTCGATGGAAGACTCCTCTTCAGTAATGCTGCCGCTACTTTCTTCTTCTGAAGTGTTATCGGTCCAACCTTCTTCCGTCTCACTTTGAGATGATTCTTCATGGAGCTCCTCTTGGCGTTGCTCCTTCATGTCAAAGACAACCTTCTTATGATTGTCGTTCCTGCAAATTAGCTTTCCACTCTCCCAATCCTGTAAAGCTCACATTTTCATTAGACATGGTCTCCCTAGGATAAATGGGTAACCATTTTCTTTGGTAGACATGACATAGAAATCCACTGCCTTCTTAATGCCAAAGGCCTCCACAAAAACATTTTTACAAATGCCTACGCACCTAGCCTTGCTATTGTTTGCCATCTTGACCTTAATTTCAGGTGTCTCATGGATGTGCATGCCTGGATTTTGCATGAGTCCCTCTGTCATGATGCAAATTTGTGCACCCCCATCCACTAGACCTTTCCTAACCAATCTCCCTTTTATGTAACAATCTAGCACAGGTGTAATGTCCTCATTCATTTCAGCTTGTGCAATTTTTACAACAGGCACACTCTCTTTCACCTTTCTCCTAGTGCTAATTGCCGTTGTTAAATCCCTCCTAACTTGTGGACATAATGCAAGAAATTGAGGCCATGAAATATCAGGACCCTTACCTCTCATGTCTTCCAACAAGTTGTACGGAGCCATACCATGTCCAAGAGGGACGTCTTGGAGGTTGATACGACATCGAGTCCTCTTAGCTTCCTTGGTCTCCTTTGCCTTCTTTTCTCGTCCATGGTCACTTTGTGATGTAACTCCTTCTTTCTCCTTACCTTTCCCTTGGCCACGCTTAATGCCATTTTCTTCCATGTCAACCTCTCTTGAATTTGTCACCTCTACCACATGCACGTTTGGGTCTGGCAAAGGTGGAACTCCTTCCACTCCTTGTGAAGGTGGTCTTGCTCCATCTGGCCTTTGTATAAGCCGTGGTTGCTAACTAGTTCCTTCACCTGCATTCATCACTGGGTAATTCAAGTTAGGTCTCCCTGGCTCCCCACGGGGCCAAGGAAAATTATACATCCCATGTCCAGACTCACCGCAATTCCAACATTGCAAGACTCTCTTTTTGTTCCGTGAGGAACCTTTCACTACCGTGTTAAAAGATTTTGATAAGAATAGTAGGATTTTTGTAGAATCTTGAACCAATAGGTACTCTCTAGGAGCTCTTAGAAAAAGCCATCCCTATAGTACTACTATCTTCCCTAGTGTCATAGACACACAAATACTCGTGTATATGAATCTCTAGATGAGAAAGACAAATACTTGTAAGAGAAGCCTAACAGCAACAACATTGTCTCCATTTGTAATTATTTTTATGAGGCTGGATTCCTCTATAAATGCAATATAAATATTTCTTTTTGTTAAATGGTGTCGCACTGAGTGAGAGTATTTTATTTAGATTACTGGAGTTTCATACAGATTTGAGAAATATTGTTGATTTTTTTGGATATTCTGATTTGTCTGTAAGATGTTTGAAGTTTCAAGTCTTAATCATTTCACCATGAAGAAATTCATGCAATATTTTGATTTCAGTTTAATCACTAATGGTTATTCTTATTAAGTGGATCATAACCTTTGTCAAGATGTCCTCATTTGGGGATGTTGAATATATATCAATAGCAACATTTCAAAAGTTGAGAAAGCTAAATTCTTGCTTTCTAAAATGTTATTGTTTCCATACTATTCCTATGCCAAGCTTGACTTAGAGAAATGACAACTTGAGATGGAGGTGTATATATAGGGGTGAATTATTATTGATTCTTGTTTCATCATATATATTATAAAGCCTTTGAGTTTCCACCTTTTTGAGTAGTGTTGACAAGTTTTTGGTCTCAAACCTTCTTAATATCCCTATTCATTCGCTATTGGTAGCTATTTATTTGGTATTGTTAAAGATCATACCAATAGCTATCACCTTGTGAACTTAATTGTTGAATTGCGGATTTGATTTTTACTATGTAGCTCATTTGGATAGAGAAAGTGTAAACATAAATTATAGATACATGCATTGTTAACATAGAAGATATGTATCACTCGAACCTATATAACTGCTAATCAAGAAACCTTTGGTCGGATACTATAACAATAGGGGTCACATGTGGTTTTAAATACCAAAGAAATGGCTTAACCAAAACATTTTCAAGAACACGAGGTGAACACAAGGAAGTAAAAATTGGCTCCTTGTTTGGTTGATTTCTAGTGCTAAATGTTCTGAGTGCACAAAATTTGTGAGGCCTTTGACCTTGCGAGTTCACTAAAGTATATGTAACATAGCACATGTGTTCAACAGAAGGGAATTTATATTCTTGTAAAGTTACAGAAACATGTGTAGGTAAGGCCTATAAGGGCTACTTTCAATCCATTGTGGTGAACGCACATGATATAGGAAAATTTGACATAGTGAATACTCCGGACATCAAACACTACAACTCTATCTCATGGCCATACATTAAAACAAAGCCCCTATTTTTCATTTTGAAGCCCCAGAGACCCTCAACAAGAGGGACCACAACGGCGCGTAGAATGCCCATCCAGGCACAAATAGGGACCAAGATATTTCCAAGAACAGGGGATGGACACAAGGAAGTAAAAAATGGTTGATAAGCATGATACAAGGTTTAGGTATCTGCCATTTGGGGGGGGGGGGAGAGGGGTTGCTATGAACACATTAAACTACCCAGTTCTATCTCATGGCCATGTATTAAAAAAAGCTTGTACTTGTCATTTTAGGTGCCCAGGGACCCTCAACAAGAGGGGCCACAAGGGCGCGCAAACTGGCCATCCAAAATTTTGGATGGCCAGTTTGCGCGCCCTTGTGGCCCCTCTTGTTGAGGGTCCCTGGGCCCCTAAAATGACAAGTACAAGCTTTTTTTAATGCATGGCATAATACAATGTTTAGCTATTTGCCATTGTGGGGGGGGGGGGGAGTTTGCTATGAATACATCAATTTGCCCAATTCTATCTCATGGCTATGCATCAAAAAAAGCCTGTACTTGTCATTTTAGGGCCCCAGGGACCCTCAACATGAGGGGCCACAAGGGCGCGCAAATCAGCCATTTTGGATGGCTGATTTGCGCGCCCTTGTGGCCCCTCATGTTGAGGGTCCCTGGGGCCCTAAAATGACAAGTACGAGATTTATTTTTATGCATGGTCATAATTCAAGTGGTAAGTTTTTTTTTTTTTTTTTTAAGTGTTGGACTTTTAGGCTGTTTTCAAGAGCTTCTAGTGTTCAGTTGGCTCTGAATCTGTCTGGGCTTGTCTCACATAAATTTGTTCATCTCGTCGCGCTCTTCGACTATCGTGTGATGCAAAAAAATCATATCCTACTCAGATTTTCCAAAAATCAACGTGCAAGTTGGCAATTTTTTTAAAAAATGATGTAAAACAGACATTTCTTACTTTTTCCTTAATCTACAGGCTCGAACGGGCATTAAAACCATAGAATCTGAAAATACTCAGAGAACCAATGTTTTTTATTGTGTTAAGGACTGCATTTCCTACATACAAAACTTTCTCAAAATCTCACCCTAACACCTTCAAAAGTGGCTTCCAAGGAGTGCCCTCGATCAAAAATTGAAACTGAAGGAAAACAATCAGAATGAACTCCTAGACTGTGTACAAACTTTAAAATAACCAAAATTTCCTTTTTTTAAATTTATTGCTAAACATTTGAAAATAGACCACCCTTAGACTTCCCACAATGATAGAAATCAAAAGGTTCAAAGAGACGTCTGGTGTCACAAGTGCATGGTAGGAATCTAATGGAGGCTTATTCCGTCAAGATCTCTTATACTTTATTATATCTTCTCATGTACAATCTTACCAAACAAAAACCAACTTACACTTTAAATGACTACAGATTTTATTTAATTTATCAAACAATCTAAAATATGGTAGACCTAGAGTGCTCTTACACATCAACAAACAAAAAAGTACAAATTTCTTCTCATTAACTTTGATAAACATACATCTATGAACACTTTACAAGGACTAGTGTGGTCATAGTTCTTACATCCATTCCATGACATGGTATGCTCCTGGGGTGACCTATCACATAAAAATATCTTTGGTAGGAGTGCCCTCATGTTAGGAAAGAGTGTGTTGCTGCTGATGAAAAGTTTTTGCATTCTCCTACTAGGGATCTTCATGTCAGCATAATGATTTTTGGTGTAGTGGGAGCCACATTGCCGCTGAGGAGAGCTTTGTGCCATCGTAAAAGCTTCCTGTTATGCCAGTTCCTTGAGCCATTGTTGCAAACAACGCCACTCAACTAGCATAGCAAGAGGTCACCTTGTAACAAAAACATGTATGAATTCAACATTTGCAAGCTATATAATGAAGAAACTTGTTAAGTATATGTTGTACAAATTTGCAAGTATTTCTATCTAGCTGGGAATAAACAATATAAAAATTATACATTAGGATGAGACTACCACCCCTAATAAGCATGGATTTGAAGCACCTACCTGCAAGATGTAACAAAGAAGACTGTTTTAGCAGAAAAGTGGTGACACTTGGCCTCTCTAACCTGCAGCCTTTCACTATTTGTGCATAAAAGCAAACTTTGTGCCAAGCACTACAAAACAAGTAGAGGAAACACCTTAGACTTCAAAGTTTATGATAAGAAGAACACAATCAAAAGTAAGAAGTATATTGTTACCTTGCATAAAGGGGTGTTTTATTCAAATATGTGATGGTATTGGCAAGATATTGAAGAATCGTCAACATTCATCTCACCGATGGTACGACATTCCTGGGATGACCTCTGCTCACCCTCACGTGCAGCCTTCGATGCAAACGTTGCGAACAAGCAAATATGTATGCATACGATTTGTGATGTCCTTGAGCACCATGGTAGCTGTTGCATGAGGAAGCAAAGGATGAAAAGAGAGAGGGGGGAGGGAGAGAGAGAGAGAGAGGAAACATGGGTAGTGGGGAGAAGACAAGGGGTAGAGGGGGAGAGAGAGAGAGAGAGAGAGAGAGAGAGAGAGAGAGTGAGTGGAGAAGGAGGAGAGAAGGGGGCAGGGAGGGAGAGGGAGGAACATGGGAGGAGAGAAGGGGACAGTGGGAGAGAGGGAGAGAGGGGAGGAGGAGGAGAGAAGGGGCAGGGTGGGAGAGGACAGGGAGAAAGCAGGGAGGAGGAAGAGAGAAGAAAGGTTTTTTTTTTTGGGGGGGAGTTTTTTTTTGAAAAATTGGACTTTTAGTGCTTGTAAGTTTAAAAAAATGTCAAAAAATACTTTTTTGATATGGATATATGTTGGGGGAAAGTTTTAAGTCAAAAATAAGTAAAAATAAATTTTTTTAAAAAAAGTCAAATTTTGGCTCTTAGTGATCCACGTTTTTGATGATGTGGCCACACCTCTTTACTCCCTTCACTTCCTCAAGAAGTTTTACGCGCTACCAACTCCTCTCTATTGTAGAAAAAAACACACTAGTATTGATAATAGTGAAAATCGCTACACTATGTACATGTTGTCCTACCTGTACACATGTGGGCCCCACGTAACCACCTGGCTATGAAAATTGGGTAATCCTTTATTCGATGCACCATGCATGTATATGTACATATGCGCAATCCCTTGCTCAAACAAACTCCTGACATAATTTGCCCATCCCCTAGCCTGCTAGATCATTCATGATCAGCAGCAGCAAAGAGAGATATGAGACTCGCCGCATCACAGGTCTCCTCATCCTTCACACACATTGCTTGCTCCACAGACAGCTCATCTTGCTCCACCATCATCAATCTAGCATGATACAATTTAAGACGCAATCCATTTACCCTTGACTTATGTAGAACACCATCCAGGTTAGCCAGCTGATATGTGCCATTTGGAAAACACTCCACTACCTTGAAAGGGCCTTCCCACTTAATTTGAAACTTCTTTTGGAAGGTGTTGTCCAGCTTACTGTTGTAGCACAAAACCAAGTCATGTTTCTTGATACCCTTACTTTTAACCTTTTCATTTATCTTTGCCAAAGCCTTATCCTGCATCTGCCCATAATGCTCCAATGCGCTCATCCTATCCAACTGGACCTCTTGTAACTGCAAGAGCCTCTCTTTGAATGCATCACTAGGCGACCCAAGCAACTTCTCTAACATCTTGACCGCAGGCAACTCTACCTCCACAGGCAATAGTGCTTCCTTTCCATACACCAAATGAAATGGAGTAAACCCTGTACCTGTCTTCACCGAAGTACGGTAAGCCCATAATGCACTAGGCAATTCCAAATCCCAATTCTTTCCTTGGTGCTCTGTCACTTTAGAAAGAATTTGTACCAACTCACCATTGAATCTTTCATTTAAGCCATTACACTGCGGGTAATAAGGAGTGGTATGTTGGTGCCTAATCTTCATCTTTGTGCATAAGAAGTCTAGCAGTTTAGCTCTAAATCCTGGGCCCTTATCTGAAAGTAGCTCTAATGGCACCCCAAACTTGCAACATATTTCATCATACACAAATTTTGCCACATCCTTTGCACTGATCTGTTTTACTGCTATAGCCTCTGCCCATCTAGAGAGGTAGTCCACTGTCGTCAAGATATAGCTTTTGCCCCTGCTTGTGATAGGTAACGGGCCTATTGCATCAATCCCCCACTTTTCAAACACATCAAACGCCATAATGGTTTTTCGTAGCTCTGGCTTCAACACTCTCTTCCCAAATGCTTGACACCTATTGCAAGACAGACACCAATGGTGAACATCCTTGTGCAAACTAGGCCAGACATACCCCTCTTGCAAAATCTTATGCAAGGTGATCTTTAGAGCAAAATGGCCACCACATGCGCCTTCATGATTCTCTTCCAACACTCTGTAAAGCTCCTCCCGCCAAGGTACACGTCTCAACACGAGATCAGCCCCTTTCATGTATAAGACATCACCAATCAATTTGTACCTGTATGCTCTACGCACAAAGCCATACTTCTTAGACTTCTGAATCTCCGTTGGAATGATTCCTGTTAGCAAAAACTCCTCTTCTTGAGCCAAACTTTCCCGGCCATGATAAAGAGGTAAATTGGTCCTCAACACGAATAGCTCCCCAATCATGCCTTGAGCTGCTTCATGTGCCTCTCCATTTAGAGCACGTTCAATGTGTCTGATGCTCCATGCTTCAAACTTTTTTAACAGGCCTTTAATTCTAAAGCACATTTCCTTCAATCAGGTGTTCTTGCTCTTCCACACACCCAGCACTTGATTCACCACTAACAAGGCATCACCTTTTATGCTCAACCTTCGAACCCCATGCTTCAAACAAATGTGTAATCCGGCTTCCAATGTAGCATATTCAGCCTCATTGTTACTATGCGCATCCAATTTGAACCCTCTCTTGCATACTAGCTTCCCCTCTGGATCATAAAGTGCTATACCCCCTGAAGCTGCATCATGGCTCTTTTTATATGAACCATCAAAGAACAACACATGTGCATTGCTGATCTGTGGAACTTCTTCAACTGCCTTTCTCACCACCTCTTCCTTAACAATAAGGGGATTCTCCTTGTAGGTCAACAAATCAGCTAGGGTAGCCCTTGTACTATCTTCCACTAGAAAAGAGAACTCAAACTCTTGCAGCTCAATTACCCATTTCTTCACCACATTTGACATGTTAGTACCATTAATTAACTGTGGCAAAAAGGCATAACTCGTGAAGAAAACAAAAGGCCGTGGTAGCAAGTAATGACGAAATCGTCGACAAGCAAATATTACACTGGCCATCACTAGCTCTACTTCCGATAATTTTCTCTCCGCTACCAACTTCACTCGGCTTGCACAATACACTGGCCTCATATAATGGCTGCCCTTCCCCTTTTGCAATAGCATGGCTCCAATGGCATCATCCTCTACTGATGGATTTACATAAAAAACTTTCTCCCAATCAGGAGCCTGCATGGCTGACAACCCCCTAACACCTCTTTCACCTCTTGAAACACTTCTTCACACTTGTCATCCCATTGCAATGGATCATGCTTTGCCACTTGCTGTAATGGATAAAGAAGCTGCGAAGACAATGGAATAAACCGTGCCATGTACTTCACTTTGTGTATAAAGGTTGCCAATTGCTTCGTACTCGTAGGTGATGGAAGAAGAATAATAGACTTAACCTTGTCTAGATCAGCCTCAATGCCATTTTCTGACACCATGTGGCCCAATAACTTCACCCTTGGCTGTGCTAGAGATTTCTTTGGATTTAGTTGTCCTCCACATTCATCATATCGAGTCAATACCATCTGCAGCTTCTCATGGTGTTCAGCCCTACTGCTATAAACACAGAAGTCATCCATAAAAGCTTTAACACAACTACCAATGAATGGTTCCAACACCCAATTTGCTCTCTCTTGATAGAAGGAAGGTCCATTTGACAACCCAAATGGCAATACTGTGTAGCAATAGCAGCCCCATGGCGTAATAAAAGTTGTCTTTGTGCGGTCTTTAAGAGTAATCTTCAATTGAAAATAGCCTAAAAAACCATCACACACACTGTACCTCTCATAACCTGCCACTGAATCTAAGATCTGATCGATGAATGGAAGAGGATATGGGTTCTTCTTAGTGGCTGCGTTTAAGGGTTTAAAATCCACACAAATTCTCCACTTCCCATCCTTCTTTGGACTGACTACAACTGGACTCACCCATTCTGTGGTCTCCACTGGAACTATGAACCCTGTCTTCAATAACTTGTCCACCTCTTCTCGCAAGGCTTCCATTTGCTCTTGACCCATCCTTCTTAGCCTTTTCCGCACTGGCTTAGCTCCTTCTTTCAGCTCTATATGCATCTCTTCGCCCTTGAACCCTCTGATCTCTTCATATGAAGTAATGAACAAATAAGGAAAACTAGCCAGCATGTGCAAATATATATCCTTCTCCATAGTTGAGATGTCTCCACTGATCATTTGTGTCATCAATTCCTGCTTCTTTGACAACTCAACCTTGGTTTGCATCAGCCCTTCAATCACTTCATAAGGCCCTTCACTTTCATCTTCAACCTCATTCGAAAATGCAACTAAACCAAACTCCTGCATTTCTTTGTCCATCAAAAGAAATGCAACATCAGCATCCTCATCACTGTTGGTAGTGCTATCACTGTCCTCATCTGTCACCGTGGAAGAGTCTTCATCACTAGACTCATCCTCATCTTCATAAAGCTCCTCTAATCGTTTCCTTGTGTCCATATTATAAAGCTTCTTGGTACATGTCTTTCCATAGAGGCTAATCGTACCATGTCGCCAATCTTGAACAGCTCCCACTGCACGTAACCTTGGTCTGCCCAGTATAATAGGATATGCTCCCAACCTTGCTGGCATCACATGAAAATCAACCAATGCCTTTGCATCATATGCCTCCACTTCTAAGCTCTTTACAACACCCAAGCATTTTACTTTTTGATGGTTTGCCAATCTGATCCGAAACCTTGACACCCCAGCCACTGTGAGACCCATCTTCTCAACGCATGAGTGTGTTATGACGCATATTTGGGCTCCGCCATCCACATAACCTTGTCCCAAATTTTTCCTTTTATGCCACACATCTACTATTGGACAAATGTCTGGTAGCTCGTCCATTGCCAACACCTTCACTGAACCTCTCTCTAGCTCTTTCTCCATTGGGTTAACCATCCTCTTCCACTGTCGCTTTAGCTTAGGCACCATCTCTATAAGCTGCCCAAAAGTAACATCTGCCTTCCTGCTCGTCAGATCCTCCTTCAAGTCATAGATTAATTGCCCATCCCCTAGTGGAAAATCTGAAACATGAAACTTTCGACGAGCTCTCCTTTTCCTCTTGGCCTTGACATCCTCGCCTTCATGGCTCTTTCCTTTCTTCTTACTAGGACTTGGGGCACTTCTTCCTTCCTTTTCCTCTGTGGTCCTCTTCCCAATAGGCATCACTAATGTATCCTCTAGCTTCGATGCCTTCTCCAAGGTGACTACACTTAGCACTTTTGTCTTCCCTTTTTCCTCCTGGGTCAGTCCACTGGTTCCTTCGTCTCCCTTAATTTCGATGCCATAATCATTTGACCTAGTTAGCACCTGTCTTGGCAATGGATACATGTCTCCCCCCATCCTTGGTGGCTTATCACATTGCGGGCTGATGTGACCCAACTCTCCACAATTATAACATGTGGGCGTCTGCCTCCAAAACCTACCATTGCTTTGTCCAACACCATTCCTAGGCCTTTCTTCACCTCCTGGCTGATTTGCAAACCGCCCTCGACCTCGATTATTTCCCACTTGACCTAGCATGTTTAGGCTGAGATTCTTCATCAAATCAACCACTTGCCTCATGTCTTGCCTTAGGCCATCATCTTGCACTACTGTAGTGACCACTGTTGGCATAACCTGAGTAGTAACAGGAACCACTGGTTCATGATGAACCCCTGACATACGACCTTGTAAAGAGTCCATAGGCTGAAATTCAGACCTCATGGGCGAAGACTCCACCCCTAACTGGCTCATTTTCCTCAGCTTCCACTCTTTGTTCCTTGCTACCTCTAGTGCATCTTCATATGTCCTAGGCTTCTTTAGCTCCACTCTCCAACGTATATTCTCCCAAAGACCAGCTAAGAACCTGTCCTTCTTCATCATGTCAGGCGGGGGTACCTGTGGTGCTAAGGCCTTGCACATTCGCTCCCATGCGAATGAAAACTTACGTATGTACGCATCTACTGGCTCACCTTCCTTTTGCACCAAAGCCTGTACTTCTTGCCACACTTTGTCAGGATCTTCTATCTTCACAAACTCCACTTCCAACCCATGTTGTAGATTGTCCCAACTCAACTTTAAAGGTGGATCAGCCAGACGCAACTCCTCGTCAAATGCTTTGGACCAAGCTCGTGCATCACTCTTCAAACAAATTTGGAGAAGACGTAACATTTGCGCCGGTTCATGAATCTGGTTGCTAATGCAGGCAACCTCCATCTTTTCCAGAAAGTCCTCCACATCTTCATTACTTCTTCCATAAAACTCTGGATAAGAGAAAGCCATGGCTAGAGGACCCCTTCAAACACACGTGCAAGAACCCAAAACTTTTCACTATCCAATCCCCAGAAACTTCAATGGAGCTCAGCTTTAGATGAGAACAAACACATGCACATCAAATGAGTTTTCATAGTTGTTCATCGGAATTACAACAGGCAAAGGACATTCCAGGATCTCTCTCAATCTTCTTGGCCCAAACATAAAGACTATGCGCTGCTGGAAAAAGATCTTCGTGGACACATGAACATTAATCTGAATTCTTTGAGTTAAATGAAAAGGAGTGAACTGAGGGCCATTTTGATCATCCATTAAAGCCAACCATGAAGCTCCCAAGAAAGCACACCTGTCTTATCCTCTGATTTTGCCAAAATTTCAGTAGCATAACAACATAAAATGGCTCAAAAGACCAAAAGACCAGCCATCATAACTTGGAAAAATTTTGACAGAGTTTCCCCAGAAGTAGAGCAATGAGAACCCAAAATATAGACTGCATCTGTATGCAAAAACTGCCAACAATAGAACCCGAGCATCAAATAGGAATCACTAATACATAGCCTATGGCGAGGTCACGAAAAGGGTGCTCCAGCTACCTGTATCACCGAAAGGATCTCCACATTTGAGAATCCCCTAGCTCAATAAAAACCTCACACTATCGACCCTCACACGAAGGCTAATGCAAATCGCGTATAGTCAAGTCTCAGAAATGACTATCTTCCAGACCAAGTCTCAAAAATGGCTGGGACTGCCAAATACAACCAAGTATGGCTCCACAAATGCGTACAATGGCAGTTTCCACAAGTAACGTACAATCCAGTAGACAATGCGCTCAAACAGGCGCCAAATGATGCATACCCACGGCAACTGCAACTGAATCTCACTGTCAGTGTAACACTGAACTCCAGCTACCTGTACCTATGTGAATCACCTATACCTGTACCTATCCCTGTAACCTGTAATCTGTAATCTGCAACCTGCAACCTGTAATCCCGAAGCTCGAAGCTCGAAGCTCGAAGCAGAAGGTACTCGAAGAAGATCCTCCGTGGGGGCACCAAAAGAATGTGAGCGGGATGAAAACACACACAGAGCCTCTATAACGACCCGACACACACTCTTGGGAAGATACACACACACACACACACTATGGGGCACCACTCGACTTACACAACACACCTGGCCGAGACAGGGAACACACCTCTGGAGTGAGAGGAAAGAGACTATCCACTTGCCCACTCCACACAGACACACACACACACACACACACACCCAAAAAACTCAGCTCAAAAGAGGATAATTTCTGATTTTTAGATACAAATGAGCTTGGGCCAACACCAATGGGGCAAATAGCTCACACAATATGGGTAAAATAAGCCAGATACAATCACAAACTAGAGCAGAAACTTCGCTCATAGGAGAAACTTACACAGAAAAACAGCAGGAAAAGAGTGAGGAATTTGGCAAAATGGACAGAACCATCGCGTCCGGAACGGCCCAAAACCCCAGTCTACAATGTCAAAGTGCTCAAATCCGACCTCGGATGAGCAGTTTACGGCCAAAACAGGCTCCAAAAACACCAAAAACACACTTGCGGCTGTTCCTCCTCTCTTCTCCACGTTTTTTCTGGTCTTCTCTCTGTTTTTTCAGTCCCACACTTCGCTTTTTTACTTGGGCACCCTTGGCCTTTTAGATGACCTCAAACGGACCCCGAACAGGCCAAAAACTGACCTCGCAGTGCATAGTTGTCACCTTTTTGCATCATTCGCACACCTGGCACTCGGCGTTTTTCCAATAATTCATCTTGCCACCACGTGAAGTGGCCCCAAAAAGTGGTCCTAATGATGACCTTTCTGCATAACTCTCACCAGAAAACACCCACGTTGTGTCCGTCCTCATCCGCGTGCAAATATTGACCTCGTTCGCCCTCCTGACGCCACTAGATGCCATCTGACGCACCTGTTGACCTCACGTCGTCGTCCCGCGGATAGCTTCCTCGAGAAGTTTTACGCGCTACCAACTCCTCTCTATTGTAGAAAAAACACACTAGTATTGATAATAGTGAAAATCGCTGCACTATGTACATGTTGTCCTACCTGTACACATGTGGGCCCCACGTAACCACCTGGCTATGGAAATTGGGTAATCCTTTATTCGATGCACCATGCATGTGTATGTACATATGCGCAATCCCTTGCTCAAAAAAACTCCTGACAACGCCATTAATAATACCAACCATTTATAGCTAGCTTCAGGACCTCCCTTCTTGAGCAAGAAAAGAGAAACCTTGTGCTCTGATACCAATGTAACATTTAATGGCCTAAAAACTTGTTTGTAGCGGAAATTAGCATGAACATAGTGAGCATTTCATTACAATAGATTCCTAATGAGAATTACAAGAGTGCTTGGGTGGAGAGAGCAACAAAAAGCATAACACCTAGTTAGATAGCATGAACAATACTTTCAAAAGAGAGAGAAATTAAGCTATTGACAAAAGTTGAGGACCAGATTTACATGGAGCCCGGTCCCCCCTCCAAAAGTCTTTGTATTATGGTTTCCCCCATAAAGAGAGACATTGTACAATACAATTGTTTGTGTTCCTTCAAGACTAGCTAGTGCAATGAAGATGAAAGCTTCATGCACTAAGCAAAACACTTATCAAACACAACATCAATTCTCTCCGGTCTCAGACCCAATATCTCACACGCCTTCAAAGATGGTGAGAGCTAGCGAGGTATGAGAGTAGATTGAGGGGAAGAAGGAGTAGTCTTACGAGAAAGATGTACATCTCCTCACATAATCACTCATATTAGCATAGCTTAGCTTAGTAATTAGCATGGTAGAGGAGATGAGCATGCATTGAAGCTTGGCTCTTGGTTGGATTTGCATCACAAAGCCAAGAGTTGTTGGTGTAGGCCTCCCTTCTCACAAGCTTGAAGGAGGTGGTAAGCTTTTCATTAAAGCTTGAGAAGGAGAGAGAGTCTTCTTTACTTCACACATGAAATTGTTTGAGTGTGTGTGTGATAATGCCCTTGCAAAAATTAGCCCCCTCTCTCTCTTGGTCGACCCCTCTTGCTATTTGCTCATGCTCCACTCTCATTGGACCTCCCTAGGGCTAGCCAATGATAATTAAGCAGTATAAGTGATAGCCTTCTGACATGTGTCCCCCTTTCCCCTTTTGTGAGAGCTTTATGTAATTAATAAATGCATCTAAACTCTCATTGGGCCCATTTGCCTCCTGGCCATTAGGAATCAGGCAAGCCATTGGGCTACTGAATGCTCATTGGACCCCTTGGGAAACTGTCCAATAGTCTTCTAGAGAGCTTAATTCTCATTGGTTCTTTTATTAAGTGTTTTTAAATAAATTAAACTAGATTTACTCTAGCCTAATTCTCATTGGTCCACCTCCAAGGCCATCCAATAGGAATTGGGTACACCTTGTGGGCATCTGGGCTAGGGAGTTGACATGTGTCCCACATTCCCTTTGTGTAAAGGGATCTTGTGTGTGTGTGTGAGTTTCTCTCTCATCCCCTACTCCCAAGGCTCGCCCCCTCCTATGTAGGGATTTGTAAAGACTTTTGGGACACACACAAAGCATCCAATTCCCCCCATGCTTGACCTTTGGACACAACCTTTGAATTTTGGAACCTTAGCATTTTGGAAGTCTTAATGGGCTGATCCTTAGGGTCTTTTAAGCCCATTGTTGCACATGGCTCTTTTGCATATGGCCCCCCCTTTGGATCCCTATTTTCCCTCCTTTGGATCCCTATTGTGGCCGGTCTGCTAGCTTAACCAATATTCTAGCTTTTTCTCCCCTGGCACTTCCCCATAGGGTGAAGCATGTTAACCTGGCATGCTTTTTCATGTCCCAGACAATGCTAACTAGCACAATTTTGGCATATGCTAACTAGTACAATAACTTGAGCTACATCTCCAAGATCTATCACATATGATATATCAGTAGAAAGCACTTGAAACAAGGAATCCAAATGTACAACCTCCGAAAAGTTTTGATATTATTTGTAAAAAATTTACCGGACGCCCAACTTTTTGAAGCTGTGCTTACTTGAAATGCTAACTAGCACAAAAAGCTAGTTTGAGAAAGTGTTTTAGTGTGTTTTCATTGCCAATTTGGTGTCCATTGTAAGAGGGTATTGTGGTGAGAGGTCTCCCACACCCTAACAGTATGACATTTGGAGCACATTACCGCTCAGATAGACGCACAAAAACAAAGGAAAAGCTCAAGTCAAAAAATATCGAGGGCGGTAGTGCTCGAGTCAATGCTCGCGGTAATGGTCCTTCAGCAATGCACGCGGTAATTGGCCCGGCTATATTTCCGTTGGATTCACCGCAAGGATTATCGCCACCATTACCGCGCACGCAAGTATTTTTTTAAAAAAAGCAGATGACCATTTGGATGGTCCTTGGTAGGACCCATCCAAATGGTCATTTGCCTTTTTTTTCCTATACATTTAATAAATAAAAAAACAACAATTTCATTGCACAAAAACTTTGGACCAAAATCAAATGTTTAATTATATTGGAGAAACTGTTCATTACAAAATTGCCCAAATAGGTGATGCATGGTGGCTATACAACTGTGGCCAAAAGAAGACTTTGGGCCAAAATCAAGTGTTTAATTATATTGGATATTACAAAATTTCCCAAATAGGCGATACATGGGGGCTATACAACTGTGGCCAAAAGAAGACGGGCCCAAAAGCACTTGGAGGATTGAGCTACTCGGATCCTGGGACCTCTTGAGGGACTCCTTGACTCTGGAAAAGAAAAAAACAAAAAAAACTTTAATTAATACAAATGGATACATAATTCTGCATGCACTCATTTAAAAAAAAAGTTCACACTTACAGGCTGTAGTGTACGACATGCATTTTCAAATTCTTCGCGATTGATTTTGTTATTTTCATACAGCCAGCACCATGTCTGATATTCGGAGTGGCTCTCTCTATATCTCTGGATCTCTCGGCTTGGGCGGGTCATAGTAATATTTTGTTGTATATCAATTAAAAAATATCACAAACCTAACCTTATTACCACAAATAAATCAATTCAAATGAAAATACGCGCACTCACAAATTTATATTTCCATGCTGCTTTTCCTCCCGAGCCGTAATGCGTGGGCGTTTGCTGCGCCCTCGCCTCCACCTGTCGAGTGTGAGCCCTAGCACCTGCCGCTCTCTCGTCCTCCAGCTCGCCCTGGGATTTCTCCCACTCCTCGTCGTGAACATTTCTAGGGCGATAGTTGTGACCCTCAGATTCAAATGTTCGCTTTGCTGCCGTCCGCACACTGGACTTCTTATTTTTCAAGAAATTCTTGACGTACTCCTCGAGCCACTGCCTGGAGAACTCTTCCACTTCCGGATCAGGGAACCGCATGAGCAATGTCGTGTGAATGTACGTCAAGTCGGCTGGGTCCTGATCTTTGAAAGATTTAAAGCAATCTTGGTATGTCGAGTGGATCAGCTGGTTAAGGTGCCCTCGAAATGTCCTCCCCAAAGAGGAACCTAGATCCACCTCCCCCCCTCAATGTATATAATAGTAGTAGCCACGAGAGTCCGGGGCGGGCGCATCGCGGTCCTCATCCTCATGTGGAGCTCCAAGGGGTGAGTGAGGAGGTCGGGGTGTAAGAGGAGGTGAATCTGTAGTATTTCCCCCTCCACCACCAAAGCAGCATTGCCCCCTCCACCACCACCAAAGCAGCATGAGCCACTACCTCGACGAGAGCGTGAGCCACCACTACGGGAAGAGCGCTGGCCACCCGAAGAGCGTTGGCCCGAGCCCGAACCGCTGGGTGGTGTAGGCGATGGATAACTCGACGGTGCAGGCATGGATCGCTGCGAATGCAAGGTGGAAGGAGTTGCGGGTGATGGGAAAGTCGAGGGTAAGGTGGAGGGAGGCCCACTGGGAGGCACACTCTGCACAATCGGAGTGCCGGCGCCCGGTGTCACAAGCGATGAGAGCCCATAGGCAGCCAATTGTGCTGGTGTGTACCACCCTCAAAGACTCTGCTGCGAGGATAGCCACTCTGCCTGAGCACGGTATGCCCTCTCGAGGTCGGGGTCGTGTACTGCATCTCGGAACCATCGAAAGCCGAAGGTGGATTGTGACTGGTGGGAGGAAGACTACGAGTAGTAAGCATCACAAGCGTTCTCGTAAGAGAGGCCCTCGGCGAGAAAGTCCTCTATGGATCGATAGCCGGGCGTGGAAGAGGATGCCATATCCTACAATTTCACAAAAAAGGGGACTCTAATTAACATTGGATTCTAGTCAAAGTGAGAGTATTTATTGCATAGGATTCCTTCTTGCATAGGATTCCTTCCTGCATAGGATTCCTTTTATCTCCTAGTTAAGAAATGGTTTGTGTGCTTATTTTTTTTGCATCCATTTAGAGTGTGTGTGTGTGTGTATGCTTCTAATTAATCTATTGTGTGTGTGCGTTAGTGTGTGGCAAAGAAATTAATCTAGTGTGTGTGTGTTGGACCTTAATCTTCCGTTGGGCTTCTCGGTGACCATTGGGGTCTCAATCAACTTCATCGCACACCCACATGGAGGTATGTTTTTGTATGCTAATGCTAATGGAGGTATGTTTTGGTATACTAATGCATGCCCAAGCACACACTAATGCAAGCGTTAGTGTGTGCTTGTAACGCATGCACACACTAATGCTTGCATTAGTGTGCTTGTGCACTAATTAGTGTGTGAAAACACACCAATGCATGCACACACACACACTAATGCATTGGTGTGAAAACACACCAATGCATTACACACACACACTAATGCAATCATAAGTGCACAAGCACACACTAATGCTTGTGTTAGTGTGTGCAATTTTTTCACACACCAATGCTCACAATAGTGTGTTCTTGTGCATGCATTAGTGTGTAGACACACTAATTTGTGCACAAGCACACACTAATGCAAGCACACACTAATGCAAGCATTAGTGTGTGCTAGAGAGATATACACACACTAACGCTTGCATTAGTGTGTGCTTGGGCACAAATTAGTGTGTGGAAACACACTAATGCTTGCATTAGTGTGTGTGTGTGTGTGTGTGTGTGTGTGTATAATGCATGCATTGTGCACAAAATAGTGTGTGAAAACACACTAGTTAGTGCACAAGCACACACTAATGCAAGCATTAGTGTGTGCTAGAGAGGTATGCAAGCATTAGTGTGTGTTAGAGAGGTATGCACACACTAACTCTTGCATTAGTGTGTGATTGGACACAAATTAGTGTGTGAAAACACACTAATTAGTGTGTGGAAACACACTAATGCATGCACACACTAATGCTTGCATTAGTGTGTGTGTGTGTGTGTATAATGCAGGCATTGTGCAAAAAATAGTGTGTGAAAACACACTAATTTGTGCACAATCACATACTAATGCAAGCATTAGTGTGTGTGTGTGTGTATAATGCATGCATTGTGCACAAAATAGTGTGTGAAAACACACTATTTTGTGCACAATCACACATTAATGCAAGCATTAATGTGTGTATAATGCATGCACACACTAATGCTTGCATTAGTGTGTGCTTGGACACAAATTAGTGCGTAGAAACTAACTAATGTGTGTGTGTATAATGCATGCACACACTCATACGGACATTAGTGTGTGATTGTGCACAAAATAGTGTGTGAAAACACACTAATTTGTGTACAATCACACACTAATGCAAGCATTAGTGTATAATGCATGCACACACTAATGCAAGCATTAGTGTGTGCTTGGGCACAAATTAGTGTATAAAAACTACTAATTCTTGCATTAGTGTGTGCTTGTAACGCATGCACACTAATGCGGGGATTAGTGTGTGATTGTGCACAAAATAGTGTGTGAAAACACATTAATTTGTGCACAATCACACACTAATGCAAGCATTAGTGTGTGTGTATAATGCTTGCACACACTAATGCTTGCATTAGGGTGTGCTTGTGCATGCATTAGTGTGTTTACACACTAATTCATGCACAAGCAGACCCTAATGCAAGCATTAGTGTGTGCTTGTAACGCATGCACGCACTAATGCGGGCATTAGTGTGTGTATAATGCATGCACACACTAATGCAAGAATTAGTGTGTGATTGTGCACAAAATAGTGTGTGTGTGCGTGCATGCGTGTGTGTGCATGTGTGTGTGTATGTGTTTGTGTGTGTGTGTGTGTGTGTAGAAGAACGAGAAGAAAGAGAGAGAGTTCGAGCACTTACAGTCGTGACCTGGATCGCTTGGATATGGTGGGGATGGAGATGAAGAGAGTAATAGAGGTTGGAGATGGAGAGGGAGAAGGAGAGAGAGCTTGGAGATGGAGAGGGAAAAAGGCCCGCGTAGAAGAGGAGCTTGTTTTTGAATTTTTGGCATTCAATTTCACGGGGGTACGCAGGTGCCTCCCTTATATAAAAAAATTTGCTGGAGATTTTACTGCGCGGATTACCGCGCTGTTCCCACTTATATTACTACCTGTATTACCGCGAAAATCTCTGATGAGACATTAAGGTTACGCCGACTGCATGACCTCTTGTACCCACCTCCCCTCTATCTTTAATGAGTGTCAGTCATGTCAGTACCAACATTCTTGATTCTTATTTTTCTTATTTAATTTTTTCTTATTTAGTGTGTGGTCGTGTGTGCAGATCGATTGGGATGACGTGGGTCCGCCAGTTGGCGCGGAACGAACTCAATGGTTGAGCGAGTGACTACCATGTCCATGTACGCGATGTAAGCGTGCGATTGCACCGCTTCAGCGTATATGCTTGGCTTAGGTGGATGATTATGGACTATGGGACGATCCGAGAAAACGCGCTCGAATGGAAACTAGCGATCCGAGGGTTTTGGCGTCCATTGATGTCGCTCCCCATTGGAATGTGATCCGGGGTGGAGGCGGGAGGAGGACGGAAGAGCGATTGCGCCAGGAAGCAGTCATGGGAGGGGAGTCACACCCGTCGTTCGATGTGGGTGGGTCCACACGAGCGCATGCGCATCCTACATCCATCACATATGGGGATCTCCCCACCACCCCGCCCCACATGGAGGTGGGAGAAAGATCATTTGCGCAATATGGTTAAGGATCTTCTTGCACGTGAGGCGGCGAATGAGTGTGAGCCTGAGTGTGCATGTGAAGAAGCCGCCCAAAAAACCAAAGATTCATTGCTAGAGGCAGCACACACCGCTCTTTACAAGGGATGCTCCTACTCCATATTACGAGTGTCTCTTGAGATCTTGAATGTTCAAGCAATGTTTGGATGGAGCAATGCAGGGGTCGATGCACTATTGAGGTACATTTAAGTGTAATAAGTGTTAGTTGTGAGTTTGTTTCGTGGTTATATGCAATAACGAGTGTTCTTTAATTATGTCATAGGCTATTAGACAAGATGATGCCTATAGGCAATTATCTTCCAGAAAATCGAAGGAAGGCACGACAGGTGGTGACAGGGCTTGGGATGGACTATGATCGCATACATGCATGTGTCAATGATTGCGTGCTATTCCGCAATGAACATGCAGGGCTTGATGCTTGCCCCGAGTGTGGAGAATCAAGGTACAAAGAGGGAATTCAAGGAACCACAATACCTCGCAAGGTTCTTCATCATTTCCCCCTCATTCCCCGCATCAAGCACATGTTCAACACCAAAGGAACAAGTGAGCTTCTTACATGGCATATGATGAATCGCTCCACCGATGGGGTTATGAGAGTTCCGGCTGTACACATGGCCGAAGTTTAGAGAAGAGCCTCGTCACTTGAGGCTTGGTCTGGCTAGTGATGGGGTAAACCCATTTGGGCATCGGTCTACCTCATGGAGTACTTAGCCAGTGGTTGTTGTGAACTACAACATTCCACCATGGGAGTCAACCAAGAAGGGGAACATTTTGCTCTCTCTTCTAGTCCCAGGAAAACACAAGGTGAAGAACATGGATGTATATTTAGCACCTTTGATTGAAGAGCTTCAAGAGCCATGGAATGGCATAGATGTTTTTGATGTATCAAGACCACTTCGTGATCGGCGCACAATGATTAAGTGTATTCTCATGTGGACCATGCATGATTACTCGGGCTTGGAGAGATTTCTGGTAAGCTTATACTTTGTGATGCTCTTTAATGTCTTTGCATTGGTCACTTATATGCGGTTATGTCTTTTGTTTTTGTAGGACTATCGACATCTGGACATAGGGCATGCCCAACTTGTGGACCCTTACTCGTGACAGAGAGACCCGCTCTACTTGGTAAGGTGATCTACCCCAATAACCATCGCTTCTTGCCGCCCACACATCAATCTTACGCTCCACCCTACAATGGGATGGAGCCACTCCATTGGACCATGGCCGATCAAGACATTGGAACGAGCATCACAACACATTGCCTCCTCCCAATGATCCACCTAGGGGTATGTCTAGGTACTCTATTTTCTTATCACTACCCTATTGGGCTTCATTGAAAATCCAACACCTATTGGATCCAATGCATGTGTTCAAAAATGTTGGGCAAGCTATATGGGATCACATAGTAGGCAAGAAAGCTATATGGGATCACATAGTAGGCAAGAAAGATTCATTGGGGGCTAGAGAGGACATGAGGGCCATAAGGAGGCTCCCTCCTTCGGCCACACCTCGCATGGGGCCTCGGGGGAAGATGGTTCTTCCAAAGGCACATTGGATTCTATCAAGGGTGGATCAAGAGCGGATGAAACAAGTCATTGCATCCATCCGTACTCCAACAGGTTATATGCGTTGGCTCAAGGGTGCCTTCACTAAAACTAAGAAAGGAGGATCCACACAGCTGTATGGGCTCAAATACCATGATTGGCACAAGATTCTTCATGTAATGTGTGTGTATATGTGAGTGTGTGTGTATGTGGTTTAGGGTTTTGGATACTAATAAGTTTTTTTGTTTGTGCAATAGTTTGTGCTTCAAATTAGCATTAGTGGATTTGCGGACACGAAGGTAAAGACTGCAATATTCAAGGTGGGAGAAGTTGTCAAGTATAGCACATTTGATCCTCCCTCCTAAACTTTACTTTGAAGACTAACTTTACTATGAAGATTATGAAGGGTTTTTTGGTTACAGGTTTGTGAGTTCCAAAGAAATCGAAGTTTCAACCATTCCAACAGCTCGACTTCTAGCGATTGAAGAAACTTGTGCTATTGAGGATGCATTCCCACGTTCTATCCTTGTTATCCAAGTTCACCTATTGCTCCATCTTGTTTAGGAGATAGCCATTTGTGGTGTGGTTCACTCCAGGTGGATGTTCTTTCTTGAGAGGTTCCTAAAGACCTTGAAGACTTTGTAACGCTACGATCACAACCGGAGGTATTCATCGATCTTAAGCCTTAAAACTTAGTAGGATTGGATTGTATTCACAACACTTTTTATTGGTTACTTTAATCACTAATGGTTTCATGTGTTCAGGCAAGCATGGCAGAGGGTTGGATTGTACAAGAGGATTTTCTGTATGTCTCTCAATATCTTTTCACAATAGACCCATCATTGCCTCGTTTAAAGACAGAGGAAGAGGATCCAAAACAAAAACGCAAACATTCCAAGTGGGAAAGGTTCTCTCTTGATTTTGGATAGGGAAGTTCAAGCCATAGTAAATAACCATTGTCTACTCAATGCTCCCATCATGGGCAAATGGGTGGATTTGTATGTGGAGGTGCGTACAACGAGAGAAAGGGAGAGGGAAGCATGGAAGAGGTCGTATGGCGGTAGGAGAGCACCTCCCTTTCCTAAAGAGCTTGCCAAATACCCTGATCTAATTCCAATTGGGTGGATACACAATGCCATGACCGAGGCCAAGGCACAAGGAGAACAAATAAGCCCTAAAGAATGGGAGTACGCACGAGGATGTCTACCAAGGGTAATATACTCAATGTGTTTAGTGTGTGTGTGCAAGTGTGTGTGTGTGTGTGGGTGTGTGATGTGTGTCATCTCTCTCTCTCTCTCTCATCACTCTTGATTGGTTTTTGCAGGACTCTATGTGGTCCGTAGGACGTCATTTTCGAACCCACAAGATAGATGAGCGTCGAACCACTCACGATAGTGGAGTTATGGGCAACTTTGACATGAAAACACAAGAGGTGAGGGAATGTGGAACAATAGAGAGGATAATCAAAGTGGATTTCAGAACATTTCACAAATATCTCTTTGACTGTCGATGGTTTGCGGGTGAGGTTAAGAGACATGAGAATGGGCTCTATATGGTAGACTCCGGGCAATTTCATCGTGGGAAGACCGACAACCTGGTGCAACCTAGTAGTTGTGAGCAGGTAAAATCCATGTGCAGCTCACTAAAACATTATATGATACATATAAAACTACATTCATGTTGTTGTTTTCTCTATGACCTACAGGTGTTTTATGTGCCTTGTATGTATCGAAGACGACTTTGGTATGTTATTCCAGTCACACCACGAAGCAGATCTATCTTTGCAGATACGAACATAGAGACTTTGGTAGATCCCACCATACCATCTCAAGAAGACGCCAATGACGATGATGTAGTTGAGGTCGAGGAGAACCAACCATTCCCAATAACCAACCATAGTGAGGAGGAGGACGAGGATGGAGAGGATGATGATGATTCAATAGGAGAGGTTGTAGAGGATGAATCAATAGATTTATTTGTTGATTTAGCTACCATGGGGTTGGACATGGATGTAAGCACTTGTAGAGATCTCTTGGAGGATGAAAATTAATAAATATCTTTTGGATTTTGTCTTCTTTCTCTACTTATGCTGTACAAAAGGGCTATTTGTTTATGAATGCAAGACAATACAATTTGATCATCGTTCGCTTGCCATTTCCATATGAATGCATAGTTGACATAAGATTTTGAGGTGAAAACAAAATATTCTTGTTTATAGAATCTCATGGAGTACAAATGAGTAGAGTAGGAGAATCATACCAATAGATGAGGCAAGCAAAGAGAAGAGAGGTACTAAAAATCCCAATGAGAATGGGATTTCTTACACTCCGTGCAAAAAGGGGGTGACAATACAATTTTGATCATCATTCGCTTGCCATTTCCATATGAATGCATAGTTGACATAAGATTTTGAGGTGGAAACAAAATATTTTTTGATATAGAATCTCATGGAGTACAAAGGAGTAGAGTAGGAGAATCATACCAATAGATGAGGCAAGCAAAGAGAAGAGAGGTACTAAAAATCCCAATGAGAATGGGATTTCTTACACTCCATGCAAAAAGGGGGTACCAATTTCTGAAAAGTAACAAAATAGAATAGGATTTATAGAAAGGGAAAAAGTGGGAGAGGAATGGGCCGCGTGGATTCTTTTTCTATTGCGGCAATATGTGCGGCTATATATGCGGTAATAGGTGCGGAAAAATCAGAAAACGCGCCAGCGGAGCTACAGCATACAATCTCTCTCTTTCTTGAAGCTCTCTCTCTCCTCTTATGCGGTAATGTTGTGCGGTAACAGCAGCATTCTCCCATAGTGTATAAGACACTGTGTGTGTGTGTGTGTGTGTGTTGGCAATGTTTAGCATTCACTAAGCATTGAGTTAGTTTTGTACAAGATCTTTGATAGCATCATAACGAACCATCTCCATTTGCAAGTCACAAACAAGGTATTACATGCAAGTTCCATTCCTCTCTCTCTTCCACTATGAAAATCTCCAAGTGTTTATCACGTTGTTTTACCGTGTTTTGTAGAGATAAGGTGCAAATTCAATTAGAGAAACAAGAGAGAGGAGGGCGGGGTTTGTTTTTGGTGTTTACAGTATTACTGTGACTTTCTCCGCTATTATTATCGAGGTTATTACCGCTGTTATTACCACTATTATTACCATGCTTATTACCATTGTTATATCCGACTGCCACATTTAGCGCCTAAACTTTCAAATTCTGGCTTAACCCTCCCCCTCCCCCCCCCCCAAATTCAAATTTTGGTGTTTCCCTCCTCTCAATAAAAATTTAAGAATATTGTATATAATTTTCAAATATAAAAAAGAAGAGAGAGAGAGAGGAGAGAGAGAGAGAGAGAGAGAGAGAGAGAGAAGAGAGAGAGAGAGAG
Organism: Adiantum capillus-veneris; assembly: GCF_014529385.1. Taxonomy (NCBI): domain Eukaryota; kingdom Viridiplantae; phylum Streptophyta; class Polypodiopsida; order Polypodiales; family Pteridaceae; genus Adiantum; species Adiantum capillus-veneris. The sequence continues at coordinate 160,627,176 of NC_140944.1, forward strand.
AGAGAGAGAGAGAGAGAGAGAGAGAGGGGGAGGGGGGAGAAGGAGGCGGGATGTAAGATTACACTTGGTTATAACTCAAATAATCATTGTCAATTGATTAACATAATTGAGCATATTCTCAAATCTAAAGAGAGGAAGAGGAGGGAGAGAGAGGTGAATGGATTACACGACCAAAAAACTTCATAATTGCAAAATGTTTATGAATCATCTTCCAAATGATCTCTACATGAAGCATCATCCAATTCTAAACCCATGGCTCCTAAATCAATAAAGAGAGAAATAGAATTATTGTTTGTGGATGCATTGCTAGCTTCATCATCTTCGAGTTCGTCATTGTCCATCTCATCATCATCTTCATCATCACGACAATCATCCTCCCTAAGACTTGCTGCCGCCGGACTTGATTCATCGATCTCCCTCTCCTCTGTTTCCACCTCATCCAAAGTCAGAGGCGGAAGAGGGTCAAAGATAGTCTCCACTTCATTAGTGGAAAAAATGGTTCTCCCTCGAGGTGTTACCGGAATTACGAACCAAAGTTTTGGTTGGTGGATTACTGGGATATAGATGACCTATAAAATTGAAGCTTAAAGTGAGTAACACTGGTATAACTAGCGCTACAAGAAAATAAGAATAAAAAAGGTACATGTCAATCACCTGCTCACAATTGCACAGTAAAACTAAATTATTATACGTCCCTGTGTGATGCACACTAGAGTCCACCATGTAGAGGCCATTCTCATGTCGTCTAGACACATTTGCAAACCACTTGCACTCAAAGATGAAGGTATGAAAGGTTCTAAAATTAACCTTTAGTATCCTTGCAATAGTTCCACAATACCTTGCTTCATCAACACCATCTGTGTCAAAGTTGCCCATGATGGCACAATCCATGGTGGTTCTACGCTCGTTAATGTGGCGTGTACGAAAGTGACGACCCTTTGACGATATAGAGTTAAAGAAAAGGCACTACAAAATAGAAAAATATATTAATTTATCAAATACATATTAAAGATAATTTCAAGAAATAGCGAGACAATATGGTTTAGGTATATGAGTACTCTACCTTTGGTACGCAGCCTCGTGCATACTCACATTCTTTGTTGGTGATGTCTTCTCCGCGCCCTTTTGCCTAGGTCATTCTCTCATGAATCCACTCTACACTAATGAGATCTGGGAAACATGCAAGGTGTCTAGGCACTGGGGGTGCCCTCCTTAGTCCATGTGCTTGTTTCCATGCTTCCCTCTCTTGTAAACGCCTTGCCTTTGCCACTGTCCACAAGTCCACCCACTTGGTCATAATCTTGGCATTGAGAATGCAAAAATTATTGACCACTCGGGATAGATTCATATCCATGTTAAGTAGTTTCCCCTTTCCACTTGGCAAGTGTAAAGTCACCTTGCATCTTCCTTGTCTGACCACATGCGAGGCATTGAAGGATCCACTTGTGCCAAATGCTGTGATATGTAAACAAATGCCTCTTGAACGATCCACCCTTCAGCTATACATGCCTCTGGTTGAGACCGTAGCCGCACAAAATCTTTGAGAGTCTTTAAAACCTCTCTAAGAAGAACATCCATCATGCGTGCACTACTCCACATATAGCTATCTCCTCCACCACGTGAACCAAGAGGTGAATTTGACTAAGAAGGACCGATTGAGAAAATGCATCTTCAATGGCACACACAGTTTCTGTTTCAAGTGTTTGAGCAACAGGGATAACATCTATTTCGATTTCCTTGGAGCTCACAAATCTACACTAAATGCTAGTTGAAATTATTGTGTACATAAAAAAGGTGTAGTTGAGTGGAGTCTTGTGGTGTACCTTACTAGCTCTCCTAGTTTGAAAATAGCGTCCCTGACTTTCTTGTCCCGATACACATACTCAATGGAAGAAAGAACTACAATGTAAATCAGAGAAAGGGAAAGTGAGTGATAGTCATACACACAAACTATAGATAGAATAGGGAATATGAAGATTACCTGAAGCATCTTGTGCCAAACATAGGACTTCAACCCATGCAATCGAACGCTTCCACCCTTCTTCGCTTTTGTGAAAGCTCCCTTTAGCGACCTTATGTATCCTGTTGGTGTGCGAATAGAGGCAATAGTACCCTTCACCTTGTCTAATTCTTCTTTGGCTAGAATCCATGGTGTTTTAAGAAGCACAATATTTCCATTTGGGACACGCCGTGGAGTAGCAGAGGCAGGGAGACGTTTTAAAAGCCTCAAATCCTCCCTCGCACCCAAAGAGTCCTTCTTGCCAATAATGTGGTCCCATAGTGTTTGGGCTACATTCTTGAATATGTGCATGGGATCCAAGAAGTGTTGTATTTTTTGGTCCTTACAATATGGAAGCCTTAAAAAATATGGAATACCTTGACATACCTTTTGGTAGAGGACATGGAGCCATATTGTTGTTGTGGTGTTCCTCCCAAATGGCTGCCCAATTTGCCATTGTGATCTTTAGAGGAGTCTTCCCATTTGTTGGAGCCTTGTGCTTGTTATGCCCTTGGGGTAAGAAACGATGGTTGTTTGGATAAATTACCTTGTGTAAGGAATCGGGCCTCTCCATCACCAATGATGGCCCGCAAGTAGGTCATGCATTGTGCCTTGATGTGGACAACCCTGCATACATATCTTATGGTTAGAGAGATGAGTGAACTAAAGTGAGCTAAAGGGAGAGAGGGAAAGAGAGAAAGAGAGATAGAGAAAGGGGGTTACCAAAATAGAGGAAAGGGAAAGAGAGATAGAGGAAAGGGGGTTACCAAAAATCCCTCCAAGCCCACGATAGTCGTGCATAGTCCACATAAGGATTTTCCTCGCTTGGGCCTCTCTCTCCCCCTTTGCAAGTGAGACATCGACTACAGGAATGCCTCTGCATAACTCCTCCAACTCCTCGATGAGGGGCTCGAGGTAAATGTCAATATTTGACACTTTGTACTTCCCTAGCACAAGCAAGGAAATAAGTATATTTCCCTTCTTGGTTGTCTCCCATGGTGGAATATTGTAGTTGACGATCACCACAGGCCAAGTGCTCCATGAAGTAGAGTTAGTGCCGAAGGGGTTGACACCATCACTTGCTAACCCAAGCCTCAAGTGTTGAGGCTCCATTGCAAACTCTAGCCATTGAGTTTTGATGTGCCTCCATGCAGGTGAATCAACAGGGGCACGCATCATTCCATCATTTGAGCGATGGTTTGCGTACCACACGAGAAGCTCCACAATAGACTTGCCTTTAAACATGTGTTGGATGCAAGGAATTAATGGAAAATGTCTCAATACCTTGCAGGGTAGGTGTGCCCCGCTCACTCCTTGTTGGAATTAGGGTTGCAGAGAAACACACACAGCTTGGAGAAGACGAAGGAAGCTCAAGGCACACAATAGAGAGTGTATTACTTAGTGTGCAATGGAAAGATAGATAGCCCTAGAGTGATGGGCGTATATACAATGCACGGGGAAAAAACCTCCTAAAGAGGAAAAAAATGCCCCGGCGGTCCTAGTGTGTTCACACACATCACTACCACATGTTATGGTAACAAATCCCCCTGGAGTGATGCGGTGAACGAGAGCTGGCACATGAGTAAAGGGAAGTGCCATGCCCTGAGGACAGGATCAGTCCACAAAGGGGAGTAAGCCCAAAGCTTTGCGGAAAGCTTCAAGCTTCTCACGAGACAATGCCTTTGTGAAAAGATCTGCAAGGTTGTCCTGTGTTGGCACATAAGCCAAGCTGATCTCTCCTGCTGAGAGCCTCTCCCTGACATAGTGGTAGTGCACCTCAATGTGCTTTGTGCGAGCATGAAAAACTGGGTTCCTCGCAACTGCCAATGCGCTCTGACTGTCAGTGTAGATAGTGTTGGCAGTGTCCTGTCCAACACCCAAGTCAGCCATAAGGCGTCTGAGCCATACACACTCAACCGTAGCTGTGAAGACTGCCCTGTACTCAGCCTCACAACTCGAAGTGGCCACAGTAGGTTGCTTCTTGCTCAACCATGATATACATGAACTGCCAAGCATGAAACAAAAACCACTTGTGGACACTCGCGTGTCAAAACAACCAGCCCAATCTGAGTCCGAAAAGCATGTAAGTCTGGCGGCAATGATCCCCCCTTGGGATAAAACAAGCCAAGATGTAAAAGTGCCACTAAGGTAGCGGAAAATCCTCTTGACAGCCTGCCAATGCTTAGACCCTGGGCTATGCATAAATCTGCTGACCTGCGAGACTGCAAACTGAATATCTGGCCTCGTGTTGCATACATAAATGAGGCAGCCAACAGCAGTTTGGTAAAGAGTGACATCAGCAGGATCGCCAGCATCATGTAGACTCAACTTCAAACCTGTTTCCATGGGAGTGGCAATAGGTTTGCAATCCTCAAGTCCAAACTTACATAGCAATGTCTCTATGTAACTTTTTGACACAAGGCAATACACCTCACACTGCTTAAACTGTATACCCAAGTAATGATGCAACAACCCCAAATCTTTCATCTTGAAAGTAGCATTCAAATCAGCCTTAAATTCAGCAATAAGTCTCTCATTTGGTCCAGTGATCAGCAAATCATCAACATAAAGAACCACAATGAGAAATACATCATCCTCACGCTTTACATACAATGTGCTTTCTGTTGGACTGTTAAGAAAGCCTCGTTTAACCAAATGAGTGTCAGCTTTCTCATACCAAGCACGAGGAGATTGCTTCAACCCATACAAAGCCTTCTTACATTTGCACACTTTGTCCTCTTGTCCTTTTATGACAAAACCGCGAGGCTGCGTTACATAAACTTCCTCAAATATGTCACCATTCAAGAAAGCAGTAACAATGTCTGATTGATGTACATCCCAACCAAAATGAGCTGCCAATGCACATAGAAAACGCACAGTAGTCATACGACAAGTGGGAGCAAAAGTCTCTTCATAATCTATGCCTTTTTGTTGTGCATAACCCTTTGCAACAAGTCGAGCCTTATGGCGATCGATCTCACCATCCGGCTTGCGTTTCAACTTGTAAACCCACTTCGTACCAATGGCCTTTTTTCCAGGAGGCAAATCACATAAAGTCCATGTGTCATTCTCTATAAGTGCATCATATTCTGATTTCATGGCAGCAATCCAATTTTCTGAATTCTGTGCTTCATCAAAAGACAGAGGCTCCTCAACATCATGTAAACTAGACACAGCCAAAGCATAACAATCTGATGCATAAGATGCATGGCGAGAGCCTGAACGAGTACGACTAGATAAAGGTGCATCCAATTTACTGTCACGCAAAGTGTGCACCAGCCATTTTGGCATACCTCTAGCCTGCTCATTTTCAGCCCTTTCCTCATCAAGTACATCATGTACATCTGCATCAGTAATAGGCTGTTCTAAAACATTTTCAGAAACCCCCATAGGCTGTACATTTGCCTCATTGGAACTTACATTCGTATTTCCACCACTGAAAAGAGGCAACAAAGTGTCATAAATGTCCTGTGAGCTTACATTACTGTCTCTAGTACATGACAGCAAGGGTTGAACAGAATCTTCCACAAACACTACATCCCGTGAAACCAAAATACGTTTTGTTTGCGGATGATACAACCTGTAACCTTTGCTTTCAGCACTATAACCAACAAAAATACATTTGACAGCCTTATCATCCAATTTTCTGCGCTGCACTTGTGGCACCAAAGCATATGCCAAACAGCCAAAAACACGCATGTGCTCAATAGAAGGTTTTCTATCATGCCATGCTTCATATGGAGTAATAGACTGCAAAGCTTTCGTAGGACACCTGTTAAGTACATAAGTGGCACACATGATGGCCTCAAGCCAAAAAGAATGCGGCAAAGCTTGACTTTTGACCATACATCGTGCCATTTCCGTTAGTGACCTATTTTTCCTCTCAGCAACACCATTTTGCTGAGGTGTATAAGGCACTGTACATTGGTGTTTTATCCCACGACTAGCCAGAAATGCATTAAATTCATGAGACATATACTCCCCCCCTCGATCGGAACGGAGGGTGCCCATAGTACATTTTGAGACATTTTCAGCCATAGCCAAAAATTGTTTGAAGCACATAAAAACTTCGGACTTTGCTTTAAGCGGAAATACCCATGCATGCCTGGAGTAATCATCAATGAAAGTCACGAAGTATAGGTAATTGCCCAAGGACGGAGTTTGCATGGGCCCACAAACATCACTATGCACAAGTTGCAACCTGCATGTGGCCCTAACTGAACCATCCTTTGGAAACTTAGAACGCTGCATTTTACCCAGAATACAGCCTTCACAAACATGTTTGATAGGTGCTTCAAGAGGCGGCAAAGAAGCAACCATATCAGATTTCTGCAAACGCAGCAAACTGGCAAAATTCAGATGACCAAAACGTGCATGCCAAAGTTTTGCATCGGAAATAGCCCTTGAATCTGCAACAGCATTTGCAAAATTTTGTCCACACTTGTCATACAAAGTGAGCTTATACAGCCCACGGCACAAAAGCCCAGATGCAACAATTTCATCACCAAAACTGAGATCATGAACTGTACATCTGTCAACCACAAATTTGACTACAAGTCCAAGTCTAGCAAGTGCGGATACAGACAATAGATTCTTCTTGATCCCAGGTACATAAAGTGCATCAACAAGTGTGAAGGAACTGCCATTAGCAGCAGTGAGCACAATCTTTCCAACTCCCTGAACTGGATAAGAGGCGTTGTTGGCACAAGTGACTGAATTCCCATGAGGGACAGACTCGAGAGAGGTAAACAATTCACGATGTGAGGTAATGTGCTTTGTAGCACCACTGTCGAAATACCACACATGTGAATCTGCAGCAACTGACAAGCATGCATCATGGACAGCAGGATTGTAAGTGCACTCTGCGCTAAAAGCCCATTCTGCATCAACATCAGCATCACAATCTCCTTTCACAGAAGACTCAACAATGGCTGCATTTGTAGTGGAACCAGCATTTGCAGTGGAACCACCCTCTTTCTTCTTAGCCTCTTTGGCCTTCAACTTAGGACACGACTTGATCAAGTGATCATTGGCTTTACAATAATGGCAACGCATTTTCTTTTTGCCCTTATCACCAGAATTGCCAGACGAACTGCTGCCAGCAGAAGCATTAGGAACAGAAATTTTGCCACTCGCAGCAGAACCATAAGAAGTGGCTGCATTACTGTTACCACCCTTTCTTTGAGAAGCAATAAAAGCCTGTTCAATTGCACGCTGCCTAGTCCTGTTTTTTCTAGAAAGTGACTCTTGCAACAGCAATGTGCATAATGCATCAAACTTGACAACTTCAGGATTTCCTTGGGTCATCAGTCTCCAAGTACTAGCAAAAGTCTGGTAGGAATCTGGTAAGGCATCAAGAACAGTCTGCACAAGGGAACTGTCAGAAATGACTTCACCTGCAGAAATGAGTTGCTCATTGATATCCTTGACACTAGCAAGGAAAGTGTCCATATCATCTTCCTCATGCATAATCTTCGATTCTAGCTCTTTACGCAGCAAAGCAATTTTAGCCTCATTGCGGCTTGCATAAAGACCTGCTAGAATATCCCAAGCCTGTTTTGCAGATTTTGCTGAACGGATGTGAGGAATAATGGTGCGCTTCACAGACAACGCAATCAATGCATGAGCCTGCGCATCCTTAACATCCCAACGAGCTTGTTCTGCTGTAGGCAAAACAACTCTAACAGCTGCAATCCTTGCAGCAAGACCTGCAACATCCTCAATATCGCCTACATCTTCAGAACCAGGACGTACATCAATGCCCTGCACAATGTTCCAGACACCTTTTGACACAAGAACGTGTTGCATCATATAAGCCCACATAGGGTAGTTGTCCCCATCCAACCTGTCCTCAGCAGCAAACATCTTGAACACATCTGTGTTGTTGTTGTCAGCCATGGTAAATGCTGCACCTGATGTGAAAACTGCCCGAAAATAGGAGAAATGGAGCGGGAACAACTTGTGCTATATAGCACAAACCGTAGAAGACTATAAGGCACCTGTTATGCAGAAAACGGCACTGACAGAAAATCTGCACAAAATGACGAAATAGCCTGTGCAGTACTGCCCGTAGTGGAAACGGAGGCCGAAATGAGCCCAAAATATTTGTCGACCTGCGAACGCTTGCCAAAGCTCACTGAAATCGGAGAAAGTGAGCAGGCGTGTGCTGGAGCAGCTGGCGACTAAGCCCGGGAGGACGTGACCTGCTCTGATACCAATTGTTGGAATTAGGGTTGCAGAGAAACACACACAGCTTGGAGAAGACGAAGGAAGCTCAAGGCACACAATAGAGAGTGTATTACTTAGTGTGCAATGGAAAGATAGATAGCCCTAGAGTGATGGGCGTATATACAATGCACGGGGGAAAAAACCTCCTAAAGAGGGAAAAAATACCCCGGCGGTCCTAGTGTGTTCACACACATCACTACCACATGTATATGGTAACACTCCTGTCTTGTATCGTGCCTCCCAGCAAAAGGGACATGAGGTAGCATGCGCATGCTCATTGCGGTATAGCATGCAATCGTTGATGCATGCATGGATGCACTCATACTCCATTCCAAGTGCTGTGACATACGATCTAGTTCGTTGACGATCTGGAGGCATGTGGTGATCTTCTGGCAACATTTTGCCCATCAAACTACAACAAACATGTGTATTAATATAATTCCTAGAAGACAACACCATAAAGAGAGAGGGAGTGAGTATATAAAAGCCAAATTCCATACTTATAGAAGTAGTGCATCGACACTTGCATTACTCCAACCAAATTTTTCTTGCAAGTTGAGTACTTCCAACGATGCTCGAAGCACCGAGTACCATGCACCATCGTGAAGAGGTGTTTGGGCACTCGTCATCAATCTATCCTCCATTTCGACAGTCCCTTTAGTGCAAGGCTGACAATCCTCCTTCCATACGTCACGCTCATGACTTAGTAACTCATCACACATGTCAAACATGTACTCATCCTCTTCCTCAAAGTGCGACGAAGACGCTATAGGAGTTGCCGACATAGAGCCAACGGAAGGATCACCATGCGATGCACCCAAATCACCCAGTCGCTCTTGCCTCTGCTATTCGGCCTTGCGCGCCAGTGCACCACCACCAAACACACACCAATGGGGCACCTCCTCAAGTGACGGGTGAGTCGCACTATCATCTCTCACAGTGCTTTTTCGAGGATGCCAAAGCCCTTCGTTCTCCACATGCTCCAAAGCAATGCGTCTCAATGAGGGATTGCCCTTTTGCATTTGGCGCAAGGACAAGGTAGTTTTTCCTTGAGCCAACGATCTTGCTCTGGGCCTCCAAGAGGACCACGATCATCCCACTTGATGTCCTGCACACGCAAGATGTTGTTTATTTAGTCATGTATTCTAAAAAATAAATAATTAGAAAAGCACTTAATTCCATTAGAAAAACTACATATAGTTAAAGTCAAAGGAAATAAATGACAATGAGTGTTAAAATTATTTTTTAACTAAAGAGAATTAAAAAAATGCAATTAATAAACATTTAAAAGTACTACAAAATAAAGTATCCATTAAAAATTAAAAATCTTCATCAAAAAACTCAAAAGGCTAAAAAATGGAATAATGTATAGCTAAGGGTAGAGGGGGTGGTTTGTACCCTCCCCCCCTGCCTGCAACCTCCGATTCGCATGCATCCATTTGAAATGACCGACCGCGGTCATGACCGCAGTCATAACTGGTGCCTAAAAAAGGCAAGAAGACAGAGTATACCACGTTTTTGTAGCATACCCTGTGTTCTTGCTCTCCACCATCGCTCCCATGCTTCCCCCCCTCCCCTCCCCCATCCCCCCTCTCCCTTCCCTCTCTCTCCTTCAACAAGCCTCCCCCCCCCCCCCCCCCCCCTTACCTCTCCCTTCCCCCTCTCTCCTTCTCCAAGCTTCCCAAGTTTCGGCGAAGGAGGTATTCCGCCATCATCTTTGGAATCTCAACGTGCTACAAAGAAAGAGGTAAACACAAAAGCACATCCCCTCTCTTTCCCTTTTGTTTACTACTACTACTACTACTACTACACACACACACACACACACACACACACACACGCATAAATCCAAAAAAAAAAGAGAAAATAGAGAATCCATAACATACCTTGTTCATTAGTAAATGGTTGCTTTGCACGGCTTGTTTGAAATCGTTGCTTTGCTAAGCACGTTTGAAAATGGTTGCTTTGTAACGCACATTTGAAAATCATTGATTTGTTAGGCACGTTTGGAAATGATTGTTTGGATAGAATGTTAGATAGAAATAGAGAGAGAGAGAGAGAGAGAGAGAGAGAGAGAGAGAGAGGGAGAAAAATGTTAGATAAAGAGAGATAAATAGATAAAGAGAGTGAGAGAGAAAGAGGGATAGAGGTAGATAAGTGGAGAGAGATCATAAATGAGAGGGAGATAAATGTTGAGAGAGAGAGAGAGAGAGATAAAGAGAGAATGAAGGAAAGAGGGAGAGAATTAATGTGTGTGTGTGTGAGAGAGAGAGAGAGAGAGGGAGAGATAGAGAGATAGGAAAGAGAGAGAGAGAGAGAGACAGAGAAAGAGGGATAGGAAAGAGAGAGAGAGAGAGAGAGAGAGAGAGAGAGAGAGAGAGGGAGATAGTAAAGAGAGAGAGAAAGGGATAGATAGAAAAAGGGAGAGAAAGAGAAAGAGAGAGAGTAGATAGGGATAGATAGAAATATATATATATATATATATATATAGAAAGAGAGAGAGAGAGAGAGAGAGAGAGAGAGAGGGAGAAATAGAGAGAGAGAGAGAGAGAGAGAGAGAGAGAGAGAGGGAAAGAGGGAGAGAAAGAGATAGAGATAGAGAGAGAAAGAAAGAATAGAGAGAGAAAGAGAGGAATAGAGAGAGATAGGGAAAGAGGGAAAGATAGGGAGAGAGGGAGAGAGATAGGGAGAGAGGAAAATTGCGCTCCAAAGGGATACCTGAGCAAACAACATCAAGATTACCTTCAAGGCGGGGGCGCTTTGTTGAACGAAGTACTTGCTTTACATGGAGGCGTAGACATGACACTGGGATGGAGCTTCCACTTCGTAGTTCAACTGCACGATTAAGAAGGGGAGAGCAAGAGAGAGAGAGAGAGAGAGAGAGAGAGAGAGAGAGAGACTCAGTGTGAGAGAAGTAGAATTACTTATTGCATTAAATTAGAATCGTAATGTTACGATCATGATCACTTAGATGTTGAATCTAGGTGCAGCCAACACAAAACGATGGCTATATTTACAACCTTAATATATATTTGTGTGTACATATATATTTGTTTAAGCATGTATGTAGGCACTAAGTACGGGAGCATAGCCCCCGAAGGTTAGACGCTTCCTCTTGGGTATAGTCCTTTTTGAATCGTGGCGTTGTGGTCATTGATCCACTCATGCATGGATTACCGCAATGTACCTTTGGTTTTACCACGGTTGAGACTGCGATGATATCTAAAGAGGTGCAGTTGACCTTTGGCACTACTAGCCTCTACTTAGATCTACTAGTATGTATATGTATCTATGTGTTTGTGTGCTAATATATATATCCTCTGGGAGAGAATTGTAATATTACGATCAATTGATCATTTAGACGTTGAATCTAGGTGCAGCCAACACAAAACGATGGCTACATTTACAACCATAACATATATATTTGTGTGCATATATATTTATTTATGCATGTATGTAGGCACTAAGTACAGGAGCATAGCACCCGAAGTTTAGACGCTTCCTCTTGGGTATAGTCCTTTTTTAATCGTGGCGTTGCGGTCATTGATCCACTCATGCATGGATTACCACAATGTATCTTTGGTTTTATCGCAGTTGAGATTGCGATGATATCTAAAGAGGTGGAGTTGACCTTGGGCACAACTAGCCCCTACTTAGATCTACTAGTATGTATATGTATCTACGTGTTTGTGTGCTTATATATATATCCTCTGGAAGAGAATTGTAATGTTACAATCAATTGATCATTTACACATTTAATCTAGCTACATCCAACACAAAACGATGGCTAGATTTACAACCATAACATATATATGTGTGTGCATATATATTTATTTATGCATGTATGTAGGCACTAAGTATGGCAGCATAGCACCCGAAGGTTTGACGCTTCCTCTTGGGTATAGTCCTTTTTTAATCGTGGCATTGCAGTCATTGATCCACTCATGCATGGATTACTTCAATGTACCTTTGGTTTTACCATGGTTAAGACTGCGATGATATCTAAAGAGGTGCAGTTGACCTTTGGTACTACTAGCCTCTACTTAGGTCTACTAGTATATATATCAATCTACGTATTTGTGTGCTAATATACTTGTGGACGTATTTATAGATGAGTTAGTAGGGTGGAAAGCTTAATCTTATATTCCTCTTTGTAATATAGATATCAGACGAGAGACCAAGTGGTGAGGAGCAGCCAATTAGCTCTTCTTTTGGTTGCTTCACATCTTAGGTGGACTCCCATCCGGGGTGGACATCACCTCCAGTGGACCCAAGCCTTGAGTCGGTGAAAACAAGAAAAGCAATAAATATTGTTTCTATGTAGTTAACCCTAAACCATGAGTGTCATAGGTTTTTTTTTTTTTTTTTTTTTGCAGGCATGGCCATCCTACACCTACCCTTCTCAGGTTCCTCCACCGGTCGTAGATCCTGACTCACAGTGGGCTATCTCTTTACGAGAGGAGTACCTCCATTCAACGGAGGATTTGTTTGGCCGCTACACTCCGCAGCAGCTTGCAACCTATGGAATTCTCTGCAGACTACACCATGGGGGAGTCAGAGAGGGACTCCTTACCTACAGAGCCTCCCACGGATCGTCCTACTGCTATTCCCTTGCAGGGTCCTACTCCCATGGCATCACAGGGTCCTACGCCACTCCATTCCACTCTTGCTTTGTCAGGACATCGTTGACGGACTTCATTTGGCAGCGTGCATCGACGCTCGTCTTAGGACAGCGAGCGCCATGAGAGACAAAGCGGCGGCGGATCTTGTGGTTTCACATGTTTTGGTAGTGGTGGGGGAATGGAGTCCCCACTTTCAGAGCGTGTTGCCCCTGACGCAGAGGACGAGGATACTGACGCACCCGTGCCAGACACGCATGGATGCTACTACAGGGTTAAATATGGCAGGGAGGTGGATTTAGGCACAGCATAGGACAGAGCATCTTGACGCCATCTACAAATTCTTATACATGCAACCTATGAGAACTATTTTATAAAGTTTAAACACCAACTGCCCGATCATGCAGGGTACATTGAGGACGCTCTGTTAGTTAGATTTCCAAACGCCCTCGATCAATGTTTTTCACGACAATGGTTGGAGGGCTACTTAAAGACATTTCTAAAAAAACAAGCAGTCCAGTGTGCGGTGCGCAGCAGCCAACCAGGTCAAAGATCCAGACAGGAGTTACCACGGTGGTAACATGGCAGACACGGAGTGGGAGTGGGCAATTCAAGAGAAGAGCGATCAAGTTCTGATGGGCTCATCATACAGACAACAAGGCGAGGCTCGCGCAAGACAAACTCCCTTGCACTATGGATCAGGAGGCAAGGGAGCTTGGAAGGATAAATATGTAAGATTAATTGAATTATAACGTTGCGATCAGTGATTATAAAGATTGTAGTTGATGATTTGGTATTGTTATTGCTAACTTAGGAAGATGTCACTCTCTCTCGACCAACCAGAGAGATGGTCAAGTATCGGGAGCGACATACAACATTTGATACTTGGTGATGGTTGTTCGAAAACAACCACATCTCTTGCGAGAAATTTGACGTGATGGTTGGACCACTACAAGCGGTAAGTTTAAATTAACAAGTAATTTTGTATCAATTGTTTTGAGTTGTTGAATAATTGTTTAATTTGGTTTTGGTTTATGTAGAGTCAAAGCGATCCAACATATGTGCCTCTGCATGACGACAAGATAGAGAAGGATTAGATAGAAAAATGTTCTGTCAAAACTTTCGTAAAGTCCCAGTCTGGCACAATGTATATACAACTATTTACTCTTTATTGTAACTTTTTAAAATAGTTGATCTTTTACATTTTTAATTGTCAAGGTAAATTCAATTCAATTTCACTTCTTTGGTATTTTTTATACTCTTCCAAAAAACAATTGATGTTTCATTGTTTTATGGAGGTCAAAAATAAAGGTGCTCATTTGGGCCACCCATCTTTGGTATTTTTTATACTCTTCCAAAAAACAATTGATGTTTCATTGTTTTATATGGAGGTCAAAAATAAAGGTGCTCATTTGGGCCACCCAAATTTGAGCACCTTTATTTTTGAATTGGCGTGTAGCGGCAATAACCGTGGTAATAATAGCGGCAAAGGTCGCGGTAATAGCAGTGGGTATATTGCTGCGACTTTTACCGTACTTATTGCTGAGAAACCACTACCGCGTTCATAGCCGCGGTTTTTGCCGCCCCCGCAAATTTTTCTCTCCTTTTTCCTTTGTTTTTTTGTGGCAATGTTAGCGGTTATAGAAAACTCCTCTTATAGTGTTCACTTTGCTCTAGCTCTCCCTGCTCCATCTGGTGTGTGTCTTGGTGTGAGATTGCTTGTGTATATTTTGTGTCGCATCTTCTTAGTTGTGATAAAATCTCGCTTGCATCCTAGTTCGCATACCTCCCCTTCACTTGTTTGGCTGTGGGTTTTTTGTTGTTTCTTGCTTACGGTTGCCCCAGCCCCAATTGAGCAGCACGGGAGCCTTGAGGGGTGTTTAGAGGTCACCTCTCTTGTGGCCCTGCCCCCGATCGCCTCATTGGAAATATCTTTGGTTTGGCATGATTCATACTTCATCCATAATGGGAAAAAGTTGATCAATCCTTTAGGTAATGCTTCTAAAAGACTTGTCTTGGGCAAGGGCATTGCTATTTTCAATCATGTTGCTTTTGTGTATCAACATTTCAAGGTTGATGAATATGGGTTGCAAGAAGGCGATGTGGAGAGGAAGGATTAAAAAAATTGGAGATCAACACAGAGATTAGCAGGGCGAAAGCTGTAGGCGTGTTTGAAGGACTAGCACATTGGAAGAGGATGCTACCATGAAAGAACACTTGGAACGGAGTTGTATCTTTGTATAGTTGCAGCATATATTGACATATTTTTGTCTCCAACGAGCTCTTGTTATTTGATAGAATGAAAGCTACTGGCAATTTTCCCTTCTTTTTTGGGTATTCATATTGGTGACTTAAGATGGTTTGGAATAAATTAATGCTTACAAATGATCTACATGAATTATCTTTTGTTGTATCCTCAGGATATGGAGAATGTGGATTATGAAGCAAACAATGTACACTCTCAAAGAGAATTTTATAAGCAAAGAAGCCTTTCAAGATATTCATCTCTCTTGTTACTTTGCATTCCTCCTTATAAAGCTATTTAGGGAGAAGTTTTCTCATCTCAAAGATCCTTTGTCTTCAACTGGACCAGATACTAGTGAAAACTTATTAAGCAAAGTTGGTTGTATGGGAAGGAATGAGAGAAGCTATAATGGAGTTGATTTGTTGAATAGTGCAAGGACACTAAATAGACTTTTAGAGATCCAATCCTCCTCATTTCTTGTTTTTCCAGTAGCTCACTTTAAGCAAGAAACCATATGGATTGTCATGAATCATGCACATGGTGTTCCAATAGCTAACCTTGGTGACTACGGGTCCGTGTCCAGTGATGAGAAAATTGTAAGAGCTTTAAGAGAGGGTTGTGTGAAGCAAAGAGTGTGTGTGAAATGCTAGGTATGAGCAAGTATTCTTGGTGTCATGATGCATGGCAAGAAGGGGATCTTCAAGATATTTTTGCTACAAATGTGGAGAATAAAGTTCCCGATGGAGGGGATGTTGATGACATTCCTCATGAGATCAATGAAAATAAAGTGATTATGGCCTAGTGTGAGTTACAACATGTGCTGAACTCTATTGTTGATGAAAAGGAAAACATTCACAGTCAAGTATTCCCTTTTGTAGAGATTTATGGGAAGTAAATTTGTAAGAGTATCCTTGTGAGTCAAATAAACGACAACCCTACACTATCTAAAGATAGACTAACAAGAGTGAAAAGTGGGGCCTATCATGTAGTGGACAAAAAGGTCAGGCTTCAAACAGGGACATCTCTTGTGGTAGGCTCAGATTGGTGTGTTTTATTTGAGGTATCACCTTTTAAAGAGAACAGAAGATGCAAGAGGAAAGGAAGGATTTGTAGCACGCACATGGTATTTAGGAAGGATTGTGTGCATGAGAAGAAAACTAGGGTCTACTATGAGAGAGACAAGAGGTCCCATTGATCTTCTCAATCGGCTTGCTATTGTAGAGATACATCTTGCATAGTATCAAAAAGCAAAGGGAACCAGAAGTTACACATACGATCTTGCGGACAATCAATGTGTACCCCTGTAATCTATAATATCTCTTTCCAATTTGACATATAATGTGGATACAAAGAAATATGAGCTTGATGCTGATGACTACAAGGTCTTCGAAGAGTATGTCAAAGGTAATAAAATATTTATGCAAAGCCTCTTGAAATGGTTTTTTTAATGATATTTATTGTGAAAAGGTTTAAGCAATATGAAAAATAAATCACTTTATTTTTTTATTGAAAGCTATTATTCTCGTAAATTTCTTACAAGATGTGATTTGATTTTTGCAGGTTCACACTTGATTCTAGTTCTCATGATAGATGGGAGATGACAAGACGAGGTGACATTGTGTGCGCTTAGATTTTACATCTTAATTCTATGTACTAAGTGATCTTAACTTTGACATTCAAGCATCAAGAGTTGCAAGGAGTTTTGTTGAATGAGCTATTTTGCTATTTGTTGTTAGTAATGTACTAAAATTTCCATTGCAGAGATTGGTTGCTTTGTAGTCAAGTATCGAGGTGTTAAGCGGTGTGCTTTGTATGGTAGTTTATTTTTATCGAACTTCAATAGTCATTGATTGTTTATTTCATAAAAGAATCTTAATATTTCCAGATACAATTTATCCAAGAAGGGAATGTGCACTTGCAATTTGTTGCCTCAAATCTCGTGTGGGAAGTTTATTGAGTGGGTGGTTCATGTTTTGGTTTCAAAATTGCATTCTTATACAAGATGTTGTGTTAAATTTTTTCAAATGATTAGTATATGTAAGATAATCTTTGAATTGATCATTGCTTTGTACTCAAGTATCAAGGTGTTAAGGGTGGGTTTTCTATGGTTCTTTATTTTAATAAAATCTCAATAATTTATTGATTGTCTATTCTCATAGAAGAATTTCAATATTTTTAGTTACAGGTTATCCGATAAAATTGCTTACACTTTCAATTTTATTATCTCAAATCTCATAATACCAAGTAGGTTACATCATGTGCTTGTTTGGAACCTTGGGTTGCTAGAACCATCATGATGAAAGAAAATTGTGAAGAACTTGAGCCAAGGAAGGCTTCAAGATTGATAACAATTCACAAAGCATCTTTGACAACGGGTCCCACAACTCTTGGACCATATTTTGAAGGAGCTTTTGCATTTTTCTTTCCATTAACATATTAATTTGTGGCTAAATTAGACCCATGTCCACAACTTTCAAAACAGTTTTAGCATTTTCAAAAACTTTCTATATCTTCTTCCTATATCTTTTCAGTATTTTTAAGTGAACCCCTCCAACTATGAGATTCTACCAAGAGACTTCTCTACTTTTCATGTAGTGATGTGTTCTATTAACACTAGAATGGTAACAGGACACTTTTATGTCCTTGGACACTTTTGTGTCCTGTTAAGTGACCATTTTGCTTGAATTATTTGAAGAGTATGAAAATGAATTTCTAGGTGCTATATATCCACAAAGTTGCCTTATGAGCTGAAAAAAACTTAGCATTTTTTTTGGAGTATCGATCTCACCATTAACCTTACTCTTGCACAACATTTTTGAACCTAAACTGTGTGAAAAAACGGGTCCGGTTTTTTGTTTTTTTTTCAATTTTTGGCAACTATACCACTCTAAACTTCATGTTTGTGAGGTTTAGATGGCTAGAGGTTAGGCCTTCATAGTTCTCAACATGTTTTGATGCTTGTAGGGAGAGCTAAGTGTTAAAATTGAAAGTTATGACCAATTTACAAGAATTGCATAATCCTGTTTTTTGGCCAAAATTAGCACTTTAATGATTTTTTTGGTGGCTTTCTTGATATCCAAATTCAATTTTGATTGTGTAAGTGTAATGTATAACATAAATTTAATCTTCCTTGAGTTTTGGGGGACCTAATATGCTATATAGAATAGTATATGATGATGGTTGAGTTTTTTGATTGCTGAAGAATACGATACATTTTAGAGTAGCAAGTATAACTTTCTCAATATTGCTAGTTTCTTAGGCCAATTGTGTGTATTTTGTAGGTAGTAATCATATCTAATCATAGACTACAAACTTGGCTAGATATTGAGTAGTTTCTATGGGTTTCTAGAGGTCATAATGCTAAACCCAGTTTTTTCATGTTTGCTGTATTTAGCACTTTATCATTGCCCCCAAGGTTCCAATTGTAAGAGATCCATTATCCTTTTGACATGCTCCATGGATCCTTTTGAATCCAAAGGCCTAAAGGTAACTAAGAAAACATGTATATAGTATCTGTATTGAGCGTGACTATAGAAACTTTGATGATAGGTCCGCAGAATGGCAAAAATGAAACATTTTTGTACCTTTTTTTTTTTCCCAAATAAAAATTGGTGAGGTAAAAGCAACCATATGTTTTGGTCACCAACCCATTGAAGTTAACAGGGCATTTTATCTCATGTCCTACAAAAATCCCCACTCTTATTTATATGCAATCAATCGTAAGAAATTCTTGTTTTGGGCAAAATGCACTGGTCCATCAACTTTGGAGGCTTGTAGTGACCAAGGGATGAGAAAAATTACAAGTTTCTCATTTTTTCCACATGTAGTAGTTATTGAACTATAAGCTCATGAAAGGATTTTTCAAAATGAGTGGATCTACTATGGTTTTGGAAAATTTTCCCAAAACCCTGGAAGGACACTTTTATGTCCTGTTAGGTTACCATTCTAGTGTTAATTATGGTGATGAGAACATTTAAGATTCAACATCGTGAATCATGTGAGCCTTTATAGATGGCTTAAGGTACACTCCTAGAAGTCAAATAACCACGAGAGGAACCAAGATATAGATAGAAGAAAACTATTTTAAGTTTGACTTAAAATTGTAACCTTCAAGTGGTGCTCATGTATGAGGCTTGTATAAATTGCTTTACTTTATTTTCTTGTGAGATTGAGTCAAATATTATTTAGCTAGTGTGTGGCAAATAGGCATTATATGCCCAAGGATGCAGAGTCCCCAGCTCCCCTACCTGAGAAGGTTTGAATTGATTTTGGCAATCACTTCACTCAAACTAAGTATAATATGTTACCAAAAATCTTCCAAACACTAGACGTAATCATGGTTCTTGTATAGTTGATTGTAGTTTGGTCTAGGCAGTATAGAAAAGATCAATTTGACTTCTTGCATCAAGCTCAGCACACATTTCAAAAATCAAAAGCAACCCAAATTTAAGATAATGTATGACTCCAACTGCATCCACTTGAGTATAAGTAGGTGGGCTTTTAATGTGTCCAGCTACAATATATTCAATTGGATATTTTACATGCCATGAGCTCTGTTCAACACAAATAAGTTCATCCCTTTCTAATAAGTGTATAAGTATTATAGAGGTTAGTGGAGTGCAAAAAATCAGTATAAAGTCAAAAATACACAAATTGGACTACCAAGTTTGGGCTTGATGGGGGTATCACTAGCAATAAACCCCACCGTGAGAGCATCCCCTGGTGGTGTTAGAATGTTTATAGCTAAACTCAACCAAGCACATACATCCATCCAAGCACATCCACTTGCACATTCATCTTGACACTCCATGTCAAGAGGCCTTACTCAAAGAAGTGTTTGACACTCTTGTAGATCCTTAAGTTTATTGTTCATGTGTGTGTGTGTGTGTGTGTGTGTGTGTGTGTGTGTGTGTGTGTGTGTGTGTGTGTGTGTGTGTGTGTGTGTGTGTGTGTGTGTGTGTGAGAGAGAGAGAGAGAGAGCTCTATCTTCTTTGCCTTATACAAATCTAAAATTAATTTGCATTTAAAACATGAGAAAATAGTTGATAGGTGAAAAATCACGATGGTCATTCATTAGCTTAAAGTTGAATGATGTAGATAAGTAAAAGTGGAGAATCCTCTTTTGATTAGAGGGTATGGCACTTAGTGTATGCCTTGGAACTTCATAAATGACAGCACATGAACCTGTTTTCATAATTAAGAAGCGTAGGGAATATAGACAAGGTGATGACTCTTTTTGGTTTTTGGCCACCATGTCAAGGTGATATTAAAAATGTGTGTGTGTGTGTGTGTGTGTGTGTGTGTGTGTGTGTGTGTGTGTGTGTGTGTGTGTGTGTGTGTGTGTGTGTGAGTGAGAGAGAGAGAGAGAGAGAGAGAGAGAGAGAGAGAGAGGATGGATACAAAATCTAGTTACTTCTCATGAAGAATAGTCTTTTAAAATATGTAATAACATTGCAAGGTAGAGTGAACAAGGATAAAGCTAGAGTCATCATCAACAAGATGTAAAATTCTAATTTGATACATCAGTTTCCCCCAAAAGAGGAGAGAGAGATAGATAGATAATTTGGATTATCATCCACAAAGGTCAGGATATGACCCATGGGACCGGATACAAAAGCATTACAATGGTTTATGCCACGTGCAAGCAATGAGATACATATCAGTTAAGGATTGAGGGTCCGTAAGCAGGGTAAAGAAAAGAAAACAAAACCTAATGGGAGTCAAGTGGGAGGGGGGGACTGCTCTACGAGTTTGGAACTCCTGAATGATGGCTTTGCCTCCACGGTAGATCTCCCATTTGCCTTGCTTGCGGGCTTCATGCATCTTCTTGACTTCACTTTTTTTTACCTTGAGTTGATTTGGAGTAAGCTCCTCAGTGATCCAAAACATTGTTCCCTTGAGGAGATGTGACTGGTGTAGCAATTTGATAAGCTCTTCCTTGTCCTTGAAAGTAAGTAGCAGTGCTCGAATGGCACGTGTCTATGTGTGTCGTTGATCCAAGAGACGGTTTCCATCTTTATGACTGGTTGAAGGATGTTATTGAGCTTAGTATTTGCTTCTTCGAGAGTGTCCTCAATGGTGCACCAAGTTGAGGCAAGCCCCCCAATGCGGACCTTGAGTGCATTCTCTTCTTGGGATCGGTGCTCGCGGAACTCCGTTGTCACACAAGTTTGCACCCTAGCAATGGTTGCAGAGAGAACTTGGGTGACCTTAGCTTTGACTTCTTTCACCTTATTGGTACCTAGATTAGTAATGGAGTCAAAACGTGCCTCGAGCACACTAATGCGTGCTTTAAGCTCACGATTTTCCTCCATAACTTGATCCAGGGCTATTTGGAGTTGTCTAATCCGATCAAGGTTGCTTGGTGCTGCTACGATTGCAGCAAAGCTCGATCAAGTCCTTGGAGGGATCTTGGGGGTGTTCATTCTTGTGGAGCCTGCAGAGAAGACATCCAGCCTTCAAACTTGATAAGAGCCTTGGGCCTTTGACAACCTTGGATGAGACCTTTGGGAACCAACCCTAAGAGATCAAGGGCTCACTTCGAGGAACTGGAGCCACAATCGATGCCATCAACAAGAGCTCTATCGTGCAGCAAATTGCGAGAACCGCCACAGCAAATCGAGAGAGAGAGAGAGAGAGAGAGAGAGAGAGGTATTTGCAGACATTTTTCTCAAACAGTCTTTGTCTAGCAATCTCATTTGAATTCTTG
This sequence comes from Adiantum capillus-veneris, assembly GCF_014529385.1. Classification (NCBI taxonomy): domain Eukaryota; kingdom Viridiplantae; phylum Streptophyta; class Polypodiopsida; order Polypodiales; family Pteridaceae; genus Adiantum; species Adiantum capillus-veneris. The sequence continues at coordinate 160,648,976 of NC_140944.1, forward strand.
TTGATGCCATCACTATCATATCTAATGAAAACAACACTACAGAGCTTCCTGGGCATATTCATTAGGAGCATCTCAGCATCAACACGTTCCGCTTGGGAGAAACGCTATGGAATCCCTTAGTTCCCATAGCACCTAGCTAGGTTTGCGATGCCTCCCTAACTGTATCTCTAGTAAATCATAATGTTGAATTATGGTAGTACTGAACTTTACATGGTTATGCTTACATGAAATTGCTAGAATATCAAGATTTGGATTTTCACTATTAATTGTTCTGGTGCTTTATCCCTCTACCCTACCACTTGGCCTATCCTAATGCCTTGCTAACATGCCCTCTCCTAATGCTTTGCTAACAGCTCAAGTAGATGTATGACATGGTATGTTTGTGACATGATTTCATGTCTTGTTTGTAGAATAACTAATAGTTTTGAATAGCCTTCATGTCTATGCTCGTGCAATATATTATTCATTTTCCTATGTCTTTCCTTGTATGTCTTGTGTATTTTCTGGAGTAACTTTGTCATGATAAGGCTTACATGCTATAATAAATTCCACCATGGGCATGCGTACATCTTGAATCTTGATTTATTAATTATGTGTTCTTAATTATGTCTTTTTTTTTAGCATGGTTATATTTTGAATCCTTTTTTTCTTTGCAAAACTCACAATTGTGAGTGGATAGTATTAAGAACATCAATAATATACACCAACCTCAAGCTCAAACCGAGCCTTGAGGGTCAAAAGATTACAAGTTTTCTGCTTGACAGAGAAACCACAACTACTCCTAGGCTTTACTTATTACAAGTTGTCATATTCATGTCATGTATGGTTCTAGCACAGTCCTCTGAGGCTTGTTTGCCCCCGATCATGTGGATCGTCACTCTGATCTCTTGTATGATTTCACAAAAGTTTGCCACAGCCAAATCCTCCTCAAACACGCGGTGGTTCCTTGCTTGCAAAATATGGTGAAAGAAGTAGTATCTGATTATTTGAGTGCAAACAAGAAGAGCATGACTTCCCATCCTGTTACTATCAAAGAGCAGATCAGTCTTGAAGAACTTAATTTGCCATGTCCTTTGAATCCACTTGCTTATTTTCCCGGCCATGCCACTGATAGCCTGGCATCCCATGAAAAGGTGGGCTAGATCTTCACTCACTATTCTGCACCCCGAGCAGCGAACGGACCCGATTCCTCTTTCTTGTATCTTTATGCCCGTCGGGAGAGCACCCCACATCACTTTCCACAGAAATACCTTCATATACTGAGGCCACCTTGGCTTCCAGATGTTCTCCGTGACTCCCTCCCACCGCTTTTCCGTCCAGTGCCTCTTCCATAATTTGTTGAGGGGGCTACACCAGTTAGCCTCGTGCTTTAATGCATGGTAAATGCCTTTAAAATGTGGTTTCCAAAAGAGGCTACTCCCGGGCAATCTCCAAGCGTCCCATTACATCTTACTATATTTTGAGTCCTATTTGCTTAGTTATGTTTGCTATATTACATCTTACATGGTGTAATTCAAGTGGAGGATTTTGCAATAAGAATTATAAAACCTTGGTTCATAAAGGGTATTGAATTTACCACACTTTTGGACGTGGGAAAAAATATGATAGGATGCAGTTTTCCATGAATCAAAAATTGGAAGAAGCAAAGGTTTGAGCCTGTATTGTGCCTCGTTATAAACAAGAGGTAGCCAAAGCTCTCACGTTCTAATTAACAGCTTGTCATGATTCTCGATTGTGAGTGAAAGAATCTTGGCAATTCGTTGCAAGATGTCACATGAATTGACCTGTTATTTTCTTGTTTTGCGTCAAACAATCAAGCATAAACTATAAGGAGAAAGACCATTGCATGGGAATGAGGTGATGTTGCGATTCATGGATCCAGAAGCTCTATTTTAAAAAAATGGAACATAGTGCAACAATGCACCTTGTCAAGATGTTGCGATTCATGGATCCAGAAAATCTGTTTTAAAATGGAGCATGGTGCAACAATGCACCATGCACCTTGTCAAGATGTTGCGATTCATGGATCCAGAAAATCTGTTTTAAAATGGAGCATGGTGCAACAATGCACCTTCGACTCACGATGTTGCCCGTGAAAAATTTTCATCGAGTTTTGTTACCAATATTGGCAGGCCTTGTGATTTTATCGCTTGTTTACATTCACACAATGACATGCTAATTAACTAAACATGCTCAAGGGAACTTCACTTATAGAGATTCAATACAGTAAATACTTGCTCTTATCTACAAGAATGGAACATTGTATTTGAAAATGAATATTTATTGTTTAAGGACAGTAAATCCTTGCTCTTATCTACAGAAATGAAACATTGTAGTTTAAAATAAATATTTACTCTTTAAGTTGGAAGACAATGGCCAGAAACAAAGCAGAAAAATGAAATCCCCATGAACTTTGTCTTTGGTTATCCAGGTTTCAACCGGCCTTGATCCAAGCTGATGATGAAAAGATCGCTTGGGATGCAGCATTGTAGCAATCATAGCATGTATTCTTGCACGCAAGGGACCGCATGGGTGTTGTACTGCAGTACCTAGTCAAACCTTACTCTGTTTCTTAAAGCTGCCAACTGCTCCAAACGATTTGGATGAGCTGCTAGCTGCGTGCCAATTAGCTGAAGAACAGCTGGCTCTGCGCACCGGTGGAAAGTTTGGGCAGCCTTCAACTTTTATATCTGTCGTGGGCGGAAGCTCCTCGATTGCAACAAGGCGTGACAGCTGCAGGTGCATCAGATTGTAACAGTCTATGATTTCCAACTTCTTAAGCTGGCTGACGTCTGTCAGCTCCAATTCTGAGATTTGGACACGCTCTATCTCAAGTATCTTGAGCGGAGCAAAGATGGCGCCAAGAGTCATTAGGCTACTGCAATCACGTATCACCAAGTAAGAGGGTCCATTGATTTCGTTTGCCATCAGAGAAGGAAAACCTGTGAGGGCATTGCACCCACCGACAAATATTGCTTTAAGATTGGGTAGCTGGCCCAACTCTATCGGTATTATGGAGAGGAGCTCGCAATCGTACAAGACCAACTCTTTCAGGCTCTTCCATTCATGCACATACCAAAAGCCTGTAAACTTATGACAATTGCAGATTCGGAACCTTTCTAAAAGCTGCAGCCTATGTGCGGCTGGCAGGCTAATGAGGTCTTCACACCCATCCAGAGTGATTTCTTGGATTGTGCTGGTGCACGCTGAAAACCGGCTGGATTCGGGACAATTTGCATCCAAGACCTTGAAATTAAATAACCTTTAAGGTTCAAAACACACTCTCTCTCTCTCTCTCTCTCTCTCTCTCTCTCTCTCTTGAAACACTACAGTTCACGATCATCTAATAAGAGTATAAAATGAATGATGATTTTGTACTTCTGAAAAGACAGGGCTATATCCCCCCGTGGCCTCTATCTCACACGGGCATGGGAGGAGATGGGATCTACGGTGGGATGATTGAGGACCGTAGATCCCGGGCCTCCGTGGACAATGTAAACTCGGGTACAATGTAAACTCGGGTACCCGAGTTTACTTCACCCCTCCCCCCCCCCCCAACGGGATTGAACCCACAACCTAGGGTTTGAGGGCCATGTGGCCTATCCACCACGCCCACGCACGTCATTGTGGAATGTACACGTTTCCATGGAGTTTTGAAAAATACCCGGATTTACTTTTGCAACAAGATCTACGGCACGCGCCTAATGTCGGGGCCCAATAGTGATGGGAGCCTTTGATCCCATCTCCCATGCCCGTGTTAGATATAGCTGAGGATATCCCACCTATAGACTGTTTCCTAGCAGGCTAGCCGTTAATATTTATGTCGGCTTCTATTCTATTGTATTCTAAGCACCCTAAAAGTACCAGGTACTCATGACCTGCTACGTGGACAAACGATGTGATTCCTCATGGCGCGCTTAGAGAGAGGTCTACTGTGTGTGTGTGTGTATCTATATTCTATATATATACTATATATTAAGGAGACTGGTTTTCCAGTGCCACATGTCGCAATTTGCTTTATCCGGCTACAGTGAGGACAGTTTGCACACAGGGGGAGAGAGAAAGAGAGAGAGGCGACCGAAGGCCGCCGGCCACACTAGTATATATATATATATATATATATATCGAGAGAGAGAGAGAGAGAGAGAGAGAGAGAGAGAGAGGCGCTCATTGCCGCTCAATTATACACCTGCAAGAAGCCTACTGCAGTGGCATCACTCCTTTGCAAACAAGACAATTGAAAACGACATAAACTCTCAATGTGTCTGTGTGTGTGTAATGGCTTGCTTTGTGGAGTCAGGACTTAGGACTCAGCAACAAGTGCACCATTGGGTTGGGGGTCAAACAGGCGGCAATTGCGCCCGTCGCAACGGTGGTGTCACCACAGCTGCACTATAATTAGATACTCTCTCTCTCTCTCGCTAGTGTGTCGCAATGTGTGTACTGTCGTGATAATAATCAGAATAATTATATTAACTTTACATATTATTAAAGGAAAAGATGTCAACCTCTAATGTACAAAAAAGGCTACGCCCAATCAATTGAAACGTCATAACTAATTAATCGCGTCTCTCAATCATGTCGTCTTCTCTCTTTGTCTGTGTGTGTGTTCCACTACATGGTATCGGAGCAGCATACTTAGGGGAGCCCTCATACATAGCAAGCGAAGAGCGATATTCAGCGCAATACTTCCAATGCAAGCGGGTGCGCACGCTCACAGCAAACAAAAACAAAAGCTTCACATGAAATTCTGATCGTTAGAAGAGTAGTTTCTCGCTGAAAACCTCTTGGCGCAGAAAAAAGGCAGCCCAACCTTTGGCTAACTTTCACGAAGCAAGTTTGGCGGTATCATCTTTCCAGTACGTGCTGCATTTTCAATCTTGCTATAAAAACATTGTAATACTTGACATTAAAGTTTGATTCTTGGTTTCGTAAACATGGCTCATACCAGCCGCACCTACAAGGTGGCGAAACTCAATGACAAAAATTATCAGCCATGGAGATAATAATGGAGAAACAAGACCTCCTTAAAATGGTTGATGGGATAGAATTATACCCTGCCCAAACTAGCCCCGCAACGGCGGCTAATACCACAACATTAATTGCTGTAAAAAATTAGACTCCAACGCATGCTTGGAGCTACTCCTTCACATGGAGGATCCCTTAAAACAATCCGTGCGAACATTGACTACTGCACGTGAAATATGGCTCCGTCTCCAGGAGATGTACGAACACAAGGATATTGCGAGCCAAATTATGAACTTACAAAATCTAGTGAATCTTACACTAGTTGCCGACCAAGATATCCCTAAATTTGTGGAGTCTTGGCGCCTTTTTCTTGATGAGACTATACTCTCGGGCGTTGATCTCTCCACAAGTGTCCAAGAAATGTTACTCTTGGCCGCTTTACCATCCACATGGCAACCTTTCATCACCACAGGCACCGCCGCTCATCTTTCCGTTCCCGCCCTCATTCCCATCATTCTCCAAGAGCACACCTTATGCAATACAATATCCAAGAGCACACCTTCTCCAAGAGCACACCTTATGCAATACAATATCCAATGCTCCTACCACATCCACCATGTCCATGTTTGCACGGCAACATCGTCCATGCCAAGGTCAAAACCACAACCCCCCCCCCCCCCCCCCCCCCAACTATCGAGGTAGTCGAAATCCTAGTCGTAATTCTACCTCACATTACTCTCACTCTCGTCCTTCATCATCACGTCCTTCCACCACTACATCACATCCTACCCATCCTGGCTTTCGCCTCAACAAACCATTTTGTAAAATATGCTCTAAATCCGGTCATCGTACCTCTGATTGTTGGCATAATACACACGGTAACAATCGCTCCCGCAATCAGGCCCATTATGTCTCTGACCCTGATGCACCCTCCACTTCATCTAATAATCCAGTTCACTCTCTTCCTAACTCCAATTCTGAGTCCAATGAAGGTGCTCATCTTGCTTTCACGGCCACTCATGACTATGACATTAATAGCAATACCACCTGGATTCTTGATACAGGTGCTACCTGCCACCTCACATTCAATAAATGATGGCTTCATAATTATCACTCGCTTTCAAATTCATTTAGCATACGCTTTGGTAATAATGAGTTTCGTTATTCAGAAGGTGTAGGCACAATTAATGTCGAGCTCTCTGATGGAAATACGGTTTCCATCGATGATGTTTATTATGTGCCTTATCTTGCTAAACATCTAATTTCGGTTAGCAAACTAACTTCTATAGGCACTACCATTGAGTTTTTCCATGATCATTGTTTAATAAAGCATTCATTACCTAATGGTTGCACTTACGTGGTTTCATGTCCTAAGATAGGACGCCTCTACCTTCTAGGGCGTTCTCCAATAGTACATGAAGTTCACTCCGCTACACACCATGTGAACGATGATCACAACACACTACTATGGCATTATCGCTTAGGTCATGCCAATGTACGCACCATGCAACACATGGCACAACACCATCGTGTTAAAAAAATTCCATTTCGTTCTAATAGCGACATTAGTTTATGTGAAGGATGCATTTATGGAAAATTTGCACAGCAACCCTTTCCACACCACCATCGATGCACTACTGTTGCATTACAACTTGTGCATACTGATTTGTGTGGGCCTCTTCAAAAGTCCCTCATCTCACACAAATATTTCATTACATTCATCGATGATTACACTTGTTTGACCATAATTTCATTTTTAAAAGAAAAATCAATGCATGTTGTTTTTTACGCATTCAGATCATACCATTCACTTGTGGAAAATCAATTAAATACACGACTCAAAGCACTTCAATCCGACAATGGTTTTGAATTCAAAAATTCACATTTCCATAACCACTTTACTAAACATGGCATTGTCCATCGTTTTACCGTTCTTGCTACTCCACAACAAAACGGTTTAGCTGAACACAAAAATCGCACTTTGCTAAATTCTGAAAGAGCAATGAGCTATTGGCAAGAAGCCATTACTACTGCATGCTACCTTCAAAACCGTACACATCATCATTCCATCCACGCCATTCCTTATACATTATGGTTTGGTCGTGCACCCGATCTATCTAGCCTTCGTGTTTTTGGATCCATGGTCTATGCTTATGTCCCTGCCGAACATCGCTCAAAATTACAAAGCCATGCCATAAAGGCTTTATTTGTGGGATATGGTGAGCCTCATGGAGTCAAAGGTTATCACTTATATGATACCTCACGCCATCAATTCTCTTTTTCTTGCTCACTTATTTTTTATGAAGCACCACTTCTATCCACAAGTCCCACACTCACTCCTTCCATTCACACCCCTAAAATTCACACTCATTCATCATTACATGACATACCCTCCACCTCGGTACACTATCGGGTCCCCTTTCCTGATCCTCTTGTGCCTGTCGGTGCTCCGCCACCTCCCGCCGCTCCACCTCCTCCTCTTCCACTTCTTCCACTTCCTATTGCCGCACCACTACCTCCTCCCATTACTCCTCTTCAACCTACAATACAACAACCTCCCTCTTATCTTAACGCTGCTCAAAGGGCCTCTCGCACCCTTTATCATTCACCTAACCGGCGCCCACCATCAACCAATCCCATTACATCTCACACGTTACCCTCTACTTCAGCTCCTAATACATCCCACCATTCTCGTTTACTCTCAACCTACTTACGACTTCATGATTTAGATGCCCCTCCACCCAAATCTCCTTCTACCTCCACATCCATCAATCCATGTCAGTCACCCAGTCCTCCTCGTACTCGTTCTCTCACTGAGCTCTATGATGCTACATCTCGCCTCGATGCACTTCTTGCATAGTATTTTTCTCCTACATGTCCCACTGCACTAGTTCTATCTTCTATTGACTCTAGTGATGTTGATGCTTTTGTCTCTTGTGATGATGAGACACAACCTACTGTTGCTAATGCTCTTCATGGTCCAAAAGCCTCTCATTGGCGTGATGCTATGCAATCCGAGCTCGATTATTGTCTGCAAATAATACCTGCTCACTTGTTCCTCTCCCACCTGGTCGTAAAGCCGTAACATGCAAATGGGTCTTACAACGCAAGTATAACCCTGATGGCTCCATTGCCCACTCCAAAGCCCGCCTAGTTGCACGTGGTTTTAGCCAAGAACCTGGGTTAGATTACAATGAGACTTTTTCACCTGTTTTACGTATGACTTCTCTACATGTTCTACTTGCTTTGGTGACCTTACTTGACTTGGAGTTGCATGACCTTGATGTGATCACTGCTTTCCTTCATGGCGATCTTATGGAGGATATCTACATGCTACAACCACCTGGCTATGAGTCTGCAGATTTGTTCGACTTTGTACGCAAGCTGCATAGGTCCCTCTATGGTTAAAACAATCTTCTCGCCAGTGGTACCAAAAATTCAATGCTTTTCTCCTCTCTCGAGGATTTACATGTTTAAAAACAGAACCTAACATATATACACGGCACATCAACTCACAAATATTAATAGTTGCATTATATGTTGATGACATTGCCTTACTAGGTTCTAGTCTTGAAATAATTACTTATGCAAAATCTGAAATACAATCTGCTTTTAAAATCACAGATTTAGGTCCACTCACATACTTTCTAGGTGTTCAAGTATATCGTGATAGAAAAAAGGATACATTAATTTTGCATCAAAAGAAGTTTGTTCAAGAAATATTGGAACATTTTGATATGTCTACATGTGCTCCATCTTCCACCCCCATGCCTATAACTTGCAAACTCACTACACAAGATAGTCCTACACATGCCACTGAAAAAATGCACATGAAAAAATATCATTTTGCATCTGGCATTGGTAAAACACGCTACTTAGTTCAAAGCACACGTCCAGACATTTGCTATGCTATCAATTACCTATCACAATTCATGCATAATCTAGGACTACGTCATTGGAAGGGTTTTAAAAGAGTTCTTCGTTACCTACAACATACTAATAATTATGGCATATGCTACTACCGCAATCAATCCTCTAGTCCTACCATCTCTCTCGAAGGATGGTCTGACTCGGATTGGGGGGGAAATGGGGATACTTGAAGGATTGGAGACATTGTCTGTAGGTGGTGCGCAGATTGGTGCACTGGTGCTTGCCTCGCTCTTTTTTATATGCTTACTCCTTGCCTCAGTGCACTAGCTCCTCTGACCCTGCAACAGCCCACATGGTGCTTTAAGCCCACATTGTTGTAGTGTACATGTGCGAGACACCAACAAAGGGGCCCTGCTAATTGAAGCCGGCTGTTTCATTGGTGCCCATCGCCTAGGCTCGGAAAAAATTCTCTGTTGTTGAAAAACATTTATTTATCTTGAGGTATTTAGATTAGAGATACTAAACGTTTTGAAGATTGTATGCTCTCCAGCATCTTCAATTTCATGATGCGGAGGTGGGAGTACATTGGCAATCATGGCGTTGGATAATAACCATGGATTATACTATGACATCAAGGAGAAGTATCTATCATTTCTTGAATACTGGCAACCATGGCGTTGGATTATAACCGTGGTAAATACGGCTAAAAGAAACCAAGAGGGCTTCCTATTTATACATAACCAAGAGGCACTTGTTGTCTATACATATAAGTGGCTCACTCACTAAGAAAATTGATAAAAAGAGTACATGACTAAGGGTAGAAATAGCAGCTGCCACTAGTATTAATGCAAAAGAAGTAGAATTTTCTTTGAACACATTTGCTTCTATTTTTGGACTTCTCTAGAGATCATCACTAATAGAGAGCCGGGTTTTAGAAGTGAATAAGTAGGTGATCCAATAAAAAAATTGAAATTTTACGATATCACTCAGCTCTCTAGTATCCTTAATGCAATGTTCTAGTAGAAAAGGTAAACGGTATGATTTAAAAGGTCATTACTAAAAAAGTAGATAACCACCCAAGTAATTGGGACAAGCATCTCATGGTTGCACTACAGGCGTCTCGTACTTTGTTTCGGAGGTCTCTTGGGTTTACTCCATTTTATTTAGTGTACAGTAAGGAGGCCAATTTTTCCAACTAAAGTTCAATTAGCTAGCCTCAAAGTTATGGCTAGGAAAGTTGGGCACCTCATAGCCCATCTTTGCAATCACATCCTTGATTTGGAAAGGCTACAAGTGGATAGGAAGAATGTAGTTAACCACTATGCAACAGAGATAGAGCAACGTCACCTCACTAACATGGGAGTCAAAGCAAAGAGCCTAAAGAAAGGTATTATTAAGTAAAGGTATGACAACACGTTTGACACTAGGAAAGATAAGAAGTTCTTGCCTAGTTGGAAAGGGCCATAATCAAAAAGTGCTACGATAATTGTAGCTATAGGCTTATGGAAGCGCATAGTAAAGCTCACAAGACTCGAGTAAATGGATAGAGGCTGAAGCAATATTTCTTGAGGTTTGTTCAAGTACCAATGATGGACATTCTAGAAGAGGCAAATTCCTCTTAGCTCTAGTCCACATGAAGAAGACTTGCATATGGAGCTAGAAACACGAATACCTCTAGCCTAGGGGGAAGGGCTAATGAGGCCAGAAAGTGAATTTATGCTTCTCTCGCTCTTATTCCTATGAGAAGCATCCCTTAAGAGGCTAAATTTAGAAGAAACTTGTTCAAGTTGGTCCCCTTTTCTCTTCTTTACCCATATGGTCCCCTTTGTCTTTTGCCCTTCTCCTCTTTTACCTACATGCATGGTCCCCTTTTCCTTTTCCCCCCTTCTTTTCATGGCACAAAACCCTCTTTTTTCCCTTCTCTTTTACCTACATGCATGGTCCCCTTTTCCTTTTCCCCCCTTCTTTTCATGGCACAAAACCCTCTTTTTTCCCTCCTCTTTTACCTACATGCATGGTCCCGTTTTCCTTTTCCCCCCTTCTTTTCATGGCACAAAACCCTCTTTTTTCCCTTCTCCATGTAAGCCAACCACAACACACAATTTCTTTCTACTCCTCTACAGGTTTCTCCTTTCTCCCTCTCTCCTTATACATCTCTCTCTCTCTCTCTCTCTCTCTCAAATGTCTCCCTTCTCCCACTCTCCTCCAAATCAGCCCATTCTCTTTTTCTCTCTTTTTCATACATACAAATTATTTCTTACTCCTCTATATCTTTATTTCTCTCTTCCATTTAAATTTAAACACAAAGAAAATCAAAATTTTCACTCTCCTTTCTCTCTTGGTTGAATGCTACCTGTCTTTCCTTGTCATCTCATACATACACGCTAACTCACCCTCACATGTAAAAAACAATTTTTCTTTCTAAAGCTCTGTGAGTGCCCCAAAACACGCAAAAATCCTACACCTTCTTTTCTCACATTAGGAAAAATATGAACCCTCTAGGGGCCCTTTGGGATTAAGGTTAATTAGAGGCCATCCAATGAGAAGAGGGTGGTGGACACACTCTATGCGTGTGATGGAGTAGAGGATGAGTGTGATTGAATGTATAGCTCCTCTCTCCTCCCCTACCATGCTATACATGAGGAGAGAGGAGTTATACATTCAATGCTATACATGTGGATATTGGAGCAACAATGTTCCCACATCTTTGCCCAACCAAATTGATTCACAGAAGGATTTTCTTCTATTCTCACTCCTATATTGTCCCTACTTCTACACAAGCGTTTGGAACGCTTGAACCCATCAAAGTAACTTCCTTATTAAGTATGGAGTGGCTGGTGCTAGATTTGTGGTCGGTAGCATCTTTCAAGCAAAAGATGATAATAGATATCCAAAACTCTTTGAAATACTCTAAAGCTTCTAGGTCTGTGGGCTTGAGTTGGTGTTTGCCTATTCATTGTTTTGTGCACAATTTTAAAGAGTTTGGATTTGTGGAGACTACCACAATGCTTGTATGTAAAGATGTGCATTACGAGGAATTAGGAAGGCTTTTAGAAGAGGACTAGGGTTTTGTGGAGGGCATGCACAACGGGGACCGGTACCGTTGTAAGGTTGGAGCTTCAGGTATTGGAATGTGCTATTTGAAATCGTGCATCTCCTTGTACATACGATTTCGCTATGATCGTTGGATGTGCAAGCTTGGAGTGTGGACTCTCTTACAGAGTGTAGACGACGCTATTGCAAGCTTTGACATTGCAGTGAAGATGCCCAATGATGCTTTGGAGGCAGTCCAAGTGAACAAGCATTGGACTCTCAGTAATGTGCGAGAACATTTGGTTATTATGGGTTTTGAGGCCCTTCAACAAGCACAATTTCGTTTACAAGGTCACAAGGTGAGAATCCTTCCACCACATTTTCAATACATCATGGTTTGTCGATCATTGGATGCTTATTGTAATGACTGTCCGTAGATTGGGAACAGAATGGAAGACAAATTGAAGGTCGAGGAGGACTGGGGGATGGATTGAACTATGCTATCGATCTTATAACTTTGTAACTCTTGCAATTTTCAAAATGATCCCCGATGTAATCAACATGATTTGCTTCGGCAAATCATGCCTTTGAATATAATTTTTCGCATTGAGATGAGAAATCACTTTTTGGTGAAAGTGCCTTTTTTTTAATGTCTTTAAAAAAGGGTCCAGTATAAAAGGGGGGCCACCTAACTCATTCACTATTTTCACTTTTGCAACTCTTGAGCTCCTCCACTCTCTATCTACACCCCAAGCTAAATATGGATGCTTCCACAGCCTCTGCATCTGCAGCCACATCCACCCCTTTGTCACGCTTCATCCTCTTCCTCAAGGACACCAAATACAAAGGGAAGTTGGACCTCCACACCTCTTTTACTCGTCTCATGACCTTGACGCCACAATTTCCCTTCACATGGATGAATTTGCCAAGATTTTTGCGTTCATGGAGGAGCACATCATAAAATATTCTGTATCTATCTCCCCACATGCAGGGATCTAGGTGCCTTTCGATCTTTTGCGCTATATACACAAAGGTGAGCGCCCATTCTCCAAGCGGTTGCAGGGTGAAAGCATGTTAACCTGTCATGCTTTTTAATGTCCCGGACAACGCTAACTAGCACAATTTTGACATATGCCAACTAGTATAATAACTTGAGCTACATCTCCAAGATCTATGACATATGATATATCAATAGAAAGCACTTGAAACAAGGAATCCAAATGTACAACCTCCGAAAAATTTTGATATTATTTGTAAAAAATTTATCGGACGCCCAACTTTTTCAAGATGTGCTAACTTGAAATTGCTAACTAGCACAAAAAGCACGACAGGTTAACATGCTTTCAGTATGCAACGATTCCAAGAAATTGCCACCGATGCAGGCCATTACTTGGACGAGCAAGCCCAAGGGGTGTCAGCGCTCAAGAAGCGCAAGTTGGGGGTGGAGTACCTTTCTCGGTTTGCAACATTTATCTTCTTGGTGAGCGAGGAACCTGATTTGGAGGAGCTCCGCTTACCACACGTTCAGGTTGGGTCCTTTATCAAGGACACCAAGGAGCAGAAGGTTATCCCTATGAACCTTGTAGCAGAAGGAAAGACACTCCGGCTCGAGTACCCCAGGGGTCTCAAGGAAGTGGTTGAGAAATCCATAGTTGTGGCTGGCCCTAGTGACACTCCAGTGCCACTACCACTAACGGATGTGGCTATCCCAGAGGTAGAAATCAGCCGCTTCTCCTCAGTGGTAGTCGATGGGGAGGAGTATGTGTTTATGCATGATTTGGAGAAAGCATTTGGCCTACGCATGGATGAATGCTTGAGCGTGCTATGCAACAACACCAAATGTCCCTTAGATAATACGCCACATGCCCTAGAAAGCAAGCTCTTGCCAGTTGGGGACTCTATTGATGACACTATTGCAGTTGTATGTGCGGAGGTCCTGGCAACAGAGCAGTTGCACGTGGCTGAGAAAGAATTCCAAGCCATGCAAGCCAAGGTTGAGGCTGCTAGGATGCCTTTGCCATTATGCAACCTCCCATCTGATGATCCAAAGCTCGTATCTGCGGTGCATGGGAGCATTGACTTGGATGCAAAGGGCAACAGGGAGGAGGACGACAAGGAGCAGGAGGTAAACTGTATCCTAATTTTCATGTTACTATTTTATCCTTCATTGTCTTTTTTCTCAACCTTCATCGGTTTATGACAGGATGTCATGGAGCTTGATGATTTTGCTGCAAGGACGGGTGGCAAGCGGACGGGCTTTGGACCTCAAGCTTCCCTTGAGCATTACCTAGGACAACTCCCCCCTGGCGATGTGGCCATTATCCATATTGAATTTACTCCCCAATCCCATTTTATGACTTGGTCGTTGAAAGCTTTGAGCAAGTTTTATTCTTTGAGCACCATTGCTCAAACTGAGCATCAAGTGTTTCTAGTGCGTAGATCCCTTGTATGCATAGCGTTTGGCACTGGCTTTCGTGGTAAAGTGCTTGTCCAGATAGGGATACATGCTTCCATTGGCTCAACTGACCCAACGGCCATAGCGCAGTCCCTGTTGACTGGGGAGTTGCCTTATGCGCAAAATAGGCGCCAAGAAATGGTCAAGAAAATTATGAACTCCTCATATACATGATGTAAAATCACCGTTTTGGAAGTAATAAAAAATATTTGGAATTGTCTCTCTATCTTGCAAATTATTTTAAATGTGATTTGTCAATCTTGAAAATTGTTGTAATTGGTGATATGTTTCAATAAGCTGTCTTTTTTTCTTGAAGTAACAACATCGTTCTGGGTCTATTATCTTTGTAATGATACGACTTTGCAATTTCAAGTTCTGTATGTAATTTCAGTTAATTTCAGCTAATTTAGGTATTTTAAGTATCCTAGGGGATAGAGATGCCTACCAGGAGCAAAAAAAAGGCTGGCCACAAGGGCGCGCAAATGGCCCATCCTCCAGTTGTGGATGGGCCATTTGCGCGCCCTTGTGGCCAGCCTTTTTTTTGCTCCTGGTAGGCATCTCTACCCTCTAGGATACTTAAAAAGCATAAATTTATTGAAATCAATTGGTTTTGCATCATTTATTTAGATGGAGCCTTGTGGCCACCCTTTTTATGGAAATTTCAGCATATATTCACACTCAAGGACACTAGAAAAGGTGAAATCAATTATGAGTTTAAGGTTCCAGCACACTATCACCTGCTTTAGCTCTACCTAGTACACCCCTGCACCAAAAAGCCCAATTACATTGTACATTTGAAATTCAAAGCTTGAAATGTCCAAAAAAGGGTGGCCACAAGGCTCCATCTAAAATAATGATGCAAAACCAATTGCTTTTAGTAAATTTGTGCTTTTTAAGTACCCTGGGGGGTAGATAAGCCTACCAGGAGCAAAAAAAAGCCTAGCCACAAGGACGCGCAAATGGCCCATCCATCAGTTTTGGATGGGCCATTTGCGCGTCCTTGTGGCCATGCTTTTTTTTTCTCCTGGTAGGCTTATCTACCTCCCAGGGTACTTAAAATACCTAAATTTACTGAAATTACGTACGTATAGAACTTGAAATTGCAAAGTCATCTCATTACAAAGATAATAGACACAGTAGACACAACTGTTGATCATATTGTCATTGGAAAGTCAAAACATTACAAAGATAAGGGTGTGCAATACAAAAAGAGGGGTAACTTCGGCTAAGCTCAAAGTCTCGTCGCAATCGACGTGCAAGCTGCATATCTTTTGGATATATTGTCACTCGCTTTGCATGAATGACGCATAGGTTGGTATCTGCCAACACCGAAATGATGTGGGCCTCTGCAGCTTCTTGAATAGCCTCTAGCGGTATTGCTTTCATTCTATACTGATTTCCATAGCTTTGAAGCACCTCCTTCACTGTGCGAGCAAAGGGGGCGCGTCGAATCAAAAGCTCCGTAGTCTTCTGGTAGTGGCAGACTTCTGCAAATGCCCTTGCTATTTTTCGGCGCCGCTGCGGTTGTCTTGGGGGCACTTGCACATTTACTGGCGGGCGGTGTTTAGCTTGAAAAACATAGACTTGCGCCTATTTACATGCTTAGGGGCTGGTTCTGCAGCCTCTTCTGATTCATCCTCTTCCCTTGGTTGCCGATCTTGTTGTGTGGGGAGAGCTCCCTGGCCTCGAGATAGTGTCTTCCCCCCAACGGCCACCCGGTGTGCGCGCGGTATTTTATCTCGCAGCCATGGTGGCTCACTCTCTGATTCAGTGTCTGTATGGACCACCCGAGTCCTGGATGGTCCTGCTTGTGATTGGTGGCGCTATGGCTGCTCCCTATCAGACTCAGTTGTTTGCTGGCCGTGTTCTTCTCTCCAGCGCTGGGCACGTTGCTTCATTCTTTTTCTAGGTGTTATATCTTGAGGAGGTGGAGATTCAACAGCCCTCGATGACTCTGGTGCCCTACCACCATGCCCACTGTCAGAAGAGTTCTTGGAACGGCCAGGTGTTCGTGGCTGTTTTCTTGTGCCTTTAAGACATGCCGGCTTCTCACATCCTTGGAGGGTGTTTTTGTTGGCAGGCAGATGCTCTTTCGTGGTTTGTTTGGTGCGTGCCATTTCGTTGGTAAGAGATCACTTGTTCTTAAGAAATGAGTGGTTTATGAGAGCTGCAATATTTATAAGGGCCCATTTAAAAAGGACCCTGTTCACACTAATTTTGAAAAAAAAACTATTATTTTTCAAATAAACATGACGCTAAGAGTTGGACCCTGCGTTCATGCACGTTTAGTGACTCGCGCAGTATCCACTTTGATCCTTGTCGCACTCTGCATCGCTGCCATGCAGTATGCTTGGTGGGACCTTGCAACATTTGCCACTTTTTGCTATGCTCTTGACGACTCCATTTCCGCACTTCAATAACAATCTTGGATTGTCGTGCACGCTCCATTGTGAGCTTACGAGCAAATGTTGTGCAAAAAAACCAGTTGAAAATCTCCTCCAAATAATTGGATTGCTCCATTCCACCACCATGTCGAGTATTTTTTAAGTACACTCCCCTTGCTCGATAATGGGACTTCTCCATGCCTTGAGTGCTAAAAATTTCAAGCGATCCATACTTGTGCATAAAAAAATGCACCATGCACAAACAAGATATGCTGTTCACATGAGTAAACGATCCACATTATTTAATAAAAACAATCCCTTTTAATAAATACACCACGTAAAATGGCTTATCATGTAATGTGTGATGTTATTTTCACCCCAAGAAAGGGTGAAGACCTTGGTAAAATCCGCCAAGGCTTCTTGAAATGATTGGCGTTGTTTTTCTGTTGTGCTGTTAAGGCCCATAAGCTTAACCATTTTATCAAAATGTGCCCAAACTTGCTTGCATTTGTTTGCAAGCTTGCCATTTGAATCATTATCAGTAGTAGTTTTGCATAACTCCTTCCAAAGCTCCCAAAGGTTACCTGCCTACTGGCTGGAGCTGTTTTGAGCATCATATCGACTTGGCTTTCCTTGGAAAACTTTCTTCAAAAAGTGTCTAGCTTTTTGTCCACTCATTGACATTTGTTGAGCAATTTCATGGGCCAATAGACACATTTCCACCGTGACAGCCAATGGAATTCAAGAGTACCTCCACTCTTTCGATCGCTTCCTGGAACTTCTCCAACGGTTTCATTGTGAAAGCATAGTCAATGTGGAGCTTCAATAGCCTATCAAAAATGCGCATGAATGCGCACGTAATGTACAAAAATGTACATTCGATAGAGGAAATGGAAAGATTGGATTCCAAGCGTGGTCCTTTTGATCACGGTCTGGGGCATTGAGCATGGGACATCTCAGAATAGACGCTTCCCATTCTTTATCTTCATCTCAGACATCACGACAATCTAACCCTTGTTCTCCATGCCCTTGCCATGGAAGCATGGAACCGACCTTTGCAGTGCTCTTATGT
This sequence comes from Adiantum capillus-veneris, assembly GCF_014529385.1. Classification (NCBI taxonomy): domain Eukaryota; kingdom Viridiplantae; phylum Streptophyta; class Polypodiopsida; order Polypodiales; family Pteridaceae; genus Adiantum; species Adiantum capillus-veneris. The sequence goes on from NC_140944.1 coordinate 160,666,758, forward strand.
GATTTTTTTCCATTAGGTTTGTATCCTCGAGTGCAAAATGGACAAGGCATGAGAGAAGAAGCCCTTGTTTGCAGCCAAGCAAACACTTTATGGTCTTCAAATCTCCACCTAAGTGCCACTCCACATCATAACTACCAAAACCCTCAATCTCCAAATTCTGACCTGCAATTTGGGAGTGTATTACTTCTGTGATCCATGGAGTTCTCTCAAAAATCCATGAAAGTACTCCATTGGTCTCTTTGGGCACCTCAATAGCACCCAACCACCAAATGTCTTTCTTTGATTGCACGCTAAAAGATGGGGTGGGAGATGTCTCGACTGAATCCCTTCGCTTGGTTTGCAGAAGGGCCTCGTTCCTTAGAGTGACACTTAGCCTCTCTAACCTTCGGCCTTTCACTATTTGACACTCATCGAGTTTCAGCACAAAAGCGACTTTTGTGCCAAGCACTACAAAATAAATAGTGCCAAGACCTTAAACTTCAGAGTCTATGATAAGAACAATACCAAAGAAAAAAGTAAAGTGTGTCACATTCTTCAGGTAACTCGTAAAATCTAAGCATGGCTTCTTGAAGCCTTCTAAGATCCACGAGAATATTGTTCCACATTGTGTAAGGAAAGCCCTTCTCCGAAGGTCTTATGGATTGTTTCTTACCTTTTCCCCTTGTCTTTGTTACGCACGAAGCATAAAGGGAAGTTGGCATTGTGTCCTCAATGTGTAGGTATGTCCCAATGTGAGAGAACACATCTTCGTTTGTGGCCTTCTTTGCGAGCTTGACCTTGTGAGGAACGGGAAATAGGTTTTCCACAATGCCATGCTCTTTGAGGGCATCCTTTAGGAGTTGGAAAATAGCCTGATAGGCTTTGGTGCCGATTCCAGCCTCATCACAAGCTTGTTGCACGTCATCATCACTAACCACATTTCTCAATTTATGCATAAGGTCCTTGGTGACTGCATCCTTAATGTGCTTACCTCCAGGTGATTGTAAGATAGAAATCACATCTTGGGTATTGAGACAACTATTGAGAAGGTTGACTCGATCATCTTGGCTTGTTCCACCGCATGCCTCCTGGATGAATTTTTTAGCAACAAATAAACATAAATGTTAGAAAATAGTGTGAAGTAAGAATGCATCATGCAAGTAAAGACCAAATTCCCTTGTGGATGTAACTCGTCGTTTGCGTGCTCCTCCCGAATGTGCAAGAGTTTCAATGGATGAATAAGTGCGTTTGCATTCCCTTGCACCAAGGGGTGTTTCTTTCAAGTATGTGATGGTGTTGGTAAGCTTCTGGATGTGGGACTCCTTTTTTTGCATTTGTTGTTCAAGAGTTTTAATCACCCTCTCTGAAGAGACAACACTCTCTTGTAATGTCGTCGTCTTGAGGTGAACAGCTTGACATTCGTGCATCCACATATGCAAAGAAGCACCTACACCCATACACAACCGCTTGCAATAGCCTAACAAGCCTGCTTCTCCCCTCCCAAGAAATTGAAGAAATATGGAAAGGCTATTAAATGGTGGATGGAAGCGGCTTATAGGATCGTAAGGTTACAAATGGTCATCCACCCAAATGTCAACATTGGTCTCACAAGCAGTGCGACGTTCCTGTGATGACCTTTGATCATCCTCACTAGCGGTCTTCGGTGCAAATGCCATGGGTAAGCGAATATGTATGCTTTTGGTGTGTGGAGTACGTGGTGGTGGAAGAAAACCATTTGTGATGTCCGTGAGCACCATGGAAGCTGTTGCATGAGGAAGCAAATGATGAAAAGATAGAGGGGGAAGGGTAGGAAAAGATAGAGGGGGAAGGGTAGGGAGATTGAGGAAGATGGGAGGAGAGAAGGAGGGAGGGGGGGGAGGGAGAGATTCGGGAGGAGGAGGAAGGTAGGGGCAGGGAGGGAGAGGAGAGGGAGAGAGGAGGGAGGAGGAGGAGAGAACAAAATGTTTTTACTTTTTGGGGGAAAAGATTTTTGAAAAAATGGACTTTCTAAGCTTGTGGGTTAAAAAAAGGGTCAAAAAAAGATTTTTGGATATATATATATATATATGTGTGTGTGTGTGTGTGTGTGTGTGTGTGTGTGTGTGTGTGTGTGTGTGTGTGTGTGTTGGGAGGAAGTTTTAAGTAAAAAACAAGTAAAAATGTTTTTTTTTTTTAAATTAAATTTTGACTCTTAGTGACCCACGTTTTTGCTGATGTGGAAACACCCCTATGCTTCCTTCACTTTAAAAAAAGCTAAAGAGAGAAAGTAACCCCTTAGGTCCACATCCTACATTTGTCTAAAAAAAAGGCTAGAAAAGCCTACTCAAAACTACCTTCTTCAATGCCCTTGCCCCCTAAACCCCACACAACATTAGCCTTAATCCCTAAAAATTAGGATTCCTTACAAGGCCCATGCAAGGTTCATATTTCTCCTAATGATCTCTTTAAGTTGGTTGCCCTTTGGATGAGAAGAGATAAGAATTTGAGAGAGTTAAGAAACTCCCTATAAAGAAGTAACCCACTTGTTCCACACTTTCCGCATCAATGCCTCATGGGTGGCAACCAACCGACCTAGCATATTCCACACATATTTGAATGCCACAAATTTGATTAGGATGCAAGAATGCAAAAGATATAGATGTTTTGGACTACTCGACACATCTCTCACTACAAGTTATAGACAGTTTTACACCTATAAAAATTTAGCATAAATATAACTTTTATCACTCTAAAGTGTGAATAAAGTTTTTTAGACTCCATTTGAATGTAAATACTATGGCTTTTACACATGGCGTTTTTTCTACATCCCTTTTCTCCGAGTGAAAAATTTAACTATACTTTTTTCAAGCAATGAAATAGGAGTTTCTAGGTACAAATAACAACTTTTTTACGTGTAAATATTTTTACCTTAAACAGGCTCATTTTTTTTTTTTCAATGAGTTTATTTTCTTACCTTCGAGTAGCATTTCAACGAAAATTATTTTAATACAACTATACACGGCGTGAATTTTTATCACACAATCATAACTTTTATATATTTTCATGAGATATTTCCATAATTTTTTTCACTCTTATTTGAGCTCCACACTTAATTAGTTCTAAGTAGCTATCTTTTACAATAAGTATTTTTCTTACCATCTAATTTTTTTCTATGAGGATCAATGATTAATTGTAACCTATGTACATACCAACATCCATATTGAAAGACAAAAGCATTCTTTTTTCCTCCTTCCAAGATGGATCTTTAAGCTGGAGTCTGCTCCTTCCACTATGGTTTCTTGGTGAAATGGATTCTCTCTCTACACCAATGCCCATGCATGTGTGCTTCTCAATCTATGCTCCACCGTCCTCTTGCAACTTTGGAAAGGGCTTGACAAGTGCACAAATCTCTCAACTCCTTAATCCATCTCAAGAGTGCTTCTACCTTAACACATGAACAGAGCTCACGTCAATCTGATCTATGTTATCTTTAAATTTCTTCATGATGTGGTATAGAGCTTCAACACGTGCTCATGTGGCTACCACAAGAGTGTGATGTGGTCGGGGTGGCTATCCTTAAGCTGGCTACTACTGCTTCCACTATGGTTTCTTGGTGGAATGGCTTCTCTCTCAACAACAATGCCCATGCATCTGTGCTTCTCAATCTATTCTCACCGCCCTCTTGCAACTTTGGAAAGGGCCTGACAAGTGCACAAATCTCTCAACTCCTTAATCCATCTCAAGAGTGCTTCTACCTTAACACATGAACAGAGCTCATGTCAACCTGATCTATGTTATCTTTACATTGCTTCATGATGTGGTATAGAGCTTCAACACGTGCTCATGTGGCTACCACAAGAGTGTGATGTCGTCGGGGTGGCTATCCTTAAGCTGGCTACTACTGCTTCCACTATGGTTTCTTGGTGGAATGGCTTCTCTCTCAACAACAATTCCCATGCATCTGTGCTTCTCAATCTATACTCCACCGCCCTCTTGCAACTTTGGAAAGGGCCTGACAAGTGCACAAATCTCTCAACTCCTTAATCCATCTCAAGAGTGCTTCTACCTCAACACATGAATAGAGCTCACGTCAACCTTATCTATGTTATCTTTACATTGCTTGATGATGTGGTATAGAGCTTCAACATGTGCTCATGCGGCTACCACAGGAGTGTGATGTCGTCGGGGTGACTATCCTTCATATGGGTTTGCAATGTATGTAAAGAGCAGATAATGTTTAAAGCTTAAATAAGAAATTCAAATCTTGCACTATGTTTTTTCCACTTATAAATAATTACCACAAGAAAAAAATGAAATATATATTTGCTCTTTGTCTACTTTTGATAGCTTCAAACATTTTCTACTTTAATTTGAACACAATCCCTCTCTCTCTCTCTCGCTCCCACCCTAACGTGAGCACTACAGGAAAGATAAAATGTGGGCCGCTTTTACCAAAATGAGTATTCACCTCCTATATACAAATTAAACACTTGTTTAGCTGAGGTTTCTAATGTGACAAACTCTTTAAATGTTGAAATATTGAGCGCTACAATGAGTGAACTTATCAAAATTTTTATGTCTCTTTCTTAAAACAAGTAGACATGGCATTGACATTAATGAAATTTTGAATCGGAGACCGTCCACAAAGCACCTCCAAACATGTTTCACAATTTTTCCATTTGTTTTCTCCTTGAACATTTCGATGTGGGGTATAAAGCCCAATGTGGTCACCCAGGTAAGTGGGCGGGCCGCCAGGAATGTACACATATTCTTTTTTAAAAACCTAATAAGAACTCACTATGCTCTACACATTACAGTAGAGCGAGTTCACCATATCGTCGTGCTCTTCTTCTCGCACTCTCTCTCGCGTCGCACTTCCGCTCGTACTCCTTCAACTGGTATCAAAGCTCAGATCGAGGCTCGGGGCAGCATTTGCAAGTAGCCAGAGTCACCTGCTCAGATTGGAGTGAGATTCGACAGGCGAAGACACGGCCCCAAATCCTGTGGGCATGCCCAAAGGGCTCGGTGTTCTCAGAATTTCATTCTAAGGTCATCTCGGCCACCGTTCGGCTTCAACAAAGTTCTGCGCAGGCCATTTTCGACTACGTGGTCTCGGCGGGTGTAGATCCGACTCTACAAATTTGGGGTTTCGGCCTACAATTGCAGGTGCTGAGGATATCTGCACTTCCAAAGTGCTCATTTGTCGCTGTCTACACAACGAAGGACTGCTCATAGTTCTTGGAGGCGTGTCACATACGACACGGACGCACCTATACACAGACTATAGGCGACATCCACTAGTTCATCAGGTAGCTTCTGTTTGGTGCTTGATATTCCAGATTTCATCCTGACATTACAGGTACTTCCACATGGGATGTATTGTCAGAGATGATGTATGTCTGTTGAGGGTTGTTGGTTGTGAGTCACGCAACAAACAACCGCCGCAGCGGTTACAGCATAAAGTGGGAAATTTGTGGATGTATGACTTTGTGGGAAGTCTATGTACTGTCAGATTTACTGCAGCCTTTGTTGAGGGTCCAGTGAGGTTTTATTGAACTGGGGGATTCTCGAATGTTGAGATCCTTTCGGTGATACAAGTCTTGGAGCGATCCCTCGAGCACCATTAGATAGGCAGCTAGGATGTATTGACTGTGAGTTAGACAGTTGGGATTGCATCTTTGCTTTACTTCCGTTGAGGCATTCTCGCAGTCTATGCTTACAAGACAGTGACAGGACAGTGAGAGACAGTATAGGTGCAGGACAGGTTTACCCATAGCTTACAGTGTTAGAGAGACAGTGTTTTTTTGAGCTGTTTTTGGTCTGTTTTTGAGTACACCAAAGCCATTTTACAAAGGAGACTCTGCTGAAATTTCTGCAGAATCTAAAGCTTTCTTGGTTCATTTGACAGGTTGATATTGGTTCAAAGCTCAGTTTACAGGGGAAACTCTACCGAATTTTTCCCAGGAAAGTAAACTATTGTGAAGCGTAGCTATGGCTGGATCACAGGACACTGCTCTTTACAATATCAAGAAGCTGGATGGAACCAATTTCCCATTGTGGAAGAAGCACATTTGGCACGTGTTGGTACAAAAGAAGTAGATAAAACCTATAAAGCTCAAGGGGATAAAACCACAAGATATGGACGAAGATGAATGGAGCGAAATGGATGAATTGACACTTTCTACCATTATGCTGACTTTGGCAGAAAGCGTTTACTTCAATGTAGCAAAGGAGATGTCGGCTTATGAAGCATGGAAAAAGCTGAGTGATCTTTATGAGAAGCAGAGTGCAGCTTCACAGGTATACTGGCTTAAGAAGCTTGTTGACTTGAAGATGAAAGAAGGGACACCTATGTCCAATCATCTGAATGAATTCAACACCATCTACAGTCAGTTGTCAGCTCAAGGTGTCAAGTTTGATGAACCTGTTAGAGTTATGTTCCTGTTAATCACATTGCTGGAAAGTTGGGACACTTTTCGCATAGCTTTGAGTAATTCTGCACCTCCAGATGATCTGACCATAGCAGGTGTAGAAGGCACTCTGCTTACTGAAGAAACCAACAGAAAGACAATGGACAAAGGCAAAGAAACAACCTTAGTTGTCAGGGGAAGGACCAAAGAAAACTACAAAGGTGGAAAGAGGGATCAGTCTCGTAGCAAGTCCCGCAGTGCTAAAGGAAAGAGTGACATATAATTCTACCATTGTGGCAAGAAGGGTCACATGAAAAGAGACTGCAAAGAATGGAAAGCAGAAAAAGGCAAAGAGAAAGCTGAAGACCATGGTGAGAAGAACAAGTCCTCAGTGAAGATTCAAGAAATAAATGTGACAAACACTGTTGCAGAGGATGACAGTATAGTGTTAGGAGACATCTACTTCTTGAAGAATACAATGGACTCAGCTCTTCTTACAGCATCTGATGGAAATGCACTGAGTGACTGGATTATAGACTCAGGGGCATCACTTCATGTGTCTCCAAACAAGGAGTGGTTTACCTCTTATGTGACCACTAAAGATCATGTTTGGCTAGTCAATGGGTAGACATGTGAGATCTTAGGTGTTGGAGATGTTCAATTGAAGTTTCAGAATGGCTCTTCTTTAACGCTGAAGAATGTGAGACATGTTCCCGCAATTACAAAGAGCTTGATCAACACAGGTTTACTTGATGATGCTGGCTACGTCACCACTTTTGGACAGAACATGTGGAAGATATCCAAGGGTTCTATGGCAGTAGCACACGGAGTAAAGTCTGGAGGACTTTACATGATTTATGTATCAAATGTCTCTAAAAATGTAATCAATGTAACCGAGCAGCCGAACGTTTCTTTGTGGCATAGCCGGTTATGACATATGTCCAAGAAGGGAATGGAAATCTTGTCTCGTTCTGGTTATTTTCCTGGCTTGTCATTTAATGATTTTGAATTCTGTGAACATTGTCTTCGAAGAGATACACAGTTGACACTTGTTCATAGTGATTTGTGTGGACCTATGCCTAACCTATCTCTAGCGGGAGCTTCTTACTTTATGACATTTATAGATGATTACTCGAGGAAAGTATGGGTTTACTTTCTCAAGCATAAGGATGAAGCGTTTAGTGTTTTCAAAACGTTTGTGACACTTGTGGAGAATCAGAGTGGCAAGAAGCTTAAATACTTACGCACTGACAATGGTGGAGAGTATGTTTCAAAGGCCTTTCAAGACTTTTGTGAGTCAAAAGGTATAAAACGTGAACTTACTGCTCCTTACAATCCTCCTCAAAATGTTGTTGCTGAGAGGATGAATAGGACCATACAAGAGAAGGTCATAAGTATGTTGTCTAATGCACAGTTGCCAAATGGGTTTTGGGTTGAAGCTGTATCAACAGCTGTTCATCTTATAAATAGATCTCCTAGCAAGATTTTGAAGAAGGATTCAGTGGTTGGCAGAGATGGTATGGTCAGGCAAAATGCCCTCATACAAGCATCTCAGAGTCTTTGGCTGTGAAGCATATACTCATGTTCCAAAGGAATTTAGGAACAAAATTGAGCCAAAGACTCATAGAAAGTGCATCTTTCTAGGCTATGGTAATTCTGGTGAGATGGGGTACAGACTTTGGGATCCCGAATCCAGAAAGGTTATCCGCAGCAATGATGTTCACTTTAATGAAGCCAAATATCATTCTAAACCAGAGAGGGTTGAGGAGATTAGAAGAGTTGTCTTCCAAGAAGATGGACCTGCACGTGCAAGACAAAATGTCAGGGCTCAAGAGGAGCAAGGACAGGATAGAGTGGAACCACAGGTTGTGGCTGAGCCTGAGCCACCTATTTTGCGTAGATCTAGACGTATCACGCGACCTCCTGATAGGTTTGTTCCATCTATGAACTATGTCATGTTGACTGATTGCAATGAGCCTTCATGTTACAAGGAAGCAGTGCAAATGAAGGACTCCGGGAATTGGCAATTGGCCATGCAGTCAGAGATGACAGCTCTGCATAAAAACCAGACATGGAAGCTAGTTAAATTACCACAGGGAAAAAAGGCTCTACCTTGTAAATGGGTTTACAGGTATAAGATCACCACTAATGATAGTCAGCCAAAGTACAAAGCAAGGATTGTTTCCAAGGGCTTTAAGCAAGAACAAGGCATTGACTTTGATGAAGTCTTCTCTCTGGTGGTCAGGATGACTACATTGAGATGCTTTCTTGCATTGGTTGCCATATTAGATTTGGTGTTGCACCAAATGGATGTCAAGACAGCGTTCTTGCATGGTGATTTAGATGTGGAAATTTACATGCAGCAGCTAGAAGGGTTTGTTGAGAAAGGCAAGGAAGATTTGGTATGCCATTTGTTAAAGATTCTTTATGGCTTAAAACAATCATCGAGGGTATGGTACCATAAGTTCCACAAGTTCATGCTTTCTCAAGGCTACAAACGTAGTGAGTTCGATCACTGTCTATATACAAAGAAGGCTAAGGATGGCAATTGGTTGATCCTTATTTTGTATGTGGATGACATGTTGATTGCTGGCAAGCACTTGGAAGAAATTTCAGCTTTGAATTCAAAGATGGAAAAATCGTTTGACATGAAAGACATGGGTGAGGCAAGTCATATACTTGGTATGCGCATTGAGAGAGACAGATCAAAGAAGTTGATTTGGTTATCTCAAACAGAGTATATTGACAAGGTTTTGCAATGTTTCAATATGGAGAAGGGAAAGGCATTTAGTGTTCCATTGCCACCATATGTGAAACTTAGCAAACAAGATTGTCCCGTGTTTGAGGAAGAACAGGCTCAAATGGATAAGATTCCATATGCGTCTGCAGTGGGTAGTTTGATGTATGCAATGATTGCTACTCGCCCAGACATTGCATTTGCAGTGGGAGTAGTAAGTCGATACATGTCAAACCCAGGCAAGAAACATTGGGAGGCAGTGAAAGGAATATTGAGATACCTGAAAGCTACAAAGAGTATGTGTATATGCTATGGGAGTCAGGAGCTAAGTGTAAAGGGTTTTACAGACTCAAATTATGCAGGTGACTTAGACAACCGAAGGTCTACGTCAGGGTATGTCTTTACATTGGCTGGTGGAGCAGTATCATGGCGTTCTAGATTACAAGATTGTGTTACTCAGTCTACTACAGAGGCTGAATATGTTGCAGCATCAGAGGCATGCAAAGAATCAATTTGGCTTAATCGACTAGTAACAGATTTGGGAATCAAAGAAGAGATGCCTATGTTATATTGTGATAGTCAAAGTGCTATACAATTGGCTCGCAATCCAGTTTATCACTCAAAGACAAAGCATATATGTGGATGTGAAGTATCATTTCATCAGGGAAATGCTTGAGGATAAGCAACTTCAGCTTGTCAAAGTTCACACCACAGAAAATCCTGCTGATCTACTTACAAAAGGACTTCCCTCAGAGAGCTTTGCGCATTTTCGCAAGCAGTTAGGTGTAGGGTAGTACATCACTTCTCTACATCTCTTGTATATTAGCTTGTATAGTAGCTTCTCTCACACTTAAAGTACCACATTGGACTTTAAGTGGGAGGTTGTGGGGTATAAAGCCCAATGTGGTCGCCCAGGTAAGTGGGCGGGCCGCCAGATATGTACACATATTCTTTTGTAAAAACCTAATAATAACTCACTATGCTCTACACATTACAGTAGAGCGAGTTCACCATATCGTCGTGCTCTTCTTCTTGCACTCTCTCTCGCGTCGCACTTCCACTCGTACTCCTTCATCCGATAATATGTGGTTGCAACTCTCCTCAAAAACCCTAGCTCAACTGCTTTTTGTTATGCATTTATATTGAATAGGACAACAACCTTCAAAGATGGAGTAGACCAGGAGGAGCTGCTTACAACCAATACTACATCCCCTATTTCCAGCCATGGTCATGCACATCTAGCATTTCCAATATGTAGCACCCAAACTCAAAAAATGGTGTCGCTCATTTGATAAATCACCTTGTTTCGTGTATTGTGCAATGGTAGAAAGAAGCACATGTGTAGTATGGCATATGTGGGTAACATGTACTTCTTTTTGCAAGCTAAATCCACATCACATATGTGACATATGATGCCATACTTTATGAACCAGACCTTCAATGTTGTTTCTCCTTGTTAGACGGATAGCTTTGTGACCATGAAGTTGGCACAAGGGAACCCAAGGGAGTGGTTCCTCACACTAAATTAATTCGTGCTTGGCCATCCAGTTCTTTAAGAACTTTGTGTCAAGCTCAACATATGTGCCCATCCCCTTTACAACTAGCCCATATGATTTCAACCCCTCTTGGGTTGTAGCTCTCACAACCTCGCCTAAATTAGTTACAACAATTTGTGAGCTCTCTTCCATGGCCCTTTATAACTTTGAACATGTTCAATCAAGATATTCAATAACAATAACTAGACATATAATACTTACAACACAAAATCACAATGCACTTTCTAGATATGGATTTCAATAGCACTTCCAAATTGCTTATACATTCTCAACTTTAATAGTAGCTACCAATTTGTACATCTCTCTCTCTCTCTCTCTCTCTCTCTCTCTCTCTCTCTCTCTCTCTCTCATGGGTTATGGTGTGCTGCCTATGGTGCATTTATCGGCACAACAACTTGAGATTTGATGCTGGTAGGTTCAGAGGGATAACAACAGTCAACCCGATATGTCGCATATGCTATATAGAGTAAGATATGAAGATACATTATTTATGTCAGGGCACAATGTATTACGAGCTATGGGGTCGCTTCCACTATCTATTCAAAGAAGGTTTTGACATCCAGAGTGCAGAGGAGGCTGGATAAAGTACCCATTATAACACCCTCTTATTTTGGGCACCCGTGGTATTAGTGATCACAAATACCCCACACAGTTCCTACTAGTAACACTTCTAGATTCAGCTTAGTATCTCCTTTTTATATTGAGACATGGTATCAAATTCACCAATTTCTGATGGATTGGTCTCATGGGTCATTTTGGCCTTTTGGAGATGTTAATATATCATTTTATCTCTCTGTCTCTCTCTCTCTCTCTCAATCTGTACATCCATCTATCCTCACCAACTTGTAACAGATTGGTCTCATAGGTCAATTTGGCCTTTTGAAGGCGTTACTATGTCATTTTATTTCATTTCCCCCAATTTAGGTCATTTTTGCCTTCTTATTCTTAAGGAGATAATATATCATTAATTTCATTTCTCCTGCCAATATAGATCATTTGGGCCTTCTAAAGGCGTTTTTGTCTACCACCACAAGCCATTTTGGCGTTTAGAAGGTGTTAATGTAACATACCATCTCTCTCTCTCTCTCTCTCTCTCTCTCTCTCTCTCTCTCTCTCTCTCTCTCTCTCTCAATACGGTTTTGCTTACTAGCTTGTCCATAGTCAATAGGATCCTCAGCGACAAGCGTGATCACAAGTTGTTATGCTAGGGTTTCTTTGTATAAGACAAGGTTTTCCTATTTGGCTATTAAGCAAGTGTAATCCTCGTCAGTAACAATGTCCGTTCCATGCACACGATGGTTCCTTAGGCGCGGTGCAATTAGTACAACACATAGCGGCATTTTCCCATGATGTTAAGCTTGAGAACATCGCGGCCTACTACTACAGGCTAAGGCTGGGCTCAGACGAGTCGGAGGCAAGGAAAACGAAAGGCGTGCCAATCGTGCAAGGTGTTGTTCGATTCAAAAAAAGCTACCTACTTCATATCCGGACCCACACAGAAACTGGTGACACCCCCCGCTTGGAAACACAGTGCGTCGTGATTGAGCCTACATGGACGTGATGGCAGCCTTTAACCCCACCACTCATGCTCTGTCATTGATATTGGCGTTCGAAAACAAAGATTATATGCTACTGCCACCTTTTGTGAACGAGGAGGGTGGAGGAAGGTGTAAAGCGTTTTTTTGGCCGCTGTGCTTATCTCAACCGGGCTACATTTATGGCCAAGCGCCCTTATATTTTTAAGAAATCGCACCAATATGCAGAGGAGCAATACGCCTAAACACCCAAGTTGTGGCATTTGAGGAAAGGCATGGCGCATCCTCCCACTCCCTACAATGTAGTCATGAAGCGTACCATGCTAGTATTCTTCCAGCAAATGAAAGCCCTGGCCTCATGCATCATTCGCGTATTGTGCATAGCAGCCTAGTGCAGACATTGCTCGCACTAGTTGATCCTCCCCGTCTCGCCTCCACACTATCTCACACGGGCGGCTTCAAATGGGATTGACAGTTGAGGTGATTCGGACTGCCAGATGTATATTTGTAAATTTGGGACATTTGGTAAATTCGGGGCGGTCCACACCCATGTCTTGAACTTGGGACCTCCCCACTGCGGGCCATGAGCACTAACCACTACGCCCGCATGCGTTCGTTGAAATATAGGTGATTCGAGTATGTCATATTGTAAATTCGGGGCCGAGTAGTAAATTCGGGCAGACTAGTAAACTCGGGGAAAATGTCGAATCTGACTGTCCACGATTGGCGCACCCCGCATTTTTCTCCTCCACCATTGATCCCATTTGAGCATGCCCGTGTGATATAGTGATGAGGCCCGTCTTGCCTGTGCCATCACCTCGTGTTCATTGGCCATTCAAGGAAGGCGAGTATGTACTCTAGCAACTCTTACACTTGCGCCTCCTCGGCGTCCATCAGCGCCATCCAATGGACTATGGGCACATTTGTATGGAGAGACACTATCTCCCTGCCCAGCACAAATGGCAAGAATGTTCTCACCACAATCAACATCCCCGAATTTGAATTTGCACCAACAACACACTGCTAAAAGGCGGCAAAGGACGGCTGCCTGCCGGAGTAGTGGCCATTGCTGGCCTCAGGAAGGCTCCCGAGTCCCATCACAAATTTCTGCCAAGATCAACACCATCAGCCGCTTCTAATATAGGTGACATTTTAAATCAAGAGCTGCTGAAATAAGACGTCATGCTTGGAAATAGATTGACGTTAGCGGAAAGGTGAGGGAAATAGAGAGAGAGAGAGAGAGAGAGAGAGAGAGAGAGAGATGAAATGGAATGATATATTAACGCCTTCAAGAGGCCAAAATGACCTACCTCTTCCACTTCCCTAGGTTACAATACTACCTAAATTGTGGGCCTTTCAAGATACTGAAGCGAGTGGGTAATCGAGCTTACAAACTCTCAGTACCGCTACATTCTCGTATTGATCCGATTTTTCATGTAAGCCGTTTATGAAAATGCTTGCATGGAGCAACAATGTTGTTGACCAACTAATTTTGGTTGATTTCAGGCTCTTGTCAAGTGGAAAGATCGACCTAAATAAAGTGCCACTTGGGAAAACATTAGTGTTCTAAAGAAGAAGTTTCTCATTTTTGTTTTTGAGGATGAAAACACTTCTCCAAGGGTGGAGTAATGTTATGCCAAGCCCCAGTGGTCAAGGACCAGGCCCAAGGGGCCGACTGCTAGTGTGGATAGAGAATGAAGTCCAGGGGCTATATAAAGGGGGGTTGGGAGGTTCATTCGAAGGTAGTCCTACCAGGGGCCTTATATGTATCCACTTTGCATATTTGTATTTCTAAAAATAGCTCTCCTCTAAGCGCAAATCTACCTATTGACTTGGATCATTCAAATGAAGAAGTGAGAGAGGTAGATTGTGATCTTTTCCACAAAATTAATTACATGCAATCCCTCAACTTTGGCTATGTTTATTGGTATTGGTGCATGGAAGATGTTTGATTTGACAGAAGCTGGTAAAAACCATGGCATTTCAATCATCAAGTATTTTGTGAGGATTTTTTTATAGTATTGGTTATGTCATGGGTTGAGACGTACTTTTCTGCTTATAGATGATAGTTTATGTAGGTGCTTAACCATGCATTAATATACTTTGACGACAGAAGTGATATGGAAACATCTGGATGGGTAGACTTATTTGGTTTGTTATCTTGTTGAGCTAAATCTTGGGACTTGCATGCTAATGTCAATTTTGTTTTAGGATGATGATACTACACCACCCATTACCATATCAAAAAATAAGCCAAAGGTCATGATGTGCTTGAATGAGCTTGTGGTAATTGTCCCAAACACAGAGTATGAAGAACCTATTAATGGTGTTTGAATGGTATCTATATGTTTACTTATAGTGTGGAAACAAAGAGACCTTTAAAGAAAAAGGTTTGGTATTGGTGATTTCATGTCATTAAAGGGCGTCCCCCTTCAAAGGGCTCTGGCAATTCTTGTTTTTGCAGTCTTTAAAGGATCTCACAAACAAGAAATCATCTCACAACTTTGTCATCATTTTAAGGGTCTCCTCATTGTCAACACTGGCAGAGACTTTAAATCTCTATTTTTGTAATGTTCAACTCTACCCAGGTACAAGCCCTTTTCTTAGTATACTAATCCAATCAAGCATGTTTTAATGTTGTGAATTATTTCTATTTTATTGCAGGTTTGCAAGTCTAAAAAGAGGAATTTGATTCCTTCTCATAAGAAAGTCACATTATTGACTCATGTATTGCTACTAACATCTTTGGTCTCACAAATGAGCGTGTTGCATTGTAAATTTAATAGACTTCTTATCAAGGTCCTTACACAAGTGTAATATGATTTTTGCAGGATGGGGCACTTAAGATGACAACAAAAGAAGCGATAGCTCTTAGATTAATGGGTAAGCACAACATAGATGTCATGTATAGGCGACTAGTTGACTTTAAAAGAGTTTTAATGGATTACTATGAAGGAATCGTTTGATTTCAAGAAAGAATGCCAAGACTCAAAGGCATTGGATGTTTTTAGTATGTTGTGACATTGAGCAAAACAAGATTAAGCTCAAAGACACTAATGTGATAATGAGTCAGGATGAAGTTAAACTTGTTTAAAATCAAGTTCACTATGGAACTTTGGTGATAAACATTGTCGCTATTTTTGACATCTTGTCTAGGGAATTTGACATGTATTGCACAGCTTCATATCTGACTTATAAAGCTAAAAGATTTTGTTTTTTGCGTTAATTGATATGATCTCAAGGCATTATTGCTCTTGTTATAGTCTTGAATGCTTGTATGATAGTTGATTGATCACTATTAGCATTTTTCATACTAAACAACTAGCCATAGAAGATGTTTGAATTGAGGTTATCCCATAATTTGGATAGTTTAATGCTTACAAGATAGAGATTCCTTTCCATATGTGATAAATTTATAGCTATGAAAATACATTAGAGGTGTGAATGTTTCAAAAGTGTAAACTTTTTAGGTGTGAATAATATCACTACAAAAAAATTATATATGAGAATAATGATCATTTTGTCATTGTGAAGTGAAAAAAATTTACCTTGTTTAATTCTTTGCACTGATGGTGACCATTAATGTCTCTCTTTTGCAATATAGAAAATAAGGCAAGGCTCCAGCTACAAATGTTTTCCACTGGTTTTCTACCTATCCAATGTTTAATTAGCTCGTTAAAAAAGTCAACTTAAGAATGAAAATTTTTCAATGTCAAAAGTGGAAATAATTTACACTCAAGATTGATAATTCTCTCGGTTAAGAGAGGAAATATTTATTATTATAAGATGTGTGAGTAAAAAATATTTGCACTAGCAATATAAATGTAGAATGAAAATATTTCTATGGTGCTAATGTTTACCTACTTTGTGGTACAACACAATCTTTAGGATCCTCGATTAGAAAAAATTCACACCATGAACTTACAAGGTCTTGAGTGAAAATTATTTTCATATTGTGAATTTGGTTTTTTGTTCCATAGGACCAGCATTTACGCGTTAACACTAGTTCTGTAATTGGACACTTAAGTGTCCTAAGACACTAGAGTGTCTTGTTTTCCTACCAAGTTTTAGCAATTAATTTGTCAAGCTATTTTTTTTTTTTTTACACCTTGCTTTTACCATAGATTAGTTATGAGGGAAAGAAAACATTGGATTTTTCTTTATGTCAAAATACAATCGGTATAGAGGGAATTCTGGTAAGTTTAAGTCATAAATTTTAGTAAAATTTCAAGTTGTTTTGCAAAAAAAATCATAAAATTCTTATATCTTTTTGTAGAGATGTCTTGTTTTATGTTTATAAAAGCCAAGTGTTAGCACTTAGTATTACAAAACAATGGAATGTACTTCAAAGACAAGTTTCCAAGTCACACTTAGTATTACAAAACAATGGAATGTACTTCAAAGACAAGTTTCCAAGTCACACGCAAGTTATAGACATAATTTCATACTTGAGCACGTGTAGAATAAGAGCATAATTTTGGTCTTTCAAAGGTTCCCTCATGAAATTGGTACTATTCTAGTGTAGTTTGACAACTACAAATGACTTTATATGTTTAAACCAAGAAACTACGTATTTTTTGGGCTCCCTAACTCAATTAAATCTCATTGCTAAAGTAAAAGAGGCTCACTGCTGCTTCTGCGCGTTCCCCTCCCCCCCCCGCCTGCTCCTGCTCCCCCGCGCCATAGCCCCCCCTTCGCCCTCGCCCTCGCCCTCGCACTGCCCCTGCCTGCGTGCTGTCTGTCCACGCGCGCTGCTGAGCTTGCACCCAGCCTGCGCGCAGCCCAGCCAGAGTGCAGCCCCGCCCACTGCCCCCCCTTTTGTTCGCTGTCCGCTGCCTCGCCGCTCCAACCCCTTATACCCATTCCCCCCCCCTCCCCCTCCTCCTCAGGCCTCGTTTGAATTGCCTGGCACTGGATTCTCAGTTGGTTTCTCCTTGCCGAGCTCTCAAGCGTTGGCCTTCTCGTCCACCCTTCTCCTTCAGAGCAGCAGACACTAATGGAGGCTCATGCTCCACCTCAGAGGGACTCCTCCGAAGCCCCCTCGCCTGACACCGCTGAGCCCACCATTCGACTTGCTCTTTCACCGACAGAGCAAGCGAGCCTAGCCGATGAGGTAGACCGTCTGCAGGCGACCTCGGTCATCTGCAAGATTCTCGGCACCCGACCCAGCAGAGGAGAGCTGCGTGACCTTCTCTAGGCCCGCCTTCTCGCAGAGGTGGGCAAGATTTTGGATGTCCAGATCCTCGGACGGGGGTACTACCAGATCGAGTTCCAGACTTCCGAGATGGCCTCCAAGGTCATAACTATGAGTCCACTGGCTATCCGAGCATCACGCGCCCACTTTCGACAGTGGCGACACGGTTTTGACCCGACTTCGGATGTGCTCGTAGAGGAGGCAAAGATCCCCATCTCAGTCTGCTTTCCGGGTTTACGGAGGGAGTACCTTCCACTGCTCTCCAGGATTGGCTCCGCCATCGGGACTGTTCTGGAGACACCTCATACGGCAGCATGAGTAGCTGCCAAGGTGGCCGGCATCCCTTCAGTTCGAGTTTTGGTCAGAGATACCCACACGCTCCCGAAGGTCATCCTTTTGCCTCGGGTGAGTGTGGGTTGGTTTAGGCAGAGTGTGGAGTACTCGGGTCTCCCAAACCAGTGCTTCATTTGCAGACAGATGGGCCACCTAGCGAAGGCCTGTCCACGGAGGAGACCACGACCTGCACCTCAGCCTGCCAAGGCTGGGCTGCAACCTCAGCCAGCGACACAGCGCACAGATTCTGAGCCACCCTCAGAGCCTGGAGCTCCAGCGGAGGAGGGGTGGCAGCAAGCCCGTGGGCGTCGACCCCAGGGGCCACAACGACAGCCTAGCACTAAGAGTGGCCCTAAGGTTCCTACTCAGCAGCAGTGGGTTCCCACGGGGAACCGCTTTGGTCCTCTTGAGCAGGAGGAGCCTCCTACGCCAGCCTTCTCTTCCGTTTCACCCTCGCCAGCCCCTCCACCTTCAGATTTCCCCTCTTCCTCCTCATCCCCTCCCCCGCCCTTTGCTCCCGCCCACTCCCCACCTCGCCCCCCTCTCTCTGTCGTCCCGCCCCGCTTCTCTTCTCCTCCGCCCCCCCCAGCTCCTTCTCCCCCTTCTCCTGCTTCAGTACCACAGTCGACTCAGGAGACCGGTCCCTCGCCGGCGGCTAGGAGATCTCTTGGCAGCGCTTTTGCCACGAGTTGCCTAGCGAGAGAGGGTCAGCCCTTCTTGCGGCCCCCTTTGCAGATTCAGACATCTTCCCTTGCAGCTATCCCTCGTGGTCTGACGATCATTGACCTCCGACGCCGCTGGGACTTCTTCGATTACGGATTCACTCGCTTTCTCGGCGATTCCGCACCAGACCACGAGGCAGCCTGCTTCAGGGTCCACGCTCTGTTCCTCGTCGCTCGGGGGACAGAGGCCTTGGACTCAGCAGTTGGTTTCTCCTTTCCTCTCTGCGGTAGAACCGAGACAGAGTGGTCCCTCGACTCAGTGGTGGGATGGTTTCATACACAGGTTCTCGAGTTCTCTCACCACATGGGAGAACTTGGAGTTACAGATTTGCTGTAGACTTTGTGGCCACTGGCCAATTTTGTGGTTACACCCCCAGACTCAGCAGGATGTAGGCACATTGTGGTGTACTTTTTTGTTGATACACAGTGTTTTCCTTGCTATGTATACATACATGAGGACTCTTGGACAGAGGAGGTTGCTTTACGCTCGGATCGCTCTGCTTGGGCTTGGGCCAGGCACTCACTACAGGCTCGCCTATCTAGAGGACGCTCGGATGCGGACTACTCCCCATCCAAGCCTGCCTCGAAGATAGCCCGTCTTGCTGCTGCTGCAGCATCTATTCTCTCTCGCTCCCCATGAGGATCGTCTCATGGAACGTGCAGGGATTAGGTGGGCCCCAGTTTCAGCAATAGCGGGGCCGATTGCGGCAGGAGCTTCAGCGTTGCCTTGTGGGAGGAGAGATTGATCTCCTTATGCTTCAGAAACACCATTTGTCTGAGATCCGCATCCGCCGCTGTGGTCAGATTTTGCATGGACGTTATGATACCTTTTGGTCAGCTGCTTTTGGACCTGGAGGCATCTAGGGTGGGGTATGTATGACTATTGAGGACTCATTGCAGCAAGCCATTGTGGGCAGAGGGATTATTGTGCCAGGCAGGGCTCAGTGGATTACTTTGCAAGTTCAGGGTGGCCTTGTGGGCTTCCTGAACATCTATGCGCCCAATGTGGCGAGTGCTCGTGCAGAGTTTTGGTCACAGATTGTTGAGTCTTTGCCATAGGTTGACCATTGGTGTGTAGGAGGGGACTTCAACATGTTGGAGGACCCTTCTGACAGGATCGGAGGCAGCCATGCTATTGTGCATAGAGTCGAGTTAGTAGCTTGGGAGAGGTTGTGTATGACCTTGAGGGTCTCGGATACATGGCAGCATTCTGGCTTTGTGAGGCCTCCAGAGAGTCTTGCCTTCTCTAGATCAGAACGCAGAGTGGGAGGAGTGAATCTATCACGGATAGATCGCTTCTACACTAGTGACCACTTAAGTGACTTGGGGGGATCAGTGGGCATCCTGGCAGGGACATCCTTCTCGGACCATGCACCAGTGATCCTCACAGTGGCAGACAGGCTGAGGAGTGGGAGCACGATGCTTCGCATCCCAGAGCGGGTCTTGTTGGACACAGCACTCAGAGAGAGGGTAGAGGCTCTTTGGACAGAGGGCATGGATAGCCAGGCTCTACCGGCAGACAGAGTGGCCTTAGGCCTAGCTCAGCTTAGCCACTTTTTTCTCTAGGAGTCTTTGGCTCGACGGGCCGCAGCGAGAGAGGAGGAGCAGCGTCTCAGACGAGGCATTGCTTCACTATAGAGGATGCAGGAGCAGCATCCAGACAGTCCATGGTTGGAGGAGCAGTTACAGCAGGCTCGACAGGAGCTTGCTTGCACAGAGGAGAGGCGCCATGAGTTTGCCTTTCACCGACAGGCATCTCAGTGGACTCAGGTAGGTGACAGAGTGACAGGTGCCTTTTTTGAGACAGTAGGACCTCGGCGCTCGCATGCCAAGGTCACTCAGCTGAGGAGACCCGATGGGTCAGTTGCTTGTGAGCCTGAGGATATGCGTGCAGTTGCTACTGACTTTTACCGTGAGATACTGACGACTGAGCCCCAGTCAGAGAGACAGGATGCATGCAGGGAGCAGGTTTGGGCGCAGATGCCTTGTCTTGTGACTGAGGAGATGCGCCAAAGGCTGGAGACACCTCTTCAGCTTGAGAAGCTGCACACGGCTCTTAGGGCCCTTCCTCATGGTAGTTGTTCAGGTGAGGATGGGCTGACTCCCAGCTTCTTCTTGGAGTACTGGGACTTGCTTGGCCCAGATCTTTGTAGTGCCTTTCAGTACATTCTGCACGCAAGAGTGATGCCGGATAGCATGAGTGAGGGCCTGATTTACCTCATTCCAAAGGAGGGTGGCTCCTTGGATGAGATTCGACAGTGGCACCCCATCACCATCCTCAACTCAGCCTACAAAATTCTTGCCAAGGCTCTGAGTTTGAGGATTCAGCCACTTTTGGAGAGCCTTATACATGGGACTCAGACAGGTTTTGTCAAGGAACGCAGTATCCTTGACAACATCTTCACTTTCTGGGAGGCTTCTGCCCTGGCACGTCTCCGTGGGGAGGACCTTGTGATTCTTCTTCTCGATTTTGAGAAGGCATACGACAGAGTTGACTGGGACTTTCTAGAGGGCACGCTTCGCAGGATGGGCTTTTCAGATGCTTGGATCAGAGGGGTGTCGGCTTTGTACAGACAGGCTCACAGTCAGGTGCTTTTGGAAGGAGGTAGAGGTGAGCGCTTCATGCTCACACGATCGGTCAGACAGGGTTGTCCTCTTGCCCCCTTTCTCTTTCTGTTCTATGCGGAGGCGATGAGCAGATTTTTGGTGTCACAGCAGGTTGGTTTGAGGGGCTTAGCACTCCCGATACGGGGAGATGAGCTTCTGGACGCTGAGTTTGCTGACGACTCAGCCTTGTACTTAGAGGGCCAGGAGGCCAATTTACACAGGTGTGGGTAGGCTCTTGAGACCTTCTGCTGTGCATCGGGCGCATTGATCAACTGGAGAAAGACAGTGGCTTTCTCGGTTGGCAGTGCTCCTATGCCAGAGTGGATGCCAGGAGAGGGTTTCAGGTGGATTCCCCCAGGGACTGCAGTTCGATACTTGGGTTGTCAGGTTGGTTTGGATTTGTCCCCCGAGTAGCAAATTGCTCCTCTTCTCCTGTCCATCAGGAGAAAGCTGTTCCACTAGAGCTCAGCACGACTTTCGCTAGCTGGTAGAGTAGTAGTTGCCAACCAGGTGTTGTTGGCAACTATGTGGTACATCACTTCTTGCTGGATCTTCTCGAGTTCTTGTATCAGCCAGGTAGAGAGGCTGATCAGGAACTTCCTTTGGTCAGGTCGCGACACTCAGGTTGCCCGAACCAAGGTGGCTTGGTCGGTCATCACACTTCCTTGTTCTCAGGGAGGGCTTGGGATCATTGATCCAGCACAGCAGAGCAAAGACCTTCTTGGGAAGTTCGTCGTTAGAGGACTTCTTCCAAGCGAGGAGCCCTGGAAAGAGTTCTTGCTGCAGAGGCTTCGTGCCAGGGTGCCTCAGTCAGGAGGCCCTTGGCAACCTTCGACCAGGTGGATCTTTACAGAGTTGCGCCGAGTTGGTTTGAGCAGGAGACTGGAGGACCGATTCGCTGTGAGTTTGCTTCGCTCTTGGGAGCTCTTACGGCGTGGCCTAGAGCAGAGACAACCGACATGCACGGAGGAGAGCCTACGACAGCCCCTCGTCTGGAACCCCATGGTTAGCACTCAGAGAGGCCACCTGGTTGGGAGTAGGCCTCATGTTTCATGGGGTCCCATGGCAGCAGGTCTAGCGCGCTCTCTAGGTGACTGGCTAGAGTTCACAGGTTTGTCAGAGGAGGTGCAGGGTGTCCAGCTACAGGGCATGAGAGGGGTTCAGAGCATGTATTAGGACATCTCAGAGTCAGTTCTAGCTGAGTGGCTCACGCCTCTCGAGCCTATAGCACCCCGATGCATGGGAGCCTTCACACGACTGGAGCTTCTCATCTCAGTCAGGGCTTGTTCAGAGACTGTCCCAGCCCTGTTCTTTGAGCTTCAGGGTGGGGGACGATTACAGCGAGTTACAGTAGAGGCCCCGCGGGTAGCAGAGTGTTGTTTCCAGAGGATCCGAGTTGTGGGCATCTATGGGAGGACTTGCGTCATAGACCCTGACCCAGCAGCTCTCGAGGCAGGACACTGGAGGCTATGGGCTTGGGAGTGTTGTCCACTGGCACGAGTATAGTGGGATCCTGGTGAGTGGCTATGGAGGGACCCCTTCTCTTCTGCAGACCGCCCAGGAGTCCCTTTCTTTCAGTACACTGTTCGGCTTGGACGTCATATACTTGCAGTGCAGAGAGAGGCCCGTCCCGCTGCAGCACGTCATTGGCAAGAGGAGGGTCTCATAGTTGAGTTCTTGGTAGCTTTTTGGCAGAGGCTGTGGGACTCCAGACAGCCGAGGCGCGTCACTTTGTTCCAGTGGTTGGTTGCACAGAGAGCCATAGCAGTAGGGAGCTCGCTTGTGCATAGTGGTCTCTCGGCCGCATGTACAGCCTATGACCAGTTGGTGGAGAGTCAGCGACAGTGTCTTTGGGACTGTCCTTCGGCCAGCAAGTGTGGCTACGAGTTCTTCGGCTGATGCCTGCTCTCTCCGCGGCTCGACAGTACACTTGGGGGGCAGCGGCTTGGTCCACCCTCACGGGCCCGGCACTACAGTTTGAGCTATCTTCCACCAGCAGGATGATAGTGATACAGGGGGGGCGACCTGCACTCCAGCCTGCTACAGACCTTACTCCACAGGAGTGGTGCAGTGAGAGAGAGGAGTGCTGGGAACTCATCAGCGGCCTAGCTCTTTGGTTCATCTGGCGGGCCCGTTGTTTCCGCATCTTTGAGGCTCGCCCTATGCCACCAACAAAGAATGTTCGTGACTTCTTGCTAGAGCCGATCCATACTCTCAGAGGACAGCTTGAGGGACTACAGGGCAGCTCCGACCGCATGCGGGAGCGCCGCGAGGCTTTCCTTCGACTCTGGCGCCCTGGGCCTTTCTACAGCATGGTCCAAGGGGTGCTCAGATGGCACTACTGTCCACCTGTGTGGCTCTTCCCTCCTCCCATTTCTTGATTTAGCCCCATTGTATATATGCTGTTTTTTCATTGGGAGAGTCTCCCCATCATGCTTGTTGTAACCCTCTCTTGCAGAGGTGGATGTAGCCCTATGGGCAGTTTTCATTAACTAATAGAAGGATCTTTTTCTTGGAAAAAAAAAAAATCTCATTGCTTGAACTCTATGTTGATCTTTTTTCCGTATAAAAACTCTTGAAAATCTTTGAGTTCTCCATAATAACATTGAAACCAAGGTTTTAGGCACCCCAATTGTGTATGTACCACGTACTTTGATACATTTAGTTGATCTACGTGGAAAGTTTGATATTATTTGAGGTTTTGAATGCTTATGTCTCAAGAATGAAAATATCAAAGTTTTCTCTTATGCGGTTTTGAATATTTAAAATGATCGAATAATTGTTGCATACCAAAGCCCTTTTACTTGCCATCTTGAGTCCTCAATGAAAATGGCAAGCAATTTATCACTTTCTAAAACTCACAAATACATCAAACACATACTTTTCTTTGTATACAACCATATTCTTGAAATGCCCATATCAAATACACGAAACTTTCCAGTATTTTATATACTCCAAGGTCGATCTTTTTGCACATCAAACTTTCCGTTACCTATAGCAAAATTGTGAAAAAGTCACCTAAAATTTTCTACAAGGTACACTTGGCGGAGAGAGAGAGAGAGAGAGAGAGAGAGAGAGAGAGAGAGAGAGAGAGAGAGAGAGAGAAATGAAATGTTGATAGGCCTAAAAGACCTATGAGACCAATACATCACATCCTCATCCAGTGTGTCAAAGTGTCCAATACAAAATAAATAAAGTTAAGTACTGAAGTAAAGACTAAAGCACTAGGAAGGGGAGGTGAGGGGAAGTTGCTTATATAAGAGACAACTTGTTGAGCTCAAAGGTGGATGTTGGGCCTGGTCCTGTCTTCTGTCATCCCATGAATTCTCTCATGGGTCTCTCTCACATGATATCAATCTCTTGCTCTGTAAAGAGCCTCATAGGAGTAGCTTTATATTTCCCAATGATAGCCTAGATATGTTGGTGGTAGACAAAACGACAGCTTAATTTGTGAGGAGGTCATGGGCGTCGAGATCTTCTGATCTCAGTAGCTCTTTCTAGCAGAGTCCCACGTAGTGCGGGGTGGGTTGTTGTGTTTTGTTGCCTGAGGGGGGTCGCTTTGGAAGTAGTCTGTGACTAGTATTTGGGTTGGTCCTTGCCTAGAGCACCTCATCCTCTGTAGTAGGTCCTCTATAGTAGTGCGGGGCGGGTTGTTGTATTTTGCTGCCTGAGGGGGGTCGCTTTGGAAGTAGTCTGTGACTAGTATTTGGGTCGGTCCTTGCCTAGAGCATCTCATCCTCTAAAGTAGGTCCTCTCTGTGTCGTCGTAGTTCTAGCAGGAAAAGCCCAAGACATCTCTGGTCAGTGTAATCCATTACTCTAGACACGGACCCAAAGCCATCTCTGAAGAGGCAATGGAAATGCCCCCTAATCTCATAATACACTAGACATCGACAGATATAGTGCTCCTCTGTCTCTGGCTCAATATCACATAGCTCGCATACCCGCTCCTCTGCTGGTGTTGAGGTGTATCTACTTGTCTCTATCTGTAACTGATGAGAGGAAGTGCGGAGCTGACCTATCACACATTGGAGCCCATGCGAGAGATGTGAGTCCATGTATTTTGGCCATACAACAAAGCCATCCTCAGACATGTGAAGAAATTGCTCTTTATAAAAAGCCATTTTCTTTCTCAACTCATGGGGGGGACTCAACCAGGTCTTCTGTGTATCAAGCTATGTGAGATCCTGCCTGACTATCCTGTTGATTTCCAGGCCAGTCAGTGCAAGAGATGGTGCGTCGAAGGAGTACTGAAAGGGTGGTAAACTATCCATCTGAAAACCATGTAATTGAAACCACGCACGCTAAAGTTTGTGCATACCAACATCTGGAGTTGCCCCCCAGAGCTAATTGACGGGATGATTTGAGGGCCAAACTAGCGTATCAATGAGGTGGCAGATCCCACAAGCCATATACATACATAACTGATCTGGTAAGTGCCTCAACCACCATCCGAGTAGCTCCCAGTTTTGATCTGACTCTGGGAATAATTAATCCACATCATCACACAGTCAGCATCCTAATAGGCACAACTACCCGACTTCCTAGGAACCTCATATGACATCCATAACAGGCCTATAACGGCCCATTCTTGTGTATATAACTACCACTCTAGATCAATCCATACAGCACATTGCCTTGGCTAACGCCTTGTCTCTAACTCACGCCTCTGCGTGTTCTCTCTCTCTCTCTCTCTCTCTCTCTCTTCTCTCCCTTTCTCTTACATGGTACCATCGCAGCAGGCGACCCTGGCTGCCCTGTACCAAACCCCACCATGCCTTCTGCGCATACCTTGCAGCTATGGCGAAGAGCCTCATGGCTGGTCTCCTCGCTACCTTGCGGCAAGCTGCACTCCATGCCTCCTGCTTCGCAACCCCTGCTGTGGAAAAGCGCCGCACTTCCAACCCGGCCTAGATGGTAATGCTACCATCATTGAAATCTTCCTTGGGAACTTGGATGAAAACCCTGCTTCAGACGACGACCCTGCTGCAGACAAAGACTCTCATGTAGATGACGACCATGCTACAGAAGGAGATGTTGCTACCGCTAGTGCTGCCACCCCTGCAATTGCTATTAATGCAGACCCTGCTGTGGTTCAACCTTCCCAAGCCCCATCTCTTTAATCTGGCATTACCTAGCTAGCATTCCATGCTCATGTTGCACCCAATCTCACCGTTGGCGCATGCGATGCTAAGGCAGCACCCAGCCTGGCCATGCGTTCAACCTTGTCCTGTAGTGGCTGTGGCCACGAAGCAGACAATCCACTATCTTCCTTTGCCTCACTCATGGCTTCCGACACAGCCCTCAATGCTCCTGAGAAGGATACCCTTGCTGCCGCGGTTACTGCAAGTGTAGCCACCATAGCAACCACGGCCGTTGTTGCAAACCTCGCTTCCCCTATCCAGAAGCCACTTGGTCATGCACAACCCATCAATGGCCAGAATCTTGCACCTGCTGCAACATTGTACTCTTGCAATGAGGCCCCCTCCGTGCTCGGTGCCCTCCAAGAACCCAAAACTGCCACTTCAGTCATACCCTCTTCCATACAAGGGCGGCAATAAACAGGCCAACTGGCGCCCAAGCTTGCCTCTCAGGAAGCCCACTCTTTCTGTGGCAATCCCTCACATGCCCACATAAAGCCTCCATTGGGCGTCTGTACCCTTCCTAACACACCATGAACCTGATGGTACACAGCCAGCAAACCCCGCTCTTATTGCTCCCAATTTGGCAGTTGGTAGAGACATGTGTGCAAGTTTTGAAGGTTTTCCTTCTGCACACACACAGCCGCTCATGGCTGACGATGCGGATGCGGATGACACCGCCATTCAAGCCTTCCTTGAGAGCCTTGCTCTGCTGAAGAACCTGCTTTGGTTAAATCGATCCATGCCCGGCCCCTTGAAGTTTCTATCCATCAAGCTCCAAGTCATGCTCCTGAAGCCTCTCAACAACTTGCTCTCGAGCCAGCCATGCCTACATTCTGTCAAGGCTGCCCCGTTAATACTGCCATCCGGTTGAGGCATTCCAGTCCTCACGTCGATGATAAATTTCGAGCGCTCAGCTGAGCTGGCGCTTGAAGTCCTCGTGCCATCCTGGCATCTTCTCCACGTTGGCGACTTCCATTTTGTATACGTCATAGTCGTCCTCCAGAAACCACGAAAAGCTGCCAAGCCAGTCACAGTCGTCCTCCAGACTTGATGTGTGTGTGTATGTGCGCGCGCGCGAGAGAGAGAGAGAGAGAGAGAGAGAGAGAGACTCCAAGGGTCAAGACTTGAAAACTCTTCGTTAAAATAAAAATAATTAGATTTTATATTTCTTGTAGGTTTTTTTAAATTAAAATTTAGAGGAAAATTTGAAAATGTGTAAGTGGGATTTTACTAAACCTAGGTTTTTTTAAAGAGACAGATTTGCTAGAGATCAATTATTAGCAGGATGTGCAGGTTTTTGAACCTAGGAAGATACAAAAAGGAGGTGATACAAAAGTGCAACAAAACGGCATTCTAGCGAGAGACTATCACAGTTTTCGGAAAAAAACATTTTTTCAAACATACAAAATTCCTTTTCTTGTTTATTTCAAGAGGAAATTAAAAAAAATTAGGGTACTTTTTTATATGTTTACACTGTTTTTGTCTATTCTGGGGCGCCATTTCTCCTTTTTCTCGTGCCCTCAACCGGCATTTTTGACATTGAAAATGACACGACATGAAGCTGAGACACATTTTTACCTAACACTGGACTATCAGGTATTTCAAGTGCTCCATTGCCCTTGGTCACCATGGCTCTTGAAGTTAAGAGGAGGAACCTTGAACTTCTTATGGAGAGAAGTTGCTAGAAATGCAGATAACCAAGGGGTTTGTAAGTGGTAGAGCTATTTTCCTATTTTTGTTAGTTATGTGGGTGTCCCTTAAGCTAGTGTTCTCAAAAAACTGAGGTTCAGTGTATGGCACATGGCTCTCTCGAGTGTTAGAAAAAATCGAGGTCTAGTGTAGGGTAAAAGTCCCTGTTTAGAGACGACGAATTTGGGCAATAAATTGCACGCAGCCTGCTCAACAATTTTGAGTTTGAAGATGCACAAATAAAAGATTAGCGCAGCAAGTATCCTTAACAAAATTTCCAGTTCAATCGGCACTCACATGAGAAGATGCGTGACGATTTTTGTTTTTGCATGTAACAAAACAGGGTACGATTGAGAAGACTATCAGGGAGGTAAATAGAGACATTGCGGCCAACGAGGCTTGAACCCCACACCCAACGGCCACGATCGTTCCCCCTTGCTTCTCTAACCATCCAAGAAAATGGATGAGCTTGTCCTAGAACTAGCACAGACCTTTACCCTATTTTAACCAATTAACTAAAATTATAAAATCCCGATTAGATTTTGAGCTTGCCTTTAACACTAGGTTGGTAATGGGACACTTTTATGTCCTGGGAAACTTTTATGTCCTGTTAAGTGACCATTTTCCTTGAATTATGTCAAGAGTTTCAAAATGGATTTTGAGGTGCTATCTGTCTAGAAAGTTCTCTCATGAGCTGAAAAAAACTTGACATTTTTTTGGAATATCAATTCCAGTTTTAACCTTGTCCTTGCACAACATTTCACAACCTAAACTGTGTGAAAAAACGGGTATTGTTTTTGGCTTTTTTCAACTTTTTGCAACTATACCACTCTAGAATTCATGTTTGTGAGGTCTATAATGCTAGAGAACTATCTTTAGTAGTCCTCAACATGTGTTGATGCTTCTATGGAGAAATAAATGTTAAAGTTGTAAGTTATGACCAAATTACAAAAATTATCAAATCCTGTTTTTTAGCCAATTTTAGCTCTTCTATGATTTTTTTGGTGGCTTTCATGATATCCAAATGCAGTTTTGATTTTCTATGTCGCATATTGTAACATAAAGCTAATATTCTTTGAGTTTTGGGGCACCTAATACCCTATTTTGCATAGTAGACAACGATGGTTGATTTTTTCAATTATAGAAGAAAACGAAACATTCTAGTATATCAATTATAGCTTTTTCAATATTGTTAGTTTCTTTTGACAACTACATGCATTTTGTAGGTAGTAACCATATCTAGTCATAAGGATCAAATTTGGCTAGATATTGAATAGTTTCTATGGGATTCTACAACTCATAATGTTGAACCCAGTTTTTTCATGTTTAATTTGATGTATTTAGCACTTCATCTTTGTCCCCAAGATTCCCCTTGGTAAGAGATGTATTATTTTTTTGACATGCTCCATGGCTCCTTATGAACCTAAAGGACAATAAGGAACTAAGAAAACATGCATATATTATTTGTTTTGAGCGTGGCTATAGAAACTTTGATGATAGATTTGCATAATGGTAAAAATTCAACTTTTTTGTACCTATTTCTTTTGGCAAAACAAAAAATAGTGAGTGAGAAGCAATCATATGTTCTGATCACCAACCCATTGAAGTTAGCTAGGGAATTTATCTCAAGTCCTACAAAAATTCCTAATCTTATTTTTATGCAACAAAACGTAAGAAATGGCTGTTTTGATGAAAATGTACTGGTCCATCAACTTTGGAAGGTTGTTGTGACCAAAAGATGAGAAATTTTACAAGTTTCTTATTTTTTCCATGTGTAGTAGGCCTTGAACTATAACCTCATGAAAGGATTTTACAAAATGAGTGGATCTACTATGGTTTTGGAGGTTTTTTTCAAAACCCAGAAAGGACACTTTTATGTCTTGTTAGGTTACCAACCTAGTGTTAAGGAAACCCGTGAATTTACACAAGTTTTAGTGTAATTACCGGCAAAAGCATCAAATTTTGACTACTGGGAGTAGTGTTCGGGAAAAATGTGTCTCAGCTTAATATCATGTCGTTTTCAATTTCCAAAAATGCTGATTGAGAGCAAGGGGAAAAGGAGAAAGTTCGCCTCAAAATAGAGAAAAATAGTGTAAAACCCTGAAAAAGTAGCCTAGTTTTCTAAAATTTCCTCTTGGCAAATTCAAGGAAAAGAATTTTGTATGTTTGAAAAAATGATTTTTCCCGAACACTAACTGGGAGAATTTCAAGTTTTCCCTTAGTAGTAGAAATCTCTCTCTCTCTCTCTCTCTCTCTCTCTCTCTCTCTCTCTCTCTCTCTCTCTAAATAAAGACGGTGAATGCTAAATACGCCGCAATCCATGAAAACTGCCTCCTGGCGACCTGCAGGCTTTTGGGGGTCGTACGAGGCGAGAGCACGATTTTGAGCACTGCATAGATCGTACGAGGCGAGTGCAAAGAAATTGCGTGCGCTCCAGCCACAATGGCAAGCCTGTTGAGGTGTCAACGAGCCCCCTCCTGCCACGCTGGAGGGAGCGGGAGCGCTCGAAATCTATCCTCAGCCGCTGCTAATCTTCTTCATTACGAAGTCGGACCTTGATCCAGGTTGAAGACCTCGGAAGTCACACCAAGGATAATTGCATATGCATATTGTATTTTCCCAAAGCATGTAGATATATCTCATGATCACATTGCAATATGCACACATACATGCCTCTGTATGGACGATGTGTCTTACGGGGTGGTGTGGGAATAATTAATCCACATCATCACACAGTCAGCATCCTAATAGGCACAACTACCCAACTTCCGAGGAACCTCATATGACATCCGTAACAAGCCTATATCGGCCCATTCTTGTGTATGTAACTACTACTCTAGATCAATCAATACAGCACATTGCCATGGCTAACGCCTTGTCTCTAACTCACGCCTCTGCGTGTTCTCTGTAACATTTAATGGCCTAAAATCTTATGTGTAGCGGAAATTAGCATGAACATAGTGGGCATTTCATTAGAATAGATTCCGAATGAGAATTACAAGAGTACTTGGGTGGAGAGAGCAACAAAAAGCATAACACCTAGTTAGATAGCATCGACAATACTTTCAAAAGAGAGAGAGCAATTAAGCTATTGACAACAGTTGAGGACCGGATTTGCATGGAGCCGGTCCCCCCCCCAAAAGGCTTTGTATTATGGTTTCTCCCATCAAGAGAGACATTGTACAATACAATTCTTTGTGTTCCTTCAAGACTAGCTAGTGCAATGAAGATGGAAGCTTCATACACCAAGCAAAACACTTAATCAAACACAACTTGAATTATCCCCGTTCTCAGACCCAAGACCTCACACACCTTCGAAGATGGTGAGAGCTAGCAGGGTATGAGAGTAGATTGAGAGGAAAAAGAAGTATCTTACGAGAAAGAAGTACATCTCCTCACATAATCACTCATATTAACATAGCTTAGCTTAGTAATTAGCTTGGTAGAGAAGATGAGCATGCATTGAAGCTTGGCTCTTGGTTGGATTTGCATCCACATGCCAAGAGAGTGTTGATGTAGGCTTCTATCTCACAAGCTTGGAGTAGGTGATGAGCTCTCCATTAAAGCTTGGGAGGAGATAGAGTATTTTCCCTTCACACATGGTCAAGTGTGAAAGTGTGTGTGTCAATGCCAAGCAAAAATCAGCCCCCCCTCTCTCTTGGGCGAGCCCTAGCTGCTAAATAAGTCTGGCCTTTGCCTCATTGGACCTCCCCAGGTCAAGCCAATAGGAATTAAGCAGCATAAGTGATAGCCTTTAGACATGTGTCCCCCTTTCCCCTTTTGTGAGAGCTTTAGGTAATTAAATAATTAAACTAAACTCTCATTGGACCCCTTTGCCTCCTGGCCAATAGGAATCAGGCAAGCCATGGGGCTCCTGAATGCTCATTGGACCCCTTGGGAGACTGCCCAATAGTCTTCTAGGAGACTTAATTCTCATTGGTTTCTTTTATTAAATGTTTTTAAATTAATTAAACTAGATTTACTCTAGCTTAATTCTCATTGGTCCACTTCAAGGGTCTTCCAATAGGAATTGGGCACACCTTGTGGGCATCTGGCCTAGGGAGCTGACATGTGTCCCTCATTCCCTTTGTGTAAAGGGAGCCTGTGTGTGTGTGTGGCTTTCTCTCTCATCCCCTAGCTTTGGGGCTCGCCCCCTCCCATGTAGGGATGTAGAAAGACTTTTTGGGCACACACTAAGCATCCAATTTTCCCTAGGGTTGACCTTTGGACACAACCTTTGAATTTTGGAACCTTAGCATTTTGGAAGTCTTAATGGGCTGAACCTTAGGGTCTTTTTGGCCCATTGTTTCACATGGATCTTTTGCAGATGGCCCCCCCTTTGGATCCCTATTTTCCCTCCTTTGGATCCCTATTGTGGCCGGTCTGCTAACTTAACCAATATTCTAGCTTTTTCTCCCTTGGCACTTCCCCACATTAAATGATCAGTTTAATATGAGAAAATCATTTAGGAGAATTAGATATGGATTATTATGACATTACCTCTCTCTTGAAATCATAGTCGTCCTCGACTATGGTGTAGAGAAGATAAAGCATATGCATGAGTCCTTTTCTTAGCGGGTAGAGGATCCCTATGTTACCCTACGACATCATTCCATAATGGATGACTAGTCCATTTGGCACTTGAGAGCCTGAGGCTGCCGCAAGCATGTCTGCACATTAGTCCTATCAGTCTTCCATAGTAGAGTGACAAGCTCTACTTTGGTGTTTGGGAGACGTCGTCCCCGCAAACTTGATCTAAGCATGCATACTACTTCATTTTTGTGCACAAATAAAGAAAAAGAGAGTCTTATAAGACAAAAATTTTTGTTCATTTTTAACATTTTGTACATTTGCTTACTCTTAGGAAGCATTGTAAGCATTGACAAGGTTTAGGTTATCCTTTAATTGTATGCCTTGCATCCATCTAGTATCTTCAAAAGGATAATTCTTAAACTTAATAAGATATCGTCGGATAGTCTTACCGCCTCTTAATACCTTGTCTTCATGTCGGAGAATGGACTCGGGCTGCAGCACCTCCTCGTGGTCCTCGATCTCCGGTGGGTCTTCAATAGTTGGTTCTTGAGGTGGCTCTCCTTTGTAAGGCTTTAAGAGGCTCACATGAAAAGCATTGTGTATGAGCCAATGATTGGGCAACTTAAGTTGATAGGCCATCTCATTGATTGGCCTAAGAATCTGGAAGGGACCATAATACCTTTTTGCTAGTTTAGCATAGTACTTTTGGTGGCCCGTAGGATTCTTGCCCGTCGTGTGCCTTAATCGAGCCTTGGGAAACTTTAACAAGACCCAATCGTTTTCTTTAAAAGTTTGGGCTCTTCTGTGCTTGTCAGCAGCAGCCTTTTGCCTTTGCTGTGAGATAGAGATAGCATCCTTAATCTTTTGGAAAGATTCTTGTAGGTCTCGGCTATACTCATCTGCAGTGAAGATCTTCCCATGTACCTTAAGTAGCAAGGGACTTTTTGATCTTCCCTCAATTACCTCGAAAGGTGCTTTTCCTGTAGAAGTATGTACAGTGTTATTGTAAGCATACTCTACTAAGGGTAAGTACTTCTCCCATTGGGATCTTTGATCTACTTCCGTTACATAGGCTTTTAGTAGATCGAGAATGGTTAGGTTAGCTATTTCACTTTGGCCATCAGTTTGTGGATGATAGGCCGAAGAGAAGTTTAGCCTTGTTCCTAAATTCTCAAAGAGACCCTTCCAGAAATTACTGGTCATTCTAGGATCTCTATCCGACACTATGGACATTGGCAAGCCATGGTACTTGAAAATTTGTGAAATGAAGAGGGTTGCCATTTGATGGGCTTTGATAGTCTTTTTGACAGGTATAAAATGAGCTTGTTTACTGAACCTGTCTACTATCGTCCATATTCCTGTATTCCCATGGATAGACTTAGGCAATCCAAAGATAAAATCCATGGATATGCTCTCCCACGGTGAATTAGGGATTGGCAAGGGTTGAAGCAATCCAAGTTGCTTCCCTCTATCAAATTTTGTCTTTTGACATACCACACATTTGGAAACATACTCGTGTATGTTCACTTTCATGGTAGGCCAATAGAAATATGTTTCAATTCCCTTTAGGGTAGACTGAATCCCTCTATGCCCTGCATATGGGGGAGCATGAGATTCATACATTACTTTCTCACGTAGTGAGTTAGTAACGCATAGTCTATTGCCATAGAGAAGATAACCATCTTGTAAAGTAAATGGTTCTTCTTTCTTCCCTAATGCAAGGGCTGAAATCACATCTCTAAAATCGGGATCAATAGCATACTCATCTATCATTGAAGATAGATCATTGTGAGTTGCTATGGAAACCGCATTCACTCTCGGGCGTCTTGAGAGTGTATCGGCTACTTGATTATGCTTGCCAGCAATGTGAGCAATATGAAAATGAAATTGTGAAAGGAAATTTGCCCACCTCATTTGTTTGTCGGAGAGCTTGGTCTGCGTCATGAAGTACTTAAGACTTTGGTGATCCGTTCGCAGAATGAAAGGAGTCCCCAATAAATAGTGCTTCCATGAGTCTAAGGCATGTAGAACTGCAAGGAAGTCTTTTTCGTATATGCCTAGTGCTTGCTCAACAGGGTCGAGCCTTCGACTCTCATAGCCTATGGCGTGCCCTTCTTGGAGCAAAACAGCCCCAAGGCAATCACCACAAGCATCACATTGGACCTCAAATGGTTTTGAGAGATCCGGTAGTGTAAGCACAGGTTGAGAGATAAGCTTTTCTTTAAGCTTTTCGAAAGCATTGTTCTCCTTAGCAGACCACGTATACCTGACATTTTTCTTTGTTAGGTCATGTAATGGTCCCGCAATTTGTGAGAACTTTTCTATGAAGCATCTATAGTATGCACACATACCTATAAAGCTTCTTAGTTCATGAAGATTCCTTGGTTTAGGCCATCCTTTTATTACCTCTAACTTGGATGGATCCATTTGGATTCCATCTTGAGAGATAATATGACCTAAATATTGAATCTCTTGCAAGAAAAATTCACTTTTCTTTCGATTAACATAAAGTTTATTCTCTCTTAAAACTTGAAATATTACCTGGAGGTGTTGCTTGTGTTCCTCCAATGAATTAGAGTAGATGATAATATCATCAAAGAACACTCCAGTGAAGGTTCGATGAGGCCTGAACAGCTTCTCCATCAAGCGGTTAAATGTGGCTGGTGCATTAGTCAAGCCAAAAGGCATGACAATGTATTCGTAAAGACCAAATGTAGTACGAAATGCGGTCTTTACAATGTCTTGATCAACTATCCTTATTTGATGATAGCCACTTTTTAGGTCAATCCTACTGAAGTAGGTCGATCCTTGTAGCTTATCAAATAGGTCTTCTACCCGTGGAACGGGAAACCTATTCTTGATAGTGATCCTATTTAGTGCTCTATAGTCGACACACATACGATATGTGCCGTCTTTCTTTTGCACTAATAGCACAGGTGAGCAAAATGGAGATGAGCTAGGCCTAACCATGCCCTTCTCAACTAACTCATGCACTTGCCGCATAATCTCCTCTTGTTGAGCTTGAGAAACTCTATAAGGAGGTTTGTTAGGCGGTGAACTTCCTGGAAGAAGTTCAATTGCATGGTCGTCATTACCTCGTTTAGGAGGTAGCTCACAAGGGATGTCGTCAATAAAGACATCTTGAAACCCCTTGAGAAAATTGGATAACTCTAATTCCTTTTGGTTGCTTTTATTTTCTTTTGCTAAAGCATTAGGTTCATTTTGAGAATCTTTAACAAAAATCATGTACACGGAAATAGAGCTCTTTATTGACTTGTTGAAAGCTGGTGTATGTACAATGGGGATGGTGTTACCCATCTCCTTAGCATCTATATACATGTCCTTTTCCCTGAACTTAAAGGAGATTCTCCTTTCAGGAAATTTAACATGGGCAGCCAGGCGGTCAAACCATGGTGCCCCTAGGATTACATCCTCATGCTTGAGAGGAGAGATAAAGAAGTCCTCTTTGTCCACATAGCCTTGGACATGAAGCCTCAATTTCCCGATTAAGGGAGTGACTGAAGCTTCTTGCCCCTTGAAGGCACTGTCTGCGGGTAGGATATCTCCCATCTCGTAGGATTGTATGCCTAGCTTGGTGGCTAACTCCATAGATATGAAATTGTGAGTAGAACCAGGGTCAAAGAGAATAAAAGCATCATGTTCTCTTACCTTTCCCCAAGCATGGCATAGAGGAGATCCTTTGTGGTGAGTTTGGTGAATCTCCTCCTCTTGGATTTCAACCAAAGAAGCTCTAGGAGGATCTTGGCGGTTGTTCTTTTGGGGACAAGCGCGGTACGCATGCCCTTGTTCGCCGCACTTGAAACACCGGTTATCTTTACGATAACGCTCAAGCTCTTCAGGAGAGAGTTTATTCTTTCCTTTGTAAACTCCCTTCTCTTTAGCTTTGTTGGAAGTGCCCTTAGGAGACTTTTGGACATTGTCCTTCCCCTTAGGCTCATTGGAACCCTTGTTTTCTGGGGGCTTATTATTTCTTTTACCCCCCGTTTGGAAATTGATTCGAGAGGCCACCATAGTATGGTGTATTACCGCCGATATGGTACGTGGCCTTTGGGAGTTGACATACTCCGCCATTTCTTCGGTTAAGTCCGCACAAAATTGTTGCTTTTGCTCTCCAAAATCCAACTTTTTGAAGACAGTGGCCTTGAGTTGTAGGTCCCAAAACTTGTCTACATATTTGTGGATGGATTCATTGGGAGAGAGCTTTAAGCTTCGCCATTCGGTGAGTACTTTGTCTTTGGCATCGGTGGCCAAAAACTGCTTCATAATGAAAGCTCTTAAAGCCTTCCATGTTCGTGGAGCTTCACCGTTGGCTCGTAGGCTAGACCACCATTGTCTGGCGGACTTTTGAAAGTGCATAGCTACATGGCGTAGCTTAGAGGACTCCGTGAAGCCCTCATCTCCAAACGCCGCATCGAATTGCTGGATAAAGGCCAAAACTTTGTCTGTAGCACCGAAGGTGCCATCATAGGTAAGGAAAGAGATGCTCTTCCCTCCCTCTTTGAATTTCTTCAGCTTGGACGACCTCTTCCATGCGGCATAGGATTTCCTATGGCCTCTTCTTTTTGATGGTTCAAAAGTTGCACCATCACTTTCTTCAGAAGGTGAAGAATTTGAAGAAGGTGGAGAAGAGGGTGACCTCTTTCTCGCCTTTTTCTTGTCTTGATCTTTGTCGTCTTCACCATAGCTTTCATAAGAGGAAGAGGATGAAGAAGATGGAGAAGAGGGTGTCCTCTTTCTCACCTTTTTCTTCTCTTGCTTTTTATCATCCCTCTTTGAATTATGGCGTGGAGAAGAGTGTGATGGTCTTCTCCGCTTTGGTGGTGATGGAGAGCGTTTAGCCCGCCGTCTTCGTGGAGCCATCTCCGCCGAGGTGGCGGGAGACTCGCTTCTTTCTCGTTCCTTCGGTGGAGGCTCTTGAATTCTCCTTTGGGAAGGAGATGCATCATCCAGAAGTAAGTTCTTGAGCCCTTCATATGGATTCTCTTCTTCTTCCCGAATCGGAGAGAGACCTCTTTTGGTAGTCTCACAAGGAGGCTTCCTAGGTGTTCTCTCGTCATGGTGATGAGCTTGGAGAATCCCGTGAGCACGGAGCTGCCGTTGCACTTCACTTTGGAGAGATGGATTGCCCATGGCTTGTTGAAGCCTAGAAACAAAATAGTTAACAAGCATTGAAGCATCATTAGTAGCTTGCTCATGAGCAAAATCAAAGTTATCAACATTAATTTCACTCTCTTTACTATTGTCAGCCATTCTAACAACTTTTAGGTGTAAACTTTTTAGGTGTACTTTGGCACTTCAAGCCCTAGTTGCTACTCCTCTTTACCCCTTTAGAAAAAGCACTCAAGCTACTGTACCCGCGGCTCGAATACCATTAATTGCAAGGAATAGAAGAGAGGGTCTTTCGACACCAAAACAGCACCGGCTCCTGTCAAGCTTCTAATAGCTCAATAGTGGTTAAGCCGTAGGCAAGCCCCGTAGGACTCCACTATTAAGACCATAGCTCTCGACGGTGATGCCCCGTTAACTGCACAAAGGCAGGCGCACTGCAAGGCTGAAAAATCCCTATTCTACTTACTCACAGGCAATTAATAATACCAACCATTTCTAGCTAGCTTGAGGACCTCCCTTCTTGAGCAAGAAAAGAGAAACCTTGAGCTCTGATACCAATGTAACATTTATTGGCCTAAAATCTTATGTGTAGCGGAAATTAGCATGAACATAGTGGGCATTTCATTAGAATAGATTCCGAATGAGAATTACAAGAGTGCTTGGGTGGAGAGAGCAACAAAAAGCATAACACTTAGTTAGATAGCATCGACAATACTTTCAAAAGAGAGAGAGCAATTAAGCTATTGACAACAGTTGAGGACCGGATTTGCATGGAGCCGGTCCCCCCCCCCAAAAGGCTTTGTATTATGGTTTCTCCCATCAAGAGAGACATTGTACAATACAATTCTTTGTGTTCCTTCAAGACTAGCTAGTGCAATGAAGATGGAAGCTTCATACACCAAGCAAAACACTTAATCAAACACAACTTGAATTATCCCCGTTCTCAGACCCAAGACCTCACACACCTTCGAAGATGGTGAGAGCTAGTAGGGTATGAGAGTAGATTGAGAGGAAAAAGAAGTATCTTACGAGAAAGAAGTACATCTCCTCACATAATCACTCATATTAACATAGCTTAGCTTAGTAATTAGCTTGGTAGAGAAGATGAGCATGCATTGAAGCTTGGCTCTTGGTTGGATTTGCATCCACATGCCAAGAGAGTGTTGATGTAGGCTTCTATCTCACAAGCTTGGAGTAGGTGATGAGCTCTCCATTAAAGCTTGGGAGGAGATAGAGTATTTTCCCTTCACACATGGTCAAGTGTGAGAGTGTGTGTGTCAATGCCAAGCAAAAATCAGCCCCCCCTCTCTCTTGGGCGAGCCCTAGCTGCTAAATAAGTCTGGCCTTTGCCTCATTGGACCTCCCCAGGTCAAGCCAATAGGAATTAAGCAGCATAAGTGATAGCCTTTAGACATGTGTCCCCCTTTCCCCTTTTGTGAGAGCTTTAGGTAATTAAATAATTAAACTAAACTCTCATTGGACCCCTTTGCCTCCTGGCCAATAGGAATCAGGCAAGCCATGGGCCTCCTGAATGCTCATTGGACCCCTTGGGAGACTGCCCAATAGTCTTCTAGGAGACTTAATTCTCATTGGTTTCTTTTATTAAATGTTTTTAAATTAATTAAACTAGATTTACTCTAGCTTAATTCTCATTGGTCCACTTCAAGGGTCTTCCAATAGGAATTGGGCACACCTTGTGGGCATCTGGCCTAGGGAGCTGACATGTGTCCCTCATTCCCTTTGTGTAAAGGGAGCCTGTGTGTGTGTGTGTGGCTTTCTCTCTCATCCCCTAGCTTTGGGGCTCGCCCCCTCCCATGTAGGGATGTAGAAAGACTTTTTGGGCACACACTAAGCATCCAATTTTCCCTAGGGTTGACCTTTGGACACAACCTTTGAATTTTGGAACCTTAGCATTTTGGAAGTCTTAATGGGCTGAACCTTAGGGTCTTTTTGGCCCATTGTTTCACATGGCTCTTTTGCAGATGGCCCCCCCTTTGGATCCCTATTTTCCCTCCTTTGGATCCCTACTGAGGCCGGTCTGCTAACTTAACCAATATTCTAGCTTTTTCTCCCTTGGCACTTCCCCACATTAAATGATCAGTTTAATATGAGAAAATCATTTAGGAGAATTAGATATTGATTATTATGACATTCTCTCTCTCTCTCTCTCTCTCTTCTCTCCCTTTCTCTTACACTGACAATTTCATGGGGTGTTGCTGCCTTGTATCGGATCATCTTGGAGATCATAGTGACAAGTGGTTTCTCCATCTTCCTCCACCCATCAGAGGTTTCTCCAGATCGCATGCCGTGGTCAAGACTAGGTCCCCAAATCTGAACTCCATACAACACTGTGGATGTCACTAGTGTATCAAACAGCCATAGCTTAGTTCGGGGCTCTTGAAACTGAACTAGTGAACACATCTGCTCCAATTGTGCGAGGGCTGCATGTCCTCGTGTCAGTCTAGCGGCTGTTGCCTCTCTCATGGAGGAGGGTCTTGTGAAGACAACCCCTAAATAAGTGTAATTCTTAGTCAGCTCCACCTCTTCCTCATCATATAGAAACAATGGCGCTGATTCCCTCACCCATTTTGTTGTAGTATTGAAAATCATCACTTTGGTCTTGCTTAGGTTCACAGTCAGGTCTCTATCATGTGCATATCTCTCCAATGTATCCAGCTGGCTCTGTAACCCTTCTGGTGATTCAGAAATGAACACAAGGTCATCTGCATACAACACCATGTCTCCATCTCTGTCAATGTAGTCTGAAACCTCATCAATATACATTCCAAAAAGAGTAGGAGAGAGTGGACAACCCTGTTTCACTCCAATGTTAGAGTCAACAGTCTCTAAGAGACCTTCAATTGTGCACACTCTACCTGTTACTCTCTCATATAGTGTGAGTATACCCCATGAAATATCATTGGGTACACCAAGATCATACAGCCTGCGCATCAGCCTTGCTCTAGGCACTGTGTCAAAGGCTTTGCGGAAGTCGACAAAGCAACAATAGATACGCTATCCACGGGCTCGACCCTCTTCGATGATGGCTCGAAGAGTAAATATGTGATCAAGGGTAGCAAAACCTCTTCTGAATCTAGCCTGCCCACCTGCTCTTACATCCTCTTTCTCTGTCCATCGACTGATTTCGTGTTCAAGCACAAAAGCATAGAGCTTAGCTAAGGTATGGCATATCATGATTGTGCGATAGTTCCCAAGTGACGTAGAGTCTCCTGTCTTGCATACTGGCACAATGATGTTAGCTCCAGCTCACTGGAAAACCCTCAGCTACAGCTCTGTTAACATATTGACCAACAAGCGTGCCAGTGTACCTTGTGCATGCCTTAGGTGCTCAGCAACCAGCCCCTCATGATCATATGCTCTGCTTGTATGAAGTCTATCAATGGCTCCATGTATCATGCTCTCAGTAAAGAATGCTCATACCTGAGGACGACTACTCTCAAGGCAGGCTAGAAAGTTGCGTTTCTTTCACCTTACAATGCACAGAAAAGTTATCTGTGACTGTCTATGTGTAATGATCCCTGCTGCTACTTCTTTGCAAAGTTTGGTCGTCATCTCTCGACATTCATTGTCGTACCAGCTATTTCGGGGTCTAGTGACCTTCCTTTCTCCTTCCACACCCCGAGAGTGGGGAAAGGCTGTGTTTGCAGTTGCATGGAGAGAATCTGTAAATCTTGCATCAACTTTGTCAAAGAGACATTTGGATCTACTGTTGATAACAATCTGAAAATTTCAGCTGTGTATATCTCTTCAGTTTGCTTTGTAAATTTATATATGGGTTATGACGGGCCTTGCTGGGTTGCCATGGATTGCGTAGAGTAACGACAATCTAGCGCAAAAGACAAATGAGCATGATCAATGGCGGCCTAGCTTGGTGACATTGAGAGCTCTCGAATGCGGGGATGAGGTCAAGTGGTGCAAGTACATAGTCCACTGTACTGAAGCCATTGCTGTGTGTGAAGCATGAGATTGTGGCCATCTGGCTGTGCCATTAAGGATGGCTAGTCCGTGCGTAGCCCCCATCTCTAAAAGATATTTGCCATAGGTTGTGCATTTTCCTTTATCTTGCGAGACTCTCTCAATCCCAAGATCCACATTATCATATTCTCGCATCTCAGCTGCGGAGGTTTTAAGGAAGCTTGCAACGATTCTGTCCTTGCATTAAAATTAAATCCCCAGCAAGCAAGATATCTCCCATTCGAGAATATGAATTAACAAGAAGAGAGCCGTTTTTATGAATTAACAAGAAGCATCTCTTGTAGATT
The DNA here is from genome assembly GCF_014529385.1 of Adiantum capillus-veneris. Taxonomy (NCBI): domain Eukaryota; kingdom Viridiplantae; phylum Streptophyta; class Polypodiopsida; order Polypodiales; family Pteridaceae; genus Adiantum; species Adiantum capillus-veneris. Next base: position 160,708,588 of record NC_140944.1, read on the forward strand.
CTATGTTTTTCCCCAATATAAATAGACTGGGGACCCTACGGTACTAGGAGGTACTGTAGGTGTTCATCTATTATATTTTCTCTGCCAAATCTTGTTTCTGTTGATCCTTGCCCCTTACCATTGTGAACAAAGTGGCCGCAATTAGAATACAGCACAGGTAGTCTCTCAAGCACACTTGTGTTGATTGAAGGGAACACATTGTGAGATGGAATTATCATCTATACTAATAGATAATGGGGGAGGGAATCCCCCCCCCCCCCCCCCCCCCCACGTGGCGAAAGGAGGTTCATCCGGCCATAGCTGCAGCAGTGTCGCCTGCACCTGAGTGCGCTCAGTGAGAGAGAAAGCGTCTGGGCCCTGCGCGGAAAGAGAGAGAGAGAGAGAGAGAGAGAGAGAGAGAAGATGCCGCCGGCTGCACTAGTGACAATAGCGCTTAGCTTGGAAAGCACATTCATGTAATAAAAGCAAACTGACTTCGGTATGAAATATAATCGTGCTATCAGAAGACGTGTTTGGTAGACTTTTGAGAATAAATCGTGGTTTTGCAACCAATGGATGGTACTGACCTGAGATAAAATGTCCTCGCTTGAGTTGCAGTCTGCTATCATTAGATACCGAAGACCATAAGGTCTGCTATTATTAGATATCGAAGTCCTGTAGAAAGTAGCCCAAAGCTTATATTTATCATGGTCGCAAATTATTAGTATCTGCATGTTCTGTGCCGTCGCTATGAAATATTTGATATCATTGAGAGTAAAGTTCTTCGAGCAAACAAGAAAGTTTCTCACATTGCCCAGTCTCTCAAAGTAGTCGTCACGAGTGGAATCTTTGGTCAAAGCACATATGCCATCCTCCTGCAGAATTAAGGGCAACTGCATGTCATTTTGATAAGCTGACAACTGATTATTTAAGAGGTTAAATGAAAGACAGACTTACATTACGAAGAATACGCTCCCCTAAGCGGAATGCCAGGTCATGCATTGCCACACATTTGTCGTCAAAGGCACCCCCATAGCAATAATCAAAATTATATCCGAATCTGAGAGCGCCATGGTTGCACATGTGAATGCTGTCCACTGCTGAAACGAGGGAGCGATTCTTCAGCTCCTTCATCACATCCACGTCCACAATCCTCTCCACTGTTTCCCATGACCACCCATAGAAGGTGCTCACTATATCCAGGAACGCCTCCTGACGCGACGGTGCTAGCCTTTCAAAGCTGAGCTGCAAAAACTTTGTTACAGGAGATGTTTCTTGATTATCCTGACGAACGGTGAGTATGTTTCTCTCTACAAGCCACCATTCTGATTTTACACGCCTACCTTCGTCCACAAATATGTTTCCTAAAACAGTGAGTGCAAGGGGGAGTCCCCCACACAAGGGCACCAGCGCATTGAGCAAGTCCTGGTGACAAGGGTCAGAATACTGCATATTAGCAGAATCTGCAAACAGCTTTTTGCTCTCGTCAGCTTGAAGACAGGGTGGTTCGAAATGGAAAACCTGACCCTCCAAATTCCCCTGAAGATGGCATTTATTTAGAAGCGCCTGTACAACTCCGTAGTCTCTACATGTGACAACTATACAGCTTGATGCATGCAGGTTGTCACTTCCTACCCTGAATGGCAGGAGCTTGTTTAAGTCCTGCGCATCAATTACATCATCTACAGCCAGAAACAATGTTTTCCCGCCATTTTTCAGTTTGTGCAGATGGTCGTTCAGCTGTCCTCCCCCCATCTCAAAGCTCGGAAATTCAGTGTTGACATGATATTCAAGCTGCCCCAAGATCCTCGTTTGTGCTTTGCAGATCGTGTCGTCATTTGCACCATCACCAATGTGCACAAAAGCTCGTGCACCAAAAGTCAATGAAACTTCCTTCCAAATATGGTTGAGAATTGTAGTTTTTCCTAGTCCTGGTAGTCCATGGATTCCAATCACTCGAAATAGTTGGCCCTCGCTCTTTTTCAGAAAATCCATGATGGGCATAGAGCGATCTAAACCAATCTTTGACGGAGGAAGGCTCACTTTGTCATGGGCGACTCTAGGAGCAATGTGAAAAATTCCGTCCACCACCACCACTTGTGTTGTAAGGGCTTGCAGCGTTCTTTCTAAATCCTCCAGCTTCGAATGCACATCCGTGGCACATATGCAACTCAATATGCAATCGATTCCAAAGCCATATTGCCTAATTGGCATGAGCGGATGAAAAAATCCCAGATTAGTACACGTAATTATTTGTACATTATATAAGTCCACTACGTGCAGGGCATTAAGCTATCAAAACTACAAAGCATACCGTTTTCCGATGGACTGCACGGTTTGCAGCAATGACTGAAGCTGCTCCTCGAGCGCGACTACAGAGGCCGGGCTGGACACTGTACTGCATACGATCAGACTTAGCCTATCGATGAGAGCCTGTGTGAGAAGCTTGAGTTGACGTCTATGAGAGGGATTGAGGCGAAGGTAGTCGATATGCCTAGCCAGTTGAAGGAGCGATTCGATGGCAGAAGCTACACCCAGGCCAACCTCCATGTTTTTCAGATCCACCAAATGCGCAGAACGTCACAAGAAACTTGCCTTGTTCTCCATAAGAAAGGTTTCGCATGCCATGGTCCAACCATGGCTTGCTAAGGAGGCCCTCCATCCTGAAAAAGCTGCTACAGTTTCCCTAAGAGCAGGGTCTCACTATGTACTAATAGAATTAGTGGGATTAATTTAATATTGATAAATTGTGGTCACTCATGCTTTCATTTGATTTAGTAGTACTTGGCAGACAGGCTGCCTGAAAATAGAAACACTACTAGTACTCAACTTGTATTAAGAGCCTCACTAGAGTACTAACCAATCAAAATTCAATCTTTGCTCCCTATTTTATTCATTAGTGCTGCGATGCTGTCTCAGATTCCTTCGCTCCTCTCAAGTGAATGCTTTCCTACCCTTACAAAAGGGTTTTTCGGTTTAGAACCTCAACCAATCCAACAAATACCCTACTGCTACTCCCGTAACCACTTCAACGCCCGGCTTACGTGCTCCAAAGGGCCTGCTTCGATATGATGATCGGTTTCGCATGCTGCATCCGAATACTCTCTCCTCCCCTCCCTTCCGTGCTGCAACCTGCCATGAACTCCAAGAGATGACGCCCTAGACAGGAAGTGCATGCTCTCTCTCTCTCTCTCTCTCTCTCTCTCTCTCTCTCTCCGTGCGACTGAAATCGCCTGCTCAAAAGCATCTGTCTTGATTCGCCTCTTCTTTTCTTTTCCAAAGATTGTATCACCTACTTTCTCTCTTGATGCTCACGTTCTTACTTCCATACCAAGGATAGAAAAGTTATGCTCAAATGTTACTTCTCTTAGTGTTATTGTGACCACTCCACACTCTCTAATATCCTTAATATCATTAATTTTTTAAGCTCATAGGGGGACTCGGCTCTTAGAGGAACAGGCGGGCGAATATAGAGCAAAAATGGCCGAGTTGGACCTCGAGCTGGATGCCCACATAGGGGCATTACTGGTCGATCGGTTTAAGGATACCTGGGCCTACTTGCTTCCAGAGGAGCAGTGGCATGAGTATAAAAATCAAAGGTGGGATAGCCCGCACGGATGGGCTTACGAGATGCTCAATAAGATAGAGGAGGAGACGAAAGGAATGGGGGCCGCGTTCACACAACCCCAAAGGAAGAGAATGAGCTCCCAACATCTTCTTAAATCAGTAGAGGAGTGCCTGCGCCGGCTCCTTAAGCGGGCCAGGACGGTTGATGCAGGGCTCCCCTTTCTCAACGGAGTCCTCGTCCCTCACGAGTAAGGGCCGTTGTTACACCCGCCCAGTCCCTTGTGGATCTACACAAGCTATGCAGGTATTGAGCTGGATATGTGTACATCGATGAACCTAACTGGACAATGTTTTTGGCCTGTGGAAGGCCATAGGGTTCGTTTTACAAGGTTGTTGCAATACCGAGACGTTACATCACCTTTTCATGGATATTATGCAAGTTTATTGTTTCTTATAGTGATTTGATCTACCTTTCTTTTTTGTACAAACAATTATAAATTTCTCTTGTTTTTTGTTTGTAAATATGTTCATTCATTTCATAGCATTACTATGGCTCGACTTTCCATTCCTGATTCTTTTAGAATGTCCATGTGAAGTTTTATATTGTTTCTTACAATTCAGATATAATTTCTTGTAAATCTTAGCAAATATAAGCCTTGTTATGGTATTTAATTGGTGTTCTTGACGGGTATAACAAAAATCCCACGTACAAAATCTTGAACTTTTCAAGAGAAAAACTAAGCTAAGTAAGCCTCTTATTTATAGAGTCATGACTTATTAGCTTAAAGACCTCCAATAAACTAAGTGTCTCTAATCGTCTCTTCTTTTATGAATATATCTAAACTATCTCTCTTTAATTCACTTACGCTGTTTAAGAATTACTTGGGATAATAATTAGTGATATTTATGAAAACTATAAATACTTTTTACATTGCAAAACTGCACACTAAAAATTCTTGTTTAACACGCAATATAAGCTATTAAGATGAGCATGACTTCGAAAAGTTACATCGATCGATAAATCATAGCAAATTCCACAAGAAAAATCTTACTAAAGCATTTATATTCTCACTTCCATACGTAGATAATCACAATTAAATTAATATTTTGATAAGTTTCATTCAACCAAATCTCAAGATGCATAACAATGTGTACAATTTATGTAAAATTGAATCTCAAAAGAATTGATATTTGATTGATTTTAATCTATAGAATCACTTTACATATTTTTAACTAAAATTACCACATTGATTTTTGTCTTTCTAAAATAAGCCTTAGTCGAGAGTTGAGTTAGGCGTACTTTCAATGTTTTTAGTGATGGTTGAGATTTACCAAAAATGTTATTTAAATTTTATAATATTAAATGGATCTTTTTATTTCATCTTTCATTTCGCATTCTCACATGGCTTGACTTCTCTTGCATTCTAATATTTTAGAATGGTAAAGAGAAGCTTTACCTTACATAATTCTAGTAAATTCTATATATACATACATATATATACATACACACATATATATGTACTTATGTTTATTAAACCTACCTTTTTTATAAAGGCATTAAAAAAGAAGTCCTTAAATAACAAGACATTAGGTAGCGCGTTTATAGCATAATCCGTCGTTAAAGACACTGGTGGGATCAAATCGACTAGTAATTGCCGTTCTAGAACCGTTACTTTGTGATTGTGTTTGTATATGGACAATACATTTTTATATTAAAACAATACGAATGCAACACTTATTAAGACCCACTTTCCCTCCTTACCTTCAATAGACCATTGTGACTCCTCACCTTGTTTTTTTTTTTTTTAAAGTGTTGACAAGTCAGCTTCTTGATTCCACCAGCATTGTGCATCAAGCTGAGCACCCAGGACCATCCTTTGCTTTGAGATACCACCAAGGGTTGGACTTGCATCACCAAGGTGATCGGTTCAACCCCCACTAAAGGCAATGTTTTCCAATGATCTTCTTTGTTGTGGGGAAAAGTTGATAATTCTTACACCCGGAAAAAGTTTAGGGAATGTAAGTATTTTAAGTGGGAAATGAGGATCAAAACTTTTGGCATCCTGTACATCCCTTCTACATCCTCCCTCCTTTTTTTCTTTTTTTTTTGCAAAACTCACAATTGTGAGTGAATTATATTGAACAGCCCAAAAAATTACAAGGTCTTGTCATGCTCTTGTTGAGCCATGACATCGGCTATCAGGACAGCCACCCCTACCGACCCACCCCCTCCTCCTTGACATACAAGGTCCATAATCTTGTCCTTCTAAGATCTTTTATTTACCGATGGCCAAGATTTTCCCCCGACCTAGGCATTCCATCTGCTGAAAACAAGGCACAAGTAGTCCTAGACCAATCCTCCGAGGGTTGCTTGCGCCCGAGCGTCCATATTAGCACTTTGCTTTCTTGAATAATTTTTGCGAAGCTTGCCACCTCAAAACCTCCTTCAAACACACGGCGGTTCCTTGTTTTCCATACATTATGTAAGAAGAAGTATCTAACGATTTGAGTGCTGACGAGGAGGGAAGGATTACCTGAATTCTTACCTTCAAGGAAAAGGCCGGTCCCAAAAGTGCCCAAGTTGCTTTAGACCCTTATTATTAAGTTTCCTGGCTGTCTCAATCTAATAGGCAGTTTGTGGCGGATCTACAACTTTGGAAAGCTAGGGGGACCAATGCAAAATGGAGTTCTTGAAGTATTTGGCTTCTTCCCCCCACTTTAAGACTCCTGCTGCTCTTTTGCATTTTCTTATCAATTCTCCTGAGCTGCCCACCAATCTTAAGATATACCCCTTCGGGGCTAACAATTTATCATGAACCTCCACCCCTCTCCACTTTCCACCATTTGAGCCAAGTTTAGCTACTTCTATCATATCTCTGACCATGAAAAAAAACATCCTCCCCCATTTTAACACCTTACGAGTGTGGAAGATTAATTTTCCTTGTGACAAAACACAATTCCCCAATCTATGAGGGTAAGAAAGAGTCCTATATAATATATAAAAGTTTCCATATCAACAAAGTGGTCTCCATAAGAATTACGTGTCCTTTTTGCTTAGCTTCTGTTTACTTGTACCAAAAGCTTAATAGATCCATTTTGTGCTTTACTTTTGCCTAAGTGTACCACAAGCTTGTGCCTTCTGCATTTTATATAATGGCACAAGCTCTATCTTTCCTACTTGTTGTATTACTTGCTCTATCTTACCTACTTGTATTAGGAAGAACCTACATCAATTTCTCCTCCCTCCTCTCGCGCACCCCCTCCTACTCTACTCTGCCTCCGTCCTCGCCCCTAGTGCACCCCCTCCTCACCTGTTTCGCCTCCCTCCCCCTCTTGGCTACATGCTCTGCCTCTCCCCTTCTTGTGCCAACCACTCCCCTTGGCCACTACACTCTCTACGTGCCAACCCTCTGCTCTCTTCACTCCTGCTTGAACCACTACAAGAGCTTAAACCGTTGTAGGTGCTATTTTTTCGACGCTTTTTACGAGCACCGCTAATGTCGGCACACTTAAAGTATAAAATTGAAAGCTATGATGGACGCCGAAAATATCGACATAAAGTACGGAACATCGAAACTATCGGCGCCTGACAGGAGTACCAATGTGTCAGTGAAAGGGTGCCAAAATTACCAACATGCATGGGTGGTAGTCAAATAAAATATTCTTTCCATCATTAGTTGGATGGGGTTACTCTTTCATGATTATTTTCGTTATATGAATTATGTTTGAATTGATTTGTACAATAAAAAATACACGTATAAATACGATTTTTGTTAGGTATAATAGGAAAATATGTATGCTAGTCTCCCTATATAAAGGAAACTCTATTTCTCCATTTTCACATTCACTAAAAATAACCTCTAGCTATTTCTACCAATGGCGTTTGGCAACGGCACGTTCGCGACAGCCTTGCTCGTGGTCGGAAGCATAATATGCGCGACGTTCGCATCTTGCGCAATTTGAGCTTGGTTGATTTCTCGATGGAAGGTTGCCCACGTGGATATGCCCTACCTCCTCCACCCCCTCTCCCTCTTCCATGCAAGGGGCCGCCCCGCGTCTAATACAGGATCCCTCTCTCTCTCTTTCCTCTTGCACACCCTCACCCTCTTTCTCCCCAGTGATGTATCCACTTTGGTCATAGTTACCCACCTTGTACGGCTAGCGCATGCTAAAATATTGAACATTTTCTAATCATACTCTGCTTGAAATGAAAATATGAACTTCTATTTTCTAAAAAATTGTGTGAATATGCGTGGTTTGGAGGGGTGGACACCACTCTAGGTGCTCACCCCTCCAAATCGTGTGCTCGCCTGTAGCGCCGATAGTTTGAGGGATGCGCATAATAAGACGCCGATAGTATCAACGTGTAGTAAAAATAACTAGTGCCAGTAATATCAACACTGGTTAGTGAAAATGGCAAAAAGAATTACTTAGTCTTAGACCTTGTGGTACTACATGTCACAAGGAGAACAATGCATTGCATTTTTTTTTTTATGAGTTGTGTTGCAGTTTTTGAATGTGCATGCTAGCTTGTATGTCTTATGCAGAACAAAGACTAGCATTGAAAATGCTCAGAACGGCTGTACAATGATCTCTATGCAAGATGTGTCTGTGATTTGCAGCAAGCTCCACAGTTGAGGAGAACTGTTTTATAAGTCAGAGGGATGTTACAAAATAGGGTTTTTGACCTTATTAAAGAAGACTTGAAAACTCTTCAGCAAAACATCAAAATCAATGAATTGATGGAGAATACAATCTTGATGCATAGGGCTTTCATCTGATAGACCATGCCTCAGAGATTTTCAAAGGGCTTGATTTTTCTTATCCCCAAGGGAGAGAGAGTGACACATGACATTCAACAATGGAGGCCTATCACGATCCACAACACATTTACAAGGTCTTAGCCAAGGCCTTGAGTTTGAAGATCCGGCCCTTACTAGGGGATCTGATCCATGCTAGACAAACTAGATTTGTCAAAAAGCGGAGCATCCTTGACAACATCTTCACGTTTTAGGAGGCTACCATGCTGGCTAGACTTCTGGGAGAGGATTTGGTAATTATCCTTCTCGATTTTGAGAAGGCGTATGATTGGGTTGATTGGGGAGTTTTGGAGGGGACTATGCTTTGCATGGGTTTTGAGGTTGGTTGGATTCGGGGTGTTTCTATCCTTTACTCTATAGCACAGAGTCAGGTTCCAATGGCAGGAGGACGTGGGCCTATTTTTGAGCTGATTAGAACCCTTCCTCTTTCTTTTCTTTGCAAAGGCCTTGAGCATGTATTCGACTGTTGAGGTGGTTGGATTGCGTGGGATACAAATTCCAGTTAGAGGGGAGGACTTGCTGGACTCTGAGTTTGTTGATGACACTGGGTTATATCTGCATGGCCAAGAGGCCAATCTACAGTGTGCAGAGCAATCGCTCCAACTTTTCTGTGTGGCATCCGGGGCATTGATCAATTGGGTAAAGAGAGTGGCCTTTTGGATCAGTAGCTCCCCCACCCAAGCGTGGAGTCTTGACCTTCGTTTTAGATGGATTCCACCTGGTACTGTAATGAATTATTTGGGATGTTAGGTAGGCCTGGATTTGTCACTCGATCAGCAGATTGCCCCCCTTCTTCATAGAACTCGAAAGAATCTACTCTATTGGAGCACCACTCAACTCTCTTTAGCTGGGTGGGTTGTGGTGAAAAATCAGGTTCTCTTGGCGACTATGTGGTATATCACCTACTGCTGGATTTTTTCTAGTTCTTGTATCAGCCAAATCCAGTGGCTGATCAGGAACTTCCTTTGCTTTGAGCGTGATGAACAGCCAGCCCAAGCGAAAGACACACATGATACTTTACCTGCTGCTCGCAGTAAACAAAACAATCTGTTTCTCACAAAATCATCGTGAACCATTGCTTCTTGCAACAGAATCTTCTCTATGCTTGGCGCTAGCATCTCCTTCTTGCTCTGTGTAACGCGTCATCCTAGAATAGAACAAGAAATTAAATGATTTAGAAAATCCAAAAACCTATCTTGGGATTCGCATCCACGCACTCGCGCAAGCAGCCAAAAAATAAATAAATAAGGGCTTGTGTGAACTTGTTTCTCTCTGTCTAGCTTCCCTCATCATCTCTTTTGGGCTATTTTTAGCACCCCTCTTCACCCCTGGAGTGCTTATATAAAGACCCCTCTCTTACACACAAGCTCATAGAGTTAGAAACTCTCTTGCAAGAAGGCTTGAGAGGTCCTACCTCCATCTCCATCACCATCTCTTTCTCCGCCCCTCAATTGCCCCTTGGTTTTTGAAGCTCTTTACTCTCTTGCCATCTCTCGGCAAGAAGGAAGAAGAAACTCTCTCTCTCTCTCTCTCTCTCTCTCTCTCTCTCTCTCTCTCTCTCTCTCTCTCTCTCTCTCTCTCTCTCTCTCTCTCTCTCTCTCTCTCTCTCTCTCAAGTTAATCAATGACCCCAAAGCGTGTAACAAGAAGCTAGCTCGACGGAGGCTCCTACTACTGCACCTCGAAGAGTGCAAATGAGGGTCTCTTTCGCACCCGTCGCTATGCAACCCCGCGCGGAGGCAGCGACCTTGGACGAAGTTCAACCCAATCAACCACAACCAATGGACGTAAATGAACAACCGGCAAATCCGGTAAAAAGGTTTAACTTTTGCATCGTTGTAGCATCATGACCTAGTGTGCAGCCTAGGCAACCCACAACTATCCAAGAACATGATTAGTCATGAGAATCAACATGCATATGTTTTCATTAGTAGAAGGGAAATAACTGTTTTTGAATGTTGTTTGATTAGATTTAAGAAGTAATTGACCGTGCTTATTGGCACTTCAATGGTAGCAATCACTGAATAAAGAATCTTTATGTCAGATGGGACTCGCAATTAGCAAGATCATCCGCAATTAGCGAATATTAAGGATTGAGGTTATCAGCTTTGACTTCTTTTTCTTCTCACAATGAATGAGATACCACGCGAGTAGCGAGAAGCCCCCGCGGTTAGCGATTGGGGAGTGCGCATTCGCGAGTAGCGAAGAAAACCTTTGCAAAGGCTCTACTGGCTAAGCAGAGAAAGTACGCGGTTGGCGACAAAGATATTTTCCATTGTAATTATCACTACAAGAGGCTATTCATATTAGCGACGCTCAAAAAAAAAATTCCCGGCGTCGCTATGAGCGTCGCAAATTTACAAAGAAATTTGCGACGCTTATAGCGACGCCGGCTGGGCTAAAAAAATAACCGAGCATGCCCAAAAACTCAGATCTTAGATCTGAGTTTTTCGGCGCCCTCAAGCAAGGAGCAGGTAACGCTCTCCCTCACTCTCTCTCTCTCTCTCTCTCTCTCTCTCTCTCTCTCTCTCTCTCTCTCTTTTTCTTCTCCACACACACACACACACACACACACACACACGAGGAGAGGAAGGAGAGCCAGGTAGCTCCTTCCCTCTCCTCATTCTCATGTTCCCTTCCCCTCTTTCTCTCTCCCTCTCTCTCTCTCACACACACACACACATAGTGTTTTTGAGAGAGAGAGAGAGAGAGAGAGAGAGAGAGTACAAACAAAAACAAAAACGCACACACACATACATAAACAAAGAATGCACACACAGACAATGGACATCCTTGTTTAACCCCAATAGTGCTTACAAAAATTTCTGAAATTTCTCTTCCCATGCGCAATTGACAAATCACCTTCTCATAGATTCGAGAAACCGCAAGCATAAACTCACTTGGCACTTGGAGTTCTTCCATCCTTCTCCACAAATTGTTACGTGGAATCATATCAAAGGCTTTCTTAAAGTCCACAAAACAACAATACAATCGCTTGCCTTTCAACCGACTTTCCTCCATGAGAACACGAAGAGTGACAAGATGATCAATGGTGCTATGGCATCGACGAAAACCCGCTTGTCCCTTTGCACGCTTGTCATTCTCTTCAGCCCAATCACTCAATTTCATTTCCATTATGCACCCAAACAACTTTGCCATAAGAGACCCAATCATTATAGTCCGGTAGTTGCTTACATTCTTTACATCCCCTCCTTTATACAAAGGCTTTACCCAATTAGTACTCCAATCATAAGGCTTACCATGTTGAAGTGCAAGGTTGAACATATCACACATCCACTCATGGGTAAAATCTCCCGTCCATTTGATCATCTCCGGCTTGATACCTTGAAGACCTCCTGCTTTCCGAGTGGCCAACTTTTCAAGCCCACCGCATACATCCTCAATAGTAAAAAAAGACGGCATACATGGGAGTGAACCATAAAATGGCATTTTTTCAGTATTTTCTTGCTCATATAATTGCCTACAATGTGTGTACATATCCACTAGACTCAAGTTACCAAAATTCTCAATCCGCTTGCCTCTCAAGTTTCTCCAAAATCTTCCACATGCATGTGCCTTTTCTTGGACTTGAAATTCGACGTGCAATGGTTCAAGATAATCATGGAGGGTCGCAACGCTACTGTGCGTAGAGGAGAGTCTGGTTTTCTTGAGGTGGATTCTACTAAGAAATGGACTGACCTAAGAGACACTTTCGTACTACCCGAGCATTGTGAACAAGTAAGTATGTAAATAGTTAACATCCCCCTTTTACAAGTTATGTGCTTGAAAGCTCTCATGTAAGTTATGTGGCTCTGGCAGGTAATATTTCATCCTACAAAGTCTACATCAAACTGGTGGTACGTCATAGAGGTAGCCCCTCGTAGTGCAAGGACGTATGAAGGCTACCATGTGCCAATCACAACGGCATCAATGGAGGAGATCAGAGAAGATGCTCAATCAGAAGCCGCTGCGGTGGTGCCAGACGAGCATCAAGATGCTACTACTCTATATGGGGTGCATGCAGAGGAGCTACAAAATGAAACAGAGGATATGTGTTTAAACGGAGAGCTCTATATAGATATAGGAAGTTATGCTGAGTTATGCGAGGATGAGAGAGAGATCTCTTAAAGCCACAAATATTGTATTTGAACAATTTTGCTCCGTGTTGTAAAAGCTCTGGCTCTCTAAGTACCTTCCATGGTGTATAACGCTCTTTTCTACTCGCGCTCACATCTTTTGATTGAAAATTCTGAGTTTTCGACTTGCCTCTTCTATCACTCAATTCATTGCGTCATTGTATTTATATGCGTCATTACGTCATTGTATTTAATGGTCTTTGCGTCATTGTCTACTCTATTCATTCAATATTAAGTTTAAATATTCGTGTGTTTAATGCAGGTATAGATGATGAGGAGTTTCTTTATTCTTTGTCACCGCAACAGAGACAGTGGTACGTGGAGCGTCATCGCTCTGGCGCATCATCGCGCGTTCCTACTCCATCCGCATCTCCCTCTCTTTCGGAGCATTCGGCGCGCTCCGAAGCTTCGGCGTCGATGAGACGAGCTTCACACTCGTCTAGACACCGGCGCTCTAGTGGTGGCGGTGGCGGTTGTTGTGGGGATTCCACCACCGATGCCTCCACACCGCCTCGTGTTCGACGAGGCTCTTTACCCTCCCCTTCTTTGCCCGCCCCCACACCAGCCACAGCATCGCCCTCTACACCAGGTTTTGCACGGCTGACTGTTCCTAGAAGCTACACACCTCTACCTACTCCGCCAGGAGCCACCCCACTCGACACTCCTCGCTTCGGGGCCCAGACGCCGGTGGAGACACCTGACGTCTGTACCCCCATCGACACGCCGCTAGAGACCCCTGCCGGGACACCTTGGTTCACGCGTCACCAGCCAGAGGGCTTGTCTTACTCCATCGACTTCAGCGGCGGCATCATCATGGATGATGACGGCAAGAAGGTGATCTCGCGCATGCGTGGTCTTTGCTCTCAGCTGTTTAGACACTACATACTAAACAAATGGAGTGAAGTACCAAGTGATTTAAAAAACAGAGTCATCAGCATGCTTCATGATGAGTTTCCCGTTCCAACACAGGATTAGCGCTTCAATGAAGACCTGATGAAGATTTGAATGCGCGAATACTGCAAACACAAGCGTTCCGAAGTGCAAAAAGCAATCAAGAATGGGTGGAACAGGCCAGATTGGCTGGCCAAAGAAGATTGGAAGAATGCGAAGAAAGCAGCGCGCGAGAATCCCGACAAGTGGAAGCAACAAAAGGATGCAGCTAGAGCGCAAGTAGAGGCAGGGAGCTCGCACCACTTGGGGAGCGGTGGATGGGCATCATTTGAGGCCGATTTTGTAAGTGTTTTCACATTGCTCTTTATGCTCGATAGTTTAGGGTTTATGAGTTTTTTAATTCTAACATAATGAAATCTTTGTATGTTTTGACAGTGGTCGATGACAGGACGTGATCCCACACCGTACGAGCGCGAGTACGCAGGTAGGAAGGGCTTAAACGCCCTGATGGACATTCTCAGTTCTCGCGGTGGCATGGTTAGTATTAGGGTTTACTCTTTTTTATTTTTTGTATTGTTTTATAAATATCGTTATATGTTTATACTTACTGAAAGCTGTCTTATTGTCTTTTTTTGTAGAATCCGACAGATACGCCGCTTGGACGCGATGAGACGTCTGACTAGACGACGTCAGTTTAGCCGTAGCTAGATAGCATTAGTTTAGGGTTTCTCATAGCTTATGTATCATGAGACGGATTTTATACGTCTTTTTGAACCATGTATATTATTACATTTGTCACCGCAGTTCCTTTTGCCAATCAATTCTTTATGCCTATGATGTTGTACAATTGTCATTATTACATTTGCCAATCAATTCATTTTGCCTATGATGTGTACAATTGTCAATTTTGCAAACAATGCGTCTTGTGGGTGACTATTTTGGGTCTATTATCTACCCTTGCACTTTTTTTAAAAAGTGAATCAAGTACAATATGGTTGATGGGTGGCAGGGCATTCAATGCCCTGCCACCAAAAAAAAATTCTCTCGGGCGTCGCTATAACCGTGGCTATTTATGGCTCTGTAGCGTCGCTATGAGCGTCACTATAGTCTTCTGTGTAAACGTCGCTATAACCGTCGCTATGACCGTCGCTATCAGCGTCTCTATATAGAGACGCTTATAGCGATGCTCTCGTAGCGACGGTTTTAGCGACGTCGGGGGTTATTAAAACCCAGTGTATTTCCGTCGCTAACAGCGTCACAAGAGCACACAACCTCTTGTAGTGTATTCATTATAATAGAATTTTTTTGTTAGCAATTGATTGTGAAAGATTGTCTTGGTGATGATTGACAAAAAGGACTGTCTTAAGGAACCTATGCTGAAACTAATTAAAGAACCATGTGTGTATGTGTCGAACAATGTGGTAGAAATTAGAAAACAAGCTACTAGGGTGAATTTTGGGGTGGAAAGTGGCAATATAGAGCCCTGACCGCACCATCCTATGGACGGGTGGACCCGATTAGTCGAGTACTTCTCACAACCTTAAAGTAGGTAGAATTAGTTAGGATAGGAGGTTAGAATCAAGATTCGCTAGGACTATTGTGGTGGTTGTGCCTCTTAAATGTAGGAAAAAAGAGTAAACCATATGTAAAGGCGAGTGCTTGTTTAGGTTATAGTTCAATCAAGCTCCGACATAACCTCCAGGTTACTGACCGGACTTGTAGAGTAGGGCCTAGTAGACTGCACCCAGTTGGATAGGGAATTCCTCTTTTCTGTTGCTTGTATCCTTGCATTCTTTATAGGGGCAAGGTGTCGTCAGTGGAATTTAGTTGAACTAGGAAGTCCAACTATCAAAGTCGCCTCAACATTCTAGATTGTTAGGGACCTCACAACGGGTATCAGAGCCAAAGGTTAGGAGTTAAATTATTGCGTGATTGCATATTCTTGCTTGAATTAGTGAAATCGTCTTGGTGAATCATCTGAAATGGTTTAACTTTTGCTTTATAGAGTATGATTTGCTTCATGGACTCGAATAGCCGTACACTTTTCTAAGATATGTGTACATCAGCTAGTCAATAACCGGATTTTACGTTTTGCAAGAGTGTCTATACAATTCTAGAGAGGATCTACGCTCCTTATCTCTATGCTTAACCAAACTCTCATTAGGTGCGTCCATATTTCTGGCATCGTGGGTATTCATTTATTATTCTAGCATATGATTTGTAATACCTAGAGATTGATCTTCATCGGATCAAGTGGGCAGAGAAGCTAAAGTTGGCTCACTTCTATAGCTTTGTTGGAGCACACCCAACGGTGATGGCCCCAAATGGAGTCACACCTTTAAATCGTTGGGTCTATGACCAAGTCATTGCAGTAGTCCCAAATGATCGCATTATTGTTTTCCTCAGAGATGGTCCATATTTTGGAGATGAACAATTGTATGGTTACCCCAAGCTTCCTCATGAGTCATGAATATCACATGTTAGATATACTCAAAGAACCACCTTTATTCTATACAAGGAGAGCCGACGAGTATCATGGCTATTGTTATGCACCATTTTAGAATCTCTTTTGAGATTATCCATGTACATTGACATTTTATAATCTCATGGTCTGCTGTATTGAAGGTTTTGTTAAATGGACCGGTTAAGTTCTTATATTCAGATGTGATTGTCAAATGCTTGTGGTAAAGTAGATTTTGGATAGGCTGGTTAAGCCTTTGAATAATTGGGTTGGTTAAGCCCTATTATGATGTAAGGGGTACTTACATTTAAGTGGAAATCTAGTATTCATTGTTAGTGACATGATAGACCAAAGTTTGATAAACCCTTATGTACCAGGGAAAAAACCCAAGGCAATGCCTTATACACAGAAGTCAAAGAGAAGAAGTTGTTTCTTAAGCAAATGCAACCTCCTTCATTTAAAAGAGAAAGGTTAGAGACTGAAAAGGAAGCTAAGGCATGGATCGAAACCATGGATGATTACTTCATTGCATCAGTGACTACAATTGCAAATCGATCCATGTTAGCCTTATTTTGTCTCTTAGGTGAAGCAAAACTCTAGTGGAAACAAAACTATCGTGATATGGGAATACCAAAAAACTCCTAGAGTTGGCCTGAGATTAAACAAGCGGTAAAAGAGAGATACTTACCTCCTGCTCATGAAGCCCTAAAGATGAACAAATTCTTTAAGCTAAGACAAGTCTTGATGACCTTGGAGGAGTACTATTCAAAGTTTGTGACCTTGTAATGACATGCCCCAAAAATGTCCATTGAGAAGCAAGTCACACGATTCTGCCAAGGACTTGATGAACCAGCGAGTTGCCTCTTGGAAGCAATGAGGCCGACGACTGTTCAGGACGCACTTCTACGTGCCAAGTCGCTAGTGTGAGATCAAGCTAGTATTGGAGTAAGAAGAAGATTTGAGCAGAACCAAAGCTTCAATGGTGCTAGACAACTAAGAAGGTACTTCCATCCTACACCTCAACAAGGTGCTTATGCTATTAATGCACAAAAGCCATCCCGAGAGGATGTTCGATGCTTTGAATGCAACGACCTGGGTCACTATTGTAATCAATACCCAAAGCTAGCTAATAGTGTAGCCACAACAACTGTAGAAAATCCAAGACCTCAACTTGGTGGACATAATGGAGGAAGAGGTAGTGGTCAAGGGAGATTAGCAAGATCTTATGGAAGGAACCAAGGAAGAAATGCTCATGCCAACACTGTGTTAGGTGAACCAACTCTTGGAGAGGCAGAAGAGAGGGCAACTCTCTATGCAGCTATTAAATGCCAATTTGTTGTTATTCAGACATTGGCCACTCATTGAGGTAAAGAGTTCAACCTTCTCATTGATTGTGGCAGTACATATTCATTTCTATCTCCTAAGTGCCTACGAAAGTTAGAGTTAAATCAAAAGTCAGAAAAACCTATGCTGCTAGAATTGGCCAATGGGAAGACTATAGTATCTCGTCATTCAGTGGGAACCCTTGAGTTTGAGTTAGGTGTACACGGTACTTCTGCATTCTTTATAACCCTTCCAGTTGGAATGTATGATGGAATTCTTGGAATGGATTGGCTAGAAATGCCTACTTTAGACACACACAGCATGGAGGCTCTCAAAATAAGGCAAACAGTCTAAAGGAGTTATTTCACTGTGACCAAGGATCGTTGACCTTTAGAGATAAAATGACTCAACCATTCAAGGTTCAAGGGAAGAATAGGACTCCTAAGGTTCAATTAGTTAAAGCAAGCCGACTTTTGAGAGGAATGAAGGCTAGACAATAGATTTATATGGTCAAGCTAAACAAGGTTGACCCACATGAAGACACACAAAAACCTACTTGGCTTAAGGAGTATGTTTATGTCTTTCCTGAAGAAATGACCAATCTTCCCCCAGCTCATGAATTTGACCACGGAATAGAGATTTTACCAGGAAGCAAGCCAGTGTCAAAGAGACCTACAAGATGTCCTTACCAAAGACCATAGAGTTAAAGGAACAACTTCGCCAATTGATAGAATAAGGATTCATTTGACCAAGCAAGTCAATTTGGGGAGCACCGGTACTATTCTAAAAGAACAAGGATGGTACTATTTGACTTTGCATCGACTATAGAGGGTTAAATTAAGTAACCCTCAAGAGTACGTAGCCCATACCTTGTATTGACGAATTGCTAGACAAATTTCATGGAGCAAAGATTTTCATAAAGATAGACCTAAGATCAGGGTATTACCAGATCAGGATAAAGGAACAACATATACCGAAGACAGCTTTCAATACTTGGTACGGTCATTTTGAATTCATAGCAATATCATTTGGATTAATAAATGCCCCTGCTACCTTCAACAGATTGATCTAGGACATTTTTAGACCTTATGTAGATGATTTTGTGCTTGTCTTCTTCGATGACATCCTAATCGATGAAGAGGAACATGACAAGCATGTGAAGATAGTTTTAGAACTCCTTCGACATCACAAATTATATGCAAGCTAAGCAAATGTACATTCTTCTAGCCTAAGATCAAATATTTGGGATTTATTGTATCTCAAGATGACATCTCAGTTGACCCCGCAAAGGTTGTAGACTGGCATGTACCAACCAACGCCAGTGAACTCAAAGGATCTTCAAGAATCACGGGCTGGTATAGAATCTTCATCAGAGACTATGATGTTGTCCATCACCACTAACCGATCTTTTGAAGAAAGGAGTGAAGAATAACTGGGAGCCTGGTCATCAAGAGAGATTTGATGAACTCCAGAAGTATGTTACAACTGCTCCTTGCTTGAAACTACCAGACTTCACCCAACCTTTTGAAGTTATTACAGATGCGAGTGATGTGGCAGTTGGAGGAGTATTGACTCAAGAAGTAGGACCAGTATCTTGTACATTTAGGATCCATGAGAAGAATTACCTGACGCATGATCTAGAATTGTCAGCAGTTTCAATGCCCTAAAGCTTTGGAGACATTACTTATTGGGAAGGAAATTTTGACTTGTTACTGACCACAAGAGCTTAAAGTGGATTTTCACTCAGCCAACCTTAAACATATGACGATGACGCTGGGTAGAATTATTACAAGAGTATGACATGGACATCGTCTATCATCCAGGGAAGGATAATGTAGTTGTTGAGTCGAAAGCCATTCTTGAGCCTTATATCAATGCCTAGCAATACCTTTGTTGAGAGAGTCAAAGAAGCTGCACTATCAGATCCAGATTATTAGAAGCAGCTTGCCTCTGTTCAAAGAGAAGACTCAAGGAGTAATCTCGCTTTGCAGCATTTTACTTTCCATGACCAATGTCTCTATTATAAAGAGAGATTGTGTGTACCTAGGGACACTACATTAAGGAAGGTCATCTTAACAGAAGCCCATGATGGTCCTATTTCAGGTCATCTAGGATATGCAAAGACCCTTAATACAGTGCGCAAGAGTTTTCATTGGACCGCACTGAAGGGAGATGTTTTACTCTATGTTTGCCAATGTTTATCGTGCCAAAGGATCAAGGCTGAGAGACTTAAGCTACCTGGAAAATTTATCCACTTGAAATTCCTCAGATGAAGTGGGAGTGCATAAGCATGGATTCCATCAGAGCATTACCTACTGTACAGGGAGGGTAGACTCTATAATGGTAATTGTTTACATGCTTACCAAAGTATCTCACCTCATTCCAGTAAAGACAACCTTTACTGCATCTGATATTGCAAGACTCTTTGTCAAAGTGATTTTTATATTACATAGTCTACCAAGACGGATAATTAGCAACCAAGATACAAAATTCACCTAAAAGTTTTGGACTTCTCTCTTCCAAGCATTTGGAACAGAGTTATGCTTCAATACTACCTATCATCCTTAGTCGGATGGATAGACAGAGGATCTTAATCAAGTCATTGAAGACATTCTCAGAGCCTATTGCAATAGAGAATGTCACGAGGACGTGACTCATAAGTACCTTTTTGTTGATTTCTTTTATAATACTTTATTGGCTGATTTCCTTTTGGAGTATCCCTCTTGGAATCTAGACGCCT
This sequence comes from Adiantum capillus-veneris, assembly GCF_014529385.1. Taxonomy (NCBI): domain Eukaryota; kingdom Viridiplantae; phylum Streptophyta; class Polypodiopsida; order Polypodiales; family Pteridaceae; genus Adiantum; species Adiantum capillus-veneris. The sequence continues at coordinate 160,728,504 of NC_140944.1, forward strand.
GGGAGTTGCATGGCCAGTGTGAAACGCACGAGAATGTCCAGATTGGACAAGAATGTCCAATGAGAGTCAGGACGTGAATGTTCATTGAGAAGGACGGTCTGTTATGACCTGTATAGGCCTGTTGGTACTGAATTTGAACAAGGTATTAAGAGGCTAGCTAGAATGTGTGCTCCCACCATGGAAAGGTCAGTGTATCTGTGCTACATTACGTTTCTAGAAGTGGATACAATGTTGAAAGATGGTCAGATGACCAGAAGGAATGCAGAGGACATGATTCCGGGACCTGCTATTTTTGGACCTTGAAATGATTTTGTGTCATTACGTCTGTAATGTCGAGGGGATCAATAATGCCCAAAGCGATCATGTCAAATTTCTTCTAGATTGGGACATTTTTTGATTGGAAGGTCGAATGAGGGAAATTGCTTAAAATGTTGCCAAGTGTCTTAAAATGCACTAAAGTGCCAAAAATGAGAGGCTACATGAGTATATCAAAGAAATTGAGCATACGACTTCATTTTTAAGTGGATTGTCACAGGTTATAGCTTCAATGGAAAGCTTGCCTTCTCCCTTGTTTCATGCACACTGAATTGCAAGAGTGATGCCTTGCTTTCTCACTGAACTCTCTACCCTACTATTATGGTTATCCCCCTCTAGTGGGCCTATCAATTGAAATATGTACATTTTGTGTGGGAATCATTCTTAATTGCTGAGGAAAGAGCCTCCTTATCAAGTACAGAATTAGTTAGCTATTGATTCAAAGCAGGTATGCTGGATTCCGCGCACAGAAAGTGCTAATTTGGGGATTTCTCGCATGACATCTTTCCCAAATCAAGGGGCAAGTGTCTCAATAGGTGCAAGAGCTTAAGAGGAGCACAAAGGTGTGTTTGCCTCGCCGAAATGGACCCAAAACAAAGAATCACAACTTCTTGTGTTTTTCTGTAGGTTTAGGGTTTTGCTCCGTTTTGCCACCTAAAGTGCCCAGAAGCTTCGGGGAAAAGCTTCAAAAATAGTATATAGGTGATCTCGAGCATTTTAGAGGCTGAAAATAGGGATTTCAGCACTCTGAATTTTCTCGCCAGCTCAAAAAAGTGCCTAAAAGTGTAGGGAAAGTCACTTGTAAAGTGGGATTATAGGCTATAGAAATTATAGTAAAATTAATTATGCTATCAAAATCAGGTGAAAACAGGGGTTTTTTGCTTGATAACAGTGGACAGCTTGTGTAATCTCTTACATGTGTTTTCGTTTTAAGGCTATTATAAAGAAATACCGCAAGGGGCGCCACTTTGGGGCCAACAAGGTGTCACCGTATTAATCAAGGGCATTCTAGCTTCTTGATTTTTTGTTTGGTGTTCTTTTCAAGGGTGAATTCTTTTTACAGGAAAATTTGGACGACAAATAAATTGGGTGAAAGTATTGTTTCTACCGCCCTTTAATGAACTACAGGCCAGTTTCATGGTTCCATTATCGGGATTTGAATCACTTTTTCTTTAAGAAGTGAGCCTTGGGTAGTTTGAATGAAGACACACACTTTACAGTGTTCAAAATTCACAAAGGTACATTATGGCTGGCAGAACAAATGACACCAGAGAAGAGGGTTCTCCTCTTCCGTGCGAACAAGCTCTTCCTACCATATTTGAGGCTGGTGAATGTTCAAGACCACCTAAGTATATGGATGTGAATGCACAACAAGCACAAGCGATTGAGATTGGGGACTTGGATGCAGGTGCCACTAGATCACAGATGGTTGCTGCTGTGAATACCTTCAATAGATTGATGCAGAATCCTCATTTTATGGAGTTTTTGCAAGAGCCATCAGTGCCACAGCAGGTACGGCAGAAGACCCATCCAGTAGAGCCTATTCATGCTCAGGGACAGATTCCTAATGCTCTCCAATAGAATGGAGAGCATTCACATGTTGCGGAGTCGCAACAGGTTCCAGGGCATACGTATGTGGTGATCGAACATGTGGTTAGTCTCTAGTTTTGTAGGCTTTACGAGCTCAGCCTACTACCTTTCAATCACCAAATCATGGATTTAATGCACAAGGGAGTACCTTCCCGGCTTTGCAACAGGTTTTTCCACAACCCATGGGACATCCTGGCTATTTTGGGGGTGGATCTGTGTTTCAAAGTATGGCTGGTTATGCCCTGGAAATCAGTAGTTTATGCCAGGAAGAGTCAATTCACGATCTCTTACCCTTTCATACAACCTTTATGTTATTACCACAACCTTTACCTCTAATATTGCTGCTACTATTACTGTGTTTATTCTCGGAGCACGATTTAGCGCCTAACATTCAAATTTTGTCTTAAACACCCCCCCTCTCCCCCCCAAATTTTGATGTTTCCCTTCTCTTAATTTTCAATTTTGGAAAAATTACCAAAACACCCCTTTAATTTGTGCAAATTCCCAAAATACGCCCAATAGTTTTTCATAAATTCCCAAAATGCTCTTCAAATTTTTCAAAATTTCCAAAACATCACTCGTCGTGAGAGTAAAATTTTCAAAATATAATTTTTTTTGGAGCTTTTCATAAGAAGATTGATTATCTATCATCTAGGATGCTAAAACTAGAGTTTGAGTTGGTTATTTAGGCTCCAAGGATGAATTGCTTCATTAGCTTTAAACATAATTTCCTTTCTTGCGAGGTAATTTGTGACAAATTACATGCTAAGCACTCAAAGAAAGATCTCAATTGTCAAAAAGGAATGAAGATTAGAAAACCTTGAACAATCAAATCAAAATAGATACAAGGGTATATTGGGAACTTTTAAAATCCGAGTGGTATAATGGAAGTTTTACAAACTAGAGGTGTCTTTTGATAATTCTCCCTAAAAATTAAATAACATTATATGAAATTTTCAAATTTAAAAAAAGAGATATGAAAACATGGAACGCTAGTTAGCTATGTAAGACTACACTTGGTTACAACTAAACTAATGACTATCACTTGATTAACATGATTTAGGATGTTTCACAAATTAGAGAGAGGAAGAGGGGGGAGAAAGAGATGAATGGATTACATGACCAAAAAAATTCATAACTTAAAGTATACAACATGTTTATGAATCATCTTCCAAAAGATCCCTACAAGAAGTATCATCCAATTCTAAGACCATGGCTCCTAAATCAATGAAGAGAGAAATGGAATTGTCGTTTATGGATGCATTGGCTTCATCATCTTCAAATTCTTCATCCTCCAACTCATCATCTTCATTATCATGGAAATCATCCTCGCTAAGATTTGCGGCCGCCAGACTTGATTCATCAACCTCCCTCTCCTCTGTCTCCCCCTCATCCAAACTAGGATCAGGTGGAAGAGGGTCGAAGATGGTCTCCACTTCATTAGTGGAAAAAATGATTCTCCCTCGAGGTGTTACGGGAATTACAAACCAAAGTTTTGGTTGGTGGATTGTTGGGTTATAGATGAACTATAGAAGAGAAGCTCAAAGTGAGTAACATTGGTATCAAAAAACAGGAATAAAAAAGGTAGTCACTCACCTGCTCACAATTTCGTGGAAAAACTAAATTGTCATACCTCCCTTTGTGATGCACACTAGAGTCCACCATGCAGAGGCCATTCTCATGTCGTCTAGACACATTTACAAACCACTTGCACTCGAGATGAAGGTATGAAAGGTTCTAAAATGAACCTTTAGTATCCTTTCAATAGTTCCACAATACTTGGCTTCATCACCATCTGTGTCAAAGTTTCCATGATGCCATAGTCCATGGTGGTTCTACGCTCGTCAATGTGGCGCATACGAAAGTGACGACCCTTTGACCATATAGAGTTAAAGGAAAGGCACTACAAAATAGGAAAATATATTTTATCAATTACAAAGATAAAATCAATAAAAAACTATACAATATGGTTTAGGTATATGAGTACTCTACCTTTGGTACGCAGCCTCGTGCATACCCCCATTATTTTTCGGTCATGTCTTCTCCGCACGCTTTTTCTTCGGTCATTCTCTCATGAATCCACTCCGCACTAATGAGATCTGGGAAACATGCAAGGTGTCTAGGCACTGCGAGTACCCTCCTTCCTTCGTGTACTTGTTTCCATGCTTCGCTCTCTTGAAAGCGCCTTGCCTTTACCATTGTCCACAAGTCCACCCACTTGGTCATACCCTTTGCATTGAGAATACAAAAGTTATTGACCACTCAAGATAGATTCATATCCATGTTAAATAGTTTTCCCTTTCCACTTGGCAAGTGTGAAGTCATCCTTGCATCTTCCTTGTCTCACCACATGCGAGGCACTGAAGGATCAACTTGTGCCAAATACTATGATATGTAAACAAATTCCTCTTGCACGATCTACCCTTCGGCCATACATGCCTCTGGTTTAGGGTTTGAGAGTCTTTAAAAACCTCTCTAAAAAGAACATCCATCATGTGTGCACTACTCCACATATAGCGATCTCCTCCACCATGTGAACCAAGAGGTGGATTTGACTAAGAAGGACCGATCGAGGAAATGCATCCTCAATGGCACACACAGTTTCTGTTGCAAGCATTTGAGCAGCTGGGATAGCATCTATTTCAATTTCCTTGGAGCTCACAAATCTACAAGAAAACACACAAGGATACACTAAGCGCTAGTTGAGATTATTGTGTACATAGAAAAAGTCTAGTTGAGTGGTGTTTGGTGGTGTACCTTACTAGCTCTCCAAGTTTGAAAATAGCATCCTTGACTTTCTTGTCCTGACATATACACATACTCACCGGCAAAATGAAATGCAATGTAAATTAGGGGAAGGGAGAGTGAAGAAAGTCATACGCACAAATGATAGACAGAATAGAGAGAGGGACTTTACCTGAAGTACCTTATGCCAATCATGCATCTTCAACCCATACAATTGAACACTTCCACGTTTCTTCATTTCTGTGAAAGCTCCCTTTAGCGACCTCATGTATCCTGTGAGTGTGCAAATAGACGCAATGGTACCCTTTACTTTGTCTAATTCTTCTTTGGCTAGCATTGACGGTGCTTTAGGAAGCACAATCTTCCCATTGGGGGCACGGCATGGAGTAGCAAAGGCGGGGAGACATTTCAAGACCCTCAAATCCTCCCTCGCACCCAATGAGTCCTTCTTGCCAATAATGTGGTCCCATATGGTTTGGGCTACATTCTTGAATATGTGCATGGGATCCAAGAGGTGTTGTATTTTTAAGTCCTTCCAATATGGAAGCCTTAAAAATATGGAATACCTTGACATACCTTTTGGTGGGGGACTCGAAGCTGGATTGTTGTTGTAGTGCTCTCCCCAAATAGGTTGCCCAATTTTCCATCGTGATATTTAGAGGCATCTTCCCATCATTTGTTGGAGCCTAGTGCTTGCTATGACCTTGGGGTAAGAAATGATGGTTTTTTGTATAGATCAACTTGCGCAAGGCATCTGGCCTCTCCGTCACCAATGATGACCCGGAAGTAGGACATGCATTGTGACCCAATGTGGACAACCCTGCATACATACCATATATGTTGAACTCGAGGGAGAGAGTGCAGGTAGACGAGAAGAGAGAGAGACGACACCATCATATGCAATCCCCAAATTGTGTCTAGAGCACACACTGAGTACACATATATAGTGGGGACGCCTACCTATATATAGCATGAGTGTGGGCTCTCTATATAGCTCCAACACCCCCACTCGAATAGGAGTCCCTAACTGTGGATGAAAAAACCCTTGGGGGTACAAGGGAAAAACCCACAGCACCATATACATGCACTGTTATATTAAAAATTATTGAAGCTTACAAAAGTCATTTTTCAGGAGCTGCATCACTCCATAATATACAATATGTGCTTTCAAGCATCTTTGTAAGTACAATAACCCTATATATATAATTGAATTGATGCAAATTCTTCAAGATCTTTGAGCAACATCAATATCTTTGAGCCGATGTACACACTGCTTGAAGTAACTTTTATCCTGTAAACAACATCAACTCAAACAACATATCGATAGGTGAAGGTTAGAAATAACCACGTCACATTGTCTTTAGAGACGGTTCGCGACACCGCTCTAGAGACGACATAAAAACAAACGTAATGCCGATACAATCACATCTGCAGATGATATAGAAACAAATGTATATCAACGTAACCACATGTGCACACATATATACAAAGCCGCGATATATTGAACATACTGGGGTCCCCAAGATCTCAATTGTCAGCTATCATCATCATGGCTTTACATACCATGGCATTACGATATTCACCATTGCATTAGAGACGCTCAGAAAACTTTGAAATAGCAATCATCATCATGGCTTTACTTACCACATCATCACGGTATTCACCATGGCATTAGAGACGAATATAAAAACTTTGAGATAGCAATCATCATCATGGCTTTACGTACCATGGCATCACGGTATTCACCGTGGTATTAGAGACGCATAGACAAGCTTTGAAATAGTAGACATGCTTTCAACAAATCAAATAAAAGATGTAAAATAGTAATCATCATCATGAATATACGTACCATGGCATCAAAAACGTTTTCAACAAATCAAATAGAAACTTTGAAATAGCAATCATCGTAATGGTTCTACGTACCATGCATCATGGTACTCACCATGGTACATTTTCTGAACATCTCCGAGCACTATCAGAATTACA
>NC_140944.1:160742233-160835734 GCF_014529385.1 Adiantum capillus-veneris
TTTTTTATTTAAAGAAGAATATGATCAAGATAAGCATACTATAAAAAAAAACTACATACCGGAGTTGATGATAGATTGGCGTTATTATCCTCATCATTAAGCATCTCTTTCTCTTATCGTGATGGATCTTTTTCTAAGACATGTCATCTCTAAATAAAGAAAATATGATTGAAGAAAAGGAAAGCATGATGAAACACAAGCAAAACAAAGATTCAGGAATAGTAATTTTTCTTACATGTGCATCATATCCTTCATCAATCGTTCTTTGAATAGTCATCGCAATATGTTCCACCTTTGTCGCCATGTACGCATCCATAGCCTCGGCCAAGACATTTTTGAGAAACGCATCTTTTAGCCCTTTCATTTCCCTTTCACCATCGTTCATGGAATCCCATACGCTGAGTGCCTCTTTCATCTTGCACTTTTCTTGTGTTTTCTTGTTTCTCTCAAACTTCTATTGTGCACTATTGAATCGAATATGAGATTGCTTCTCATATATTGCCGATTGAGAAGAACTTTCATTGCGCAAACCCGGGGGTCGTCCACTTTTTCTCTTAGGAATAGAATGTATTATTCCATAAACTTGGTTGAGATGCTCCATCATTTCCATCCTCCTAGTATAGCATATATTCTTGGATATACATTCTTCACTCGCTATGCATCGTCGAGCTTGTCGTCCACTTTTGAGTGAGATATCCTCGTGCGAGAAAATCTTGTTGCTCATCAAGATTTTTTTATGATGAACCACATAGAGAAGCGAAAGAGAAAGAGTATAAGAGAATGTGAGAAATGTGTAGAGAAGAGGTAAAAAAATTGGGCAAATACGACTATTGATGTAAGTAGAAGAGAAAGAGAGAGATTCTCTGTGTGTGAATCCCTCTCAAGAGAAGACAAGAGAGAGAGAGTGGTGAAAGAGAGAGATAGAGAGAGAAAAAAACCTGCAAACTTTTGAGCTAATTGCATGGGGTAAGAGAGAGATGAAACGCCTGTCATGTAGAGCAGAGAGAGAGAGAGAGAGAGAGAGAGAGAGAGAGAGAGAGAGAGAGAGAGAGAACGCTTTGAAGCTGTGTGTGTGTGTGTGTGTGTGTGTGTGTGAGTGAGAGAGAGAGAGAGAGAGAGAGAGAGAGAGAGAAAACACAGGGGCAAATGGTAATGGGGGTGAAGCGTCATGAAATTTTTGACAACAAGCTATGGAGAGAGAGAGAGAGAGAGAGAGAGAGAGAGAGAGAGAGAGAGAGAGAGAGAGAGAGAGAGAGAGAGAGAGAGAGAGTGCGTGTGTGGTCCTCTCCGTCAGCATTCAAGAGGTCCGTTTGACGTTGTGGGGCGGAAAGAAAACACACACAATGTCTCTAGAATCAACCAACACACACTCTCAGAATAACACACATGCAATAGGGGCACCAGGACCCGCAGGCCCAATTTGTCCTGATTCCACACACACAACACCAATTTACCACAAAAGAAAGATCTTGAGCACCCAAACACTCAAATAATCACCCTCAATGAAACACCCAATTCTTACACACACACACACACACACACACACACACACATGAAATCAGCACATAGGGGAGAGAAAACCCTTATCTTGCTCAGTAAAATGATGAAATAGGACTTTAATAGAAGGGATGGCTCATAAACATAGAGCTCTTAATACCAAAAGAGGGCTAATTCATAGACAGAGCCTTCACACACACACATGAAGAGCTCTATTGACTGCAAAAAATGGGTGCATTTTTGGACTAAATGGACAGCACCATTGAGTCCGGAACGGCCAAAAACCCCCAATTACAACTTTACTTTGCCATAATCTGACTCCAAATGAGAGAGATATGGCAAAAACAAGCTCCTCTCACAAGCTCTCAAGGTAGCGTCTTCTCCCTTGCTGATTTTTCAGCCTCTTACACACCATTTTCTGGTTCTCCCTTTACTTTTATCATGTTTCACACTTAGTCCTTCATTATGGCCACCCTTGGGCATCCATTTTGTCCATAGTTGACCTCCGAGGAGCCCACACTGCTTAGATAATCAGCTATCGTGTCCTGCATGTCTTCCCGCACACTTGGCCATTGTCGTGTCGTTGCCAAGATTCTATTTTCTTCAACATTATGCATCCAATATCACATGAAGTGGGTCCCATCTTGTCTCGAATGATGACCTCTTTGCATAATTTATCAAACTGACACTATACATGATTTCACCAACTCTATCTGCAAAGGCACGCCTAGTGGGGCCCAATGTCATCCTGATGTCATTGCTTGCTAGATATCTTCCTCTCTACACGCTACCATGCATGAAGCTTCGCTGTGACGCTACCCATGAACGAAAAGCCATTTTATTTTCAAACTAGTGCATAGAAATAAAAAACAATACCACTCGCATAGTCTGGACCCATGCGGGTCCCACAAGCTTCCTCGAGAAGTTTATGCACCACCAACTCCTCATTATTGCATAAAACCACACGAATACTCATAATAATAAAAATTGATGAACTATATACACATTGTCCCCTGCTACCTATACACATGAGCCCCACGTAGCTACTTGGCTTTGGAGAATGGGCAATTCTTTATTTGATGCACCATGCATGGGTGTGTACATATGCGTGAAAACCTTAGCAAAAAAATACCTAGCATAGTTTGCCCATCTCCTAGTCTGCTAGATCATTCATGATCAGCAGAGCAGCAAACAACATTGTGAGGCTTGCACACCATCAATAACTATTCCCACTTTCTTGGACTCCGTTTCACCTCCCTGCTCTTCTTCCTTTACTAAAACCATCAGCCAGACATGATACTTTTTTAAATGTAACCCATTTACCCTAGATGCATGCAGTGCCCCATCAAGGTCTGCCAACTGATAAGTGCCATTTTTAAAGCTTTCCACTACTTTGAACGGTCCCTCCCACTTAACTTGATACTTTCGTTGAAAAGTTTTGTCCAGCTTACTGTTGTAGCGCAAAACCAAATCATCTTCCTTTATATCCTTTCTCTTGACCTTTTTATTAATTTTTGCCAAAGCCTTGTCTTGCATCTTCTCATAGTGTTTCAAGGCACTCATTCTGTCCAACTGCACTTCTTGCAAATGCAAAAGTCTCTCTTTGAATGTATCACTAGAAGGCTCTAGTAACTTTTCTAATAGCTTTACTGCTGGCATCTCAACTTCCACAGGCAACAAGGCCTGGAGTAAATCCTATACATGTCTTTACTGCTGTGCGATTAGCCCATAATGCACTAGGCAACTCCAAATCCCAATTCTTTCCTTGGTGCTTTGTCACCTTTGAAATAATTTGTACCAACTCTCCATTGAATCTCTCATTCAAGCCATTACACTGTGGGTAATAAGGAGTGGTAAACCTGCGTGTGATCTTCATCTTCTTGCATAAATAATCTAGCAATTCAGCTCTAAATCCTGGCCCCTTATCAGAAAGTAGCTCCGATGGCATCCCAAATTTGTAGCATATCTCCTCATATACAAACTTTGCCACATCCTTGGTAGTGATTTGCCTTACTTCCTTAGCCTCTGCCCATCTAGAAAGATAATCCACTATTGCAGTCAAAATATAGCTTTTGCCCCTACTCGTAATGGATAACGGGCCTACTGCATCAATGCCCCATTTCTCAAACACATCAAAGGCCAAAATGGTTTTTCGCAGCTCTGGCTTCAACACCCTCTTTCCAAATGATTGGCATCTCTTGCAAGACTTGCACCAATGATAAACATCCTTCTGCAAACTAGGCCACACATTTTATGCACAGTAATTTTTAAGGCAAAATAACCACCACATGCGCCTTCATGATTCTCTTCCAACACTTTGAAAAGCTCCTCCTTCTAAGGCACACGTCTCAATACCAAATCAGCCCCCATCATGTATAAAACATCCCCAATCTGCACACAAATCCATACTTTTTAGGCTTCTCGATATCCTTAGGGATGACTGCTATCCCAACAAAAACTCCTCCTCTTGTGCCAAAGTTTCTTTGCCCACGATAAAGGGGAAGATCAGCCTTAAGCACAAATATTTCACCAATCATGTCTTGGGCTGCTTCATGTGCTTCCTTATTGAGAGCACGCTCAATGTGCTTAATTCTCCATGTCTCCAGCCTCTTTAACAGACTCTTAATTCTGCCACACATCTCTCTCAATGAGGAATTCTTGGTCTTCCACACTCCCAAAACCTGCTTCACCACCAAGAGAGCATCTCCTCTTATACATAACCTTCTCACACCATGCCTTAAGCATATATGTAACCCTGCCTCTAATGTATCATATTCAGCCTCATTGTTGCTATGAGCATCCAATTTGAACCCTTTCTTGCACACAAGTTTACCCTCCGGGTCATAGAGTGCCATACCCCCTGAAGCCGATGGCTTTTTCTGTACGAGCCATCAAAGTACAAGACATGTGCATTGTTGAGTTCCTTCACATCCTCAGCCACCTTCTTTACCGTCTCTTCCTTGACCAAAAGAGGGCTTTCCTTATATGTCAAGAGATCTACTAATGTTGCTCTAGTGATTTCTTCAACTAAGAATGAAAACTCAAATTCTTGCAGTTCAATCACCCACTTCTTTACTGCCTTGGACATGTTTACACCATTAATGAGCTGAGGTAGAAAAGCATAACTTGTTAAGAAAACAAATGGTCATGGCAAGAGGTAATGGTGGAATCGTTGACAAGCAAACACCACACTGACCATTACTAACTCCACTTCTGACAGCTTTCTTTCTGCCACTACTTTGACCCTACTTGCACAGTATACAGGCCTCATGTATTGGCTCCCTTTTCCTTTTTGTAGAAACATGTGACCCAACAGCTTCACCCTTGGTTGTGAAAAAGAGAATTTTTTAGGATTGAGCTGACCACCACATTCATTATAGCGCTCTAATACCATTTCTAGCTTCTCACAATGTTCAGCCCGTGTGCTATAGACACAGAAATCGTCAATAAAATCCTTCACACAACTGCCAACGAATGGCGAAAGCGCCCAATTTGCTCTCTTTTGATAATGAGCTGGACCATTTGACAACCCAAATGGCAACACAGTGTAACAAAAACAACCCCATGGTGTGATGAAAGAGGTCTTCTTCTGATCCTCAAAAGAAATCTTTAGTTGAAAATAGCCAGAGAATCCATCGCAGACACTGTAACACTCATGCCCTGCCATTGAGTCTAAGATTTGATCAATAAAAGGAAGAGGGTATGGGTCCTTCTGCGTGGTTGCATTTAAAGGCTTGAAGTAAACACAAATCCTCCACTTCCCATCCTTCTTTGGAGTGACCACTACTGGACTTACCCATTCGGCTGTCTCCACTGGACATATAAACCCCACTTTCAATAGCTTGTCCACCTTTTCTCGCAAGGCTTCCATCTGCTCTCTACCCATTCTCCTCATTCGTTGCCGCACTCGCTTTGCTCCATCCTTCAGATCAATGCACAAATCCTCCCCCTTGAAGCCTCTAATCTCCTCATAAGAAGTGATGAAAAGATCCGAATACTTTGACAACATGTGTAAATACTTCTCTCTCTCCATGGTTGAGAGATCTGCGCTAATCATGTTTACCACCAGTTCTTGCTTCTTTGACAACTCAACCTTGGGTTGCATTAGCTCTTCAATCACCTCATATGGGCCCTCAGACTCATCTTCAATTCCTTTCATAAAGGCAATTAGGCTAGTCCCCGCTCAAGGTCCACCAATAGAAATGCCACATCTGCATCCTCATCGCTGCTAGTGGTGCTGTCACTATCCAACTCTGATACTGTGGTGGAAGACTCTTCATCACTTGAATCCTCCCCCTCTTCATAATCTTCATCTAGTGGCTTTCTGCTATTCATGTCAAATAATCTTTTACCCCCCATCTTCCCACATAGGCTGATTGTACCATGTTTCCAATCTTGAACATCATTCACTGCATGTAACTATGGTCTTCCCGGGATGATTGGATAAGCCCCCAATCCAGCTCGTATCACATGAAAATCTACCACCGTTTTGACTACTGCGTAGGCTTCAATTTCCAAGCTTCTCACTACACCCAGACACTTAACCTTTTGACGGTTTGCCAAACGTATACGGAACCCAGATACACCTGCAACAACTGCTAGGCCCATCTTCTCTACACAGGTTTGTGTGATCACACAGATTTGTGCACCACCATCCACATAACCCTGTCCAACGTTCCTCCTTTTGTGCTAGACATCCACTATGGGACAAATGTCTGACAACTCATCAATGGCCAACACTCTCACTGACCCTCTTTCTGATTCCTTCTCCTTTGGGTTGACCAACTTCTTCCATTGACGCTTCAACCTCGGTACCATTTCTACTAGCTACCCAAATGTTACGTCTACCTTTCTACTAGTTAGGTCCTCTTTCAAGCTGTAGCTATCTTGCCCCTCCCCTAGTGGAAATTTTGAGACATGAAATTTCTGTCGAGCTATCTTGCCCCCCCCCTAGTGGAAAGTCTGAGACATGAAATTTCCACCGAGCTCTTCTTTTCCTCTTTTCCTTCACATCTTCACCCTCATGTATCTTTCCCTTCTTCTTACTTGGACCTGCAACATCTCTTCCCTCCTTCTCATATGTGGTTCTCTTCCCAACTGGCATCACCACTGGATCCTCAATTGCTACAATCTTCTCCAAACCAACCACACTTAACACCTTGGGATGCATGTCTCCTCCCATCCTTCTTGGTTTATCACAGTGTGGGCTGATGTGATCGAGTTCACCACAGTTGTAACATGTAGGTACATTCTTCCACTTTTTGCCATTATTACTAGGCTGATTTGATTGCCTTCCATAGCCACAATTGTTTCCCACATTGCTTAGCAAATTTAGGCTAAGATTCTTCATTAAATCCACCATTTTTCTCATCTCTTGCCTTAACCCATCATCTGGTACTGTGGCATTAACCACTGCTGGCATAACTTGAGAAGCAATAGGAACTGCAGGTACATTTTGAACCTCTGGCATGCGAGATTGTAAGAAATACACATGCTTAAACTCGGGCCTCCTGGGCAAAGACTCCACACCTAACTGGCTCATCCTTCAACTTCCACTCTTTGCTCTTTGCCACAACTAATGCGTCTTCATATGACCTGGGCTTCTTTAGCTCCACTCTCCAACGTAAATTCTCCCATAGACCAGCCAAGAATTTGTCCTTCTTCATGATATCAGGTGGGGATACCTGTGGTGCTAAAGCTTTGCACATCCGCTCCCATGCCAATGAGAACTTACGTATGTACTGATCCACTGGCTCACCTTCCCTTTGCACCAGACCCTGCACTTCGTGCCACACTTTGTCAGGATCCTGTGTCTTCACAAACTCCAACTCCAATCCATGTTGTAGATTATCCCAACTTAAACCTACAAGTGGATCAGCCAAATGCAACTCCTCTTCAAATGTTTTTGACCAAACTCGTGCATCATCCTTCAAACAAATCTAGAGGAGACGGTGACATCTGCGCATGATTATTAATTTGGTTGCTTATGCAGGCAACCTCCATCTTTTCCAAAAATTCTTCCACATCTTCATCACTTCTTCCATGGAACGGTAAGAAAATGACATAGCTGCTTGCTCGCAAATCCACTTGGAAACATTGCTTAAGCTAGACTCAGCAAAAATAATTTGTTAAGATAGCACCCTTGCGTCTTAGAGGAGAACAAAGACGTGCAGATCAAAAGAGACTTCATAGTTGATTATTGGAATAATCACTGGAAAAGGTGACTCCATTATCTCCCTCAACCTTTCTAGGCCAAACATGAATACGATGCGCTGTTGAAAGAAGACCTTCCTATCAACATGCACGTTTATGCTAATTCTTTGCACTGGATAATACGAAAAGAATGGTGGTCTTTATTGGTTATTCATGAGAAAAATTCGGCAGCATAACGCGTAAAATGGTAAAAAGCCCAAAAAAACCAGCCCTTGATGTGATCCAAAATCACTCCATTTCTTAAAGATCTGTGGCTAAAAAACAACAACTGATAATAACTGCCTTATCACTGACTCTAGTTGGGCATAAATGTAGAGAAGCAAGAACACAATGCCTTAATGACCTGAGCAATAGATGCACATCCTGATCTAACCACAATATAACATCCTTAGCTTGATGCCGCAATGGGGTGTGTCGGACGATCTTCCACCTAAATCATCGAAAGGATCTCAGAACTCGAGAATCCCCTAGCTAGAATCCCCCAGCTAAAAACCTCACACACTCACAAGGATAGCATAAGATGCTTGTGCTGTGTTAGCCACATTATAAAAAGTACATCCTATCATTGGTAAACCCACATTGCCACCAAACCCACACTTACATACATCCACTGTCAATGCATTCAATGAGAGAGAGAAGCCCTCTCGTAGAAAACCTGTAATCAAGAAAACCTGTATGTGTAGTAGTAACGCTCTACTCACGGGATGAGGATCAAAGATGTGTGAGATCACACGAGTGGTGAAGAACACCTGTACCTGCACCTATTTGAAGCTAGACACCTATGTCAGACACCTATGTCTGGGAACCTGTAGCCTGAAGGTACTCTAAGAAGCGTCCTCGGTGGAGGGCACCAAAAGAGATGTGGGGTGGAAAGAAAACACACACAATGTCTCTAGAATCACCCAACATACACTCTCAGAATAACACACACGCAATAGGGGCACCAGGACCAGGCCCAATTTGGCTTGATTCCACACACACAACACCAACTTACCACAAAAGAAAGATCTTGAGCACCCAAACACTCAAATAATCACCCTCAATGAAACACCCAATTCTTACATACACACACACACACACACATGAAATCAGCACATAGGGGAGAGGAAACCCTTATCTTGCTCAGTAAATTGATGAAATAGGACTCTAATAGAAGGGATGGATCATAAACATAGAGCTCTTAATACCAAAAGAGGGCTAATTCACAGACAGAGCCTTCACACACACACACACACACATGAAGAGCTCTACTGACTGCAGAAAATGGGTGCATTGTTGGACTAAATGGACAACACCATTGCGTTTGGAATGGAAAAAAACCCCCAATTACAACTTTACTTTGCCATAATCTAACTCCAAATGAGAGAGATATGGCAAAAACAAGCTCCTCTCACAAGCTCTCAAGGTAGCATCTTCTCCCTTGCTGATTTTTCAGCCTCTTACACACCATTTGCTGGTTATCCCTTTACTTTTATCATGTTTCACACTTAGTCCTTCATTATGGCCACCCTTGGGCATCCTTTTTGTCCATAGTTGACCTCCAAGGAGCCCACACTGCTTAGATAATCAACTATTGTGTCCTGCATGTCTTCCCGCACACTTGGCCATTGTTGTGTCACTACCAAGATTCTATTTTCTTCAACATTATGCATCCGATATCACGTGAAGTGGGTCCCACCTTGTCTCGAATGATGAGCTCTCTGCATAATTCATCAAACTGACACTATACATGATTTCACAAACTCTGTCTGCAAAGGCACGCCTAGTGGGGCCAACTGTCATCCTGATGTCATTGCTTACTACATATCTTCCTCTACACGCTGCCATGCATGAAGCTTCACTGTGATGCTACCCATGGTGAATGAAAAGAGATTTTATTTTCAAACCGATGCATAGAAATAAAAAACAATACCACTCACATAGTCTGGGACCCATGCGGGTCCCACAAGCTTCCTCGAGAAGTTTTACGCACCACCAAATCCTCATTATTGCATAAAACCACACGAATACTCATAATAATAAAAATTGGTGAACTATATATACAGTGTCCCCTGCTGCTTGTACACATGTGGGCCCCACGTAGCTACTTGGCTCTGGAGAATGGGCAATTCTTTATTTGATGCACCATGCATGGGTATGTACATATGCGTGAAAACCTTAGCAAAAAAAACCTAACAACATGTGCAGGCAGAGGAGGCAGATGGCGATTGGGCATTAATTCTTTAATCAATAACCAAAATACCCCTACAAGTACCCATGTTATTCCCTTGATTATTCCCTCCCCCATCCAATGGCCTATATGCTTAGAGAATCCCCAGCCTTCGATCCCCTTTGGAGACCCCCGTGCCAAATAGTGAGGAGGGTCGCTGGTGTAGAGGACCACCACCATGTCGCCTAGGCTTGTGTTGAGGAGTACGGCCATCTGTGTGTGTGTGTGTGTGTGTGTGTGTGTGTGTGTGTGTGTGTGTGTGTGTGTGTGTGTGTGTGTGTGTATGTAAGCACTCCGTTTACTCTACTTATAGAGTACACACACTTGCTTTTATATAGAGTACATAGTACATACACATTTGTTTTTTATATACTCTATGACCAGTCAAATATCAAGTTGAAGTTTGGTATGTAGTTGGACGATAGCAAAGTTACACTTATGGTTAGGAGGGTTACTCATTAGGTTAGCTGTTTTCACTTGGTATGGACACTTGAATGCATGTAAATTTACTTGTGTACATGGCATGCAAAAGTTTCATCCCATGTAAGATGTTTTGCTTTCGGGCTACACACAACATGGAAAGGGATTTGCATGGGTAGATCGTGTAAGGAACCTTCGATAAAGTTAAAGTTCATGTTAGAAAACTAAGACAAGGTTTCCCATAGGAATTCTACTCTACAGTCGAAGACATAAGGTTTAAACAACATCTAGAATGCTATTTTTGAAGTCTCTACAAAGGAGTCCCTAGGTACTATGTTCCTTGATTGTGAATTGAGTATGATCGTGTGTCATTAATTGTCGTTTGGTTCTCATCACCACCATAGGTTTTGCAGCCGTAGAAACACTTGCAATTGGATGATCTAGGATACGAATACAAATAAAAAATAGAAAAGGTTACTCTTAAGTAATAGCAAGATTAGGTATGCATCAACCCATTATTAACACAAAGTGAATATTTTGAACCCCAAGATTGATTCTTAAAGAGGGATCGTTATAAAGTTTGGGTAATTGTCTATGATTGAAACTTATAGTTTCCCGTTGAAAACTATAAGGTGGGATTGCTTTGGACATAGAGTGACCATTATTTGGTTTGGGTAATCATGGACAATTGATCATCTAAAGAGTGATGGCCAAAAAGAGTCAATTTTATCTTGAATATAGATATATAGAATATGTGTCAAAGTAGCAAATACGCTAGGAGGAATACCCACCTATTTAGAGTTTCCTTCTATAAGTTTTAAACAGTTTCCTTCTATAAGTTTGAAGTGTTCATTAAATGGTTTTAGCTCATATGTCTTGGTGAATGAATTCTAGCTTCAAAATCACATAATCTTTAGTCTTGAGAAAAAAAAATTGAGACTATCAAATAATTTTTTCTAGACAAGCAAGACATGAGCACAAGGGCATTGAAACATAAGGCATACCCTAGATAAGCTATCACACCCACACACAGAGAAAGAGAGCTGGAGAGATGAAGCTATGGAACCATCTTGTCAATGCCCACACGGAAATTCTTTTAGAATCCTAGCTTCGTGGCCCTTGTTCCCACAATCCTCCACGTAGGACTGCGAGCCCCAGCTCCGCCCACTAATAATATCACATTTCTAACACAATGTCTGTTGGTCAGACATATAGTCAATAGAGGTTTTCTACAAATAATCTAGCCAATTCACGAGATTTAACATAAGATTTACTTGTTATAAACCTAGCCATTTTGGTTAATCTATCCACTATTACCCAGACAGAGTTGTGCCCCCTATGTGTTTTAGTAGGTAATCCAACTATAAAGTTCATGGAGATACTCTCCCATTTCCACGCCGAAGGAATGTCTAATGGATGGAGTAATCCTCCCATCTTAAGCCTTTCAGCTTTATTGATCTGGCATTCTTCACATTTAACCACATAATCTAGGACGTCCTTGTGCATTCCAGACCAATAAAATTGCCTTTTAACAAGTCCTGTTTATACGTAGGTATCCCACACTTGGACTATCGTGACACTCATAGAGTATCTGGAACCTAACCTCTTCATCTTTTGGGACACATACCCTACCTTTGTAGAGTAAATACCCATCATCTATGGCAAAATTCTTCCACTTGAATCCTTGTAAAGCACCCGTCAATGCTTCATTCTCATTGGAAACCTCTTGTTCTGTATCCTCTTTCTGAATGGTTTTGGAATAGGTATTTCCCTCTTAATGATTCAAGTAGATCACTATTGAATCGCATAAAACTCAATTCATTCATCATAGGCATCATGTAAGGGAATCTGCAACCACATTATATTACCCTTTATGATACCTAAGCTCATAATCAAACTCTTGTAAGAGTTCAGCCCATCTCGCCTTATGACCTTTCAATCCTATTTAATTGGAAAGCCACTTAATGATTTCCCCATCAAACACTATCATAACCTTAGCACTATACAAATAGTGCTTCCATTTTTTCAATGCATGGACAATAGCATGAAGTTGCAATGCAGGAGCATGCAAGCGTGGAGTGCAGTGAAGGTGGAATGAAGAAGATGACGAGACACATATGTAGTGGAATCACTCACAATAGTGAGCTAGTGTTTAAGTCCTTATTGTTTTCTATGGTATGAATGGTCAGTGCTAGTGTCTAGGGCTGGAACATCAGGCTTTACCATCCCAACAACCTCCCACTTAAAGGCCAATGTGCCTTTAAGTTTGGGGTATAAAATATACAAGTATGTACAACCATGTTAGAATAAACCATCTAACTCACGCCCATAATTGCCCGACAGTGTGCAAATTGCTTAAAAGCTAGACCTTTGGTGAGAAGATCTGTAGGGTTATCATCAGTGTGCACCTTCACAAGCTCAATATGCTTGATCTCAAGCACATCCTAAATGAAGTGGTACTTCACATATTTATGGTTTGTCTTTGCATGGAACAATGGATTCTTTGCCAACATAATCACACTCTAACTATCACAGTGTAATGTAGGCACCTCAATAGAAATTCCCAAGTCTCTAAGCAAGCCATGTAGCTTCCTTGCTGCAAGCCTCAGATGCTGCAATTTACTCAGCTTCGGTGGTTGACATGGTTGACATCGAGATCACCAAGAAATAACACCACCAATAAAAATGAAGACATAACAGAAAGTTGAAGATTTATGTGTTAGAGGCTTCTACCATTAGAGACTAGCTATTGTAACAAATGTGCTAGTAGAGCCCATAGCACATTTGTTATATATATGTACCTGCATAGTCCATTGATCCACAATCTTACTGAATAAAACTAGATGTGTATATACATACATGCATGTGTGTGTGTGTAGATCCCTATACCTCTCTCTATATATATATATGTGTGTGTCCGTGTGTAGATCCCTATACCTCTCTCTCTCTCTCTAACACACACACACATGGATGTGTGTAGATCCCTATACCTCTCTCTCTATATATATATATGTGTGTGTGTGCGTGTGTAGATCCCTATACCTCTCTCTCTCTCTAACACACATACACACACATGGATGTGTGTGTGTAGATCCCTATACCTCTCTCTCTCTCTCTAACACACACACACACACATGGATGTGTGTGTATATGTAGATCCCTATACCTCTCTCTCTCTCCCTCACACACACACACACACACAAACACACACATGGATGGGTATATATATGTACATATTATTTTCTGCTTTAAGAAATGTGTTACTGGAATTCATTTAAATACACACATACACATACATACATACATACAGACATATACAAAGGTATGGAGTTACCCATTTAGACTAAGTGTTGTATTTGGGTTTGTAGGAATGATTTGAACATGTTGGTCCACATGGCCACACCAAAGGAAGTTTCAATAAAGCCTTGGCTAGATCCATCGAATGTAGGTCAAGAGTTAACAAGAAGGCAGGCATGGTGGTAAGAGTTCTGAAGACTTATATTTTCTAAACGAGTGAAAAAAAGTAAGTATTTGACTAAACTAAAAAAATATTAATAAGGTTTTTAAAGGCTAGCTTCAATCTTTGTTGGTTTTTAAAAATAGTTGGTTTTCTTACACTAAAGGTTGGTTTTTACTGACACTTGCCATGACCCACTGAAGGTAGGTCATTAATAATGGCTTAATTATTGGGGTGAAGCTAGATATTAAGATAGCTACATAGTATGTGAATGGGAGGATGTTAGAGAGAGAAAGAGAGAGAGAGAGGTTTTCCATATACATGCTCACTCATATTGATGTGGCATATATATTTGCAAAAAAGGTAAAATAGGATCCATCCCGCCGACGGAGGCAATGGGAAATGCTACTAGTTAATTTAAAAAACAAATAATTAATTAAGAAGATCTAGAAGAAGGTATGGGCACATAAAATGTCTTTACCTCAAGCCCCATTTTCTTTGGGTTGGTTCAGCCATCACTTCTAGCCTACAAAATGTCTCAACACTTCATGTGAACCCCCAAGTCAATAAATTGAGCATGACGATTTTGGCACATATATCACCTCTCTTCAAATGGCTCCATGCTCAATATCGCCTCCACCCCAGAATGGCGTGCAAGCACTAACGCTTCCCACACACACTCAACCTCTCCATCACCTCTCTGGGTAGCGCATACACTAGCGTAATCTACTCCAACGCCCTCCATCCGGTTGCATATTCGATCATCTAAGGCCAATGTAATACAGCTGCACCTCATTACCCACCCAAAATTTGCACTACTAAGGCTCCACACATGCACTTTATCGGTTGTCCCTCTAACCATGCTTTCTGTCCTATAAGTGCATCATTCAATTACTCCAATCCATGCACCTTGCTTATCCTCATCACCCTCTCACATGGCCTCCTTAGCTTCCCATGAACTCGTGACATTTGTAAAATGGGCCCAAGGCTCCCAAATTCAACTATGCACATAGGCTTCCCATCTTCCCACACACCGGCTCCATCTAGAGCAAGAATACCCCCTCACTTCATGTGTTAAACTCTCACAAGCTGTCTACCAACATTTCACCTACTTAGGCGATCCCAAGTATGGGTAATCTTACTCATCTACTTGGGCATTGCACATGCTCCCATGGTAGGTACAAGTAGAACCCATCCACTACTATGCTACGTTGCCCAAAATGGGTAAAGTAGCCTTGGCTTTCCATGGTAGCCGTATACTTCCCTTTTAAAAAGTCCAAAAGATCAAGTATTGTGAGTGTGGGAGCACACGACCTTTTTGTAGAGCTTGGGTAAAATTAATACGAGCCCAAGTTGGGGCAGAGTCAGGTTACTGTTGTGCTACTTGTGCTCGCGTGAGGATGCTCTTATAAAATCCATACACTATCGGTATTTTATAATGTGCTCTCACATCAAACACTCCCTTACCCACTTGAAAATTCCTTGCTATTAGCCCACAAGCTTACTCATATAGCTAAGCCTCAGGGGATGCACCATTAGAAAACCCTAGGTATCACGTGTGTTCAAGAGGTATTTAAAAAACCCCATAATTAAAATTTCTCCCCTAATAAAATTATTTTTTCTAAAATTGAATTAAAAAACCTCTCTTGTTAATTTAATCCTGTTAAATTTTCTCAGAAAAACTAATTAAAATCCCCCTCTTTTAAATGCACGTGGTACACTAAATTATTTTATGGTGCACCCCCTGAGATCTAAGCCTTCTCTCTCCCCATCCATAGTCTCACACGCACTACAGCAAGGTTTCCACTATTGTCTTCAAAAACTAGGCAAACCTCCATCAGCTACCACCTACTCAAAGAGCTAGTTGTCAAAGCTTACATCAAGCTCCACTATGTGGCTAGAACTCAGAATGCTGATATGATATGGTAGTGATGTGTGTGACACACTCGAGACCACCGTGACACTTTTTCCCTCACTAGGATGTTTTTTCCCTCGTGCATTGTATATATGCCCATCCTGATTCTAGGGCATCTTATCTTTGTACTTGCATACTACGTGACACTACTTCTTGTTGTGTGCTCTTGAGCTTCTTCTTCTCCAAGCTTTGTGTGTATTCTTGCAACCCTAAATCCAACATTTGGTATCAAAGCAGGCTTCTTCACCTTGAGCAAGGCAGCTTACACTACCCTCGAGCAGGTCTATCTTCATCATCTTGCGGAATCCTCTTAGGTGAAGGTAGATCTAGATATTGCATGTTGTTTCCATTGTAAAGAGCATTTTTACGACTTTTAGGCCGTTTCAGGCACATTTCAGGGGTCGTCTGCATGCTGCAAGGTTTTTGTAGAGCTTTTTGAAGCTCTTGGATTTTTTTTGTTCTTCACTAAAATTAGAAAATTTCTCATAGATTTGTTGTTTTGACACTATGTGTGCCCCTACAGGTTATGTGAGTGGTTTTTGTTTTTTTGGCAGGTGAATGGTTTGGTCATTATAGGCTTTCTTCTCGCGACAATGTCTGATAATGTTGTATTTCGCATGTTGTCTGCTAATGACAAGCTTGATGGAAACAATTATCCCCATTGTTGCCTCATGTATTACATTCCAAAGGTTTTTGGAATAGTGTGCAGGGTATTGATGTAAGTTCAGGATTTGTGATAGATTCTGGTATAGTTGAGGATGGCACTGGTCCTAACACATCTATTGCTATAGTAGTCTTACTCACTACATAATAGGTCTGTGCTATAGTATTCTTACCCACTACTGAATAGGTTTGTTGGGATGATAGAGATGTGCAGACACACACCTTGAGGATGTCACAGGTCGTACCACATCTAGTGCTACAGTAGTCTTACCCACTATTGAATGGGTTTGTGCTATAGTAGTCTTACCCACTACTGAATAGGTTTGTTGGGATGATAGAGATGTGCAAGCACATGCCTTGATTGCATTATTTGTTAAACATACCATTCTCCCACACATTCCTTCAGCAAGGATAGTCAAGTAGGCTTGGGACATTATTGCATATTTGCAGGGATGCCATGCCAGTATATGTGATGGTATCGACGTCAAAACATGCATAGGTATTTTACGTCAAAAAATACTCCAGTATTTAGCAAGGATTTCTATCCAGTCCCCCCCCCCCCCCGATGGGCTCATGCAGTTTGCTGGTTTGTGCCAAATTTATGCTACTTTAAGGGGGTATGTTGGTTTGGAAGCACCCATGAGCCCCTAGAGGCACTCTTTGCAATGCTACAATGTCCTGCAATACCCTTATAATGCCATGTTCCATTGCCCCTTGAGACCCTCTTTGTGGTGACGCATTGTTCCATTTGCTTCGCATATGTCCCACTTGGAAACGAGTATATATTTTTATGTAATATTGTCCCTTGATGTCCCGATTTTTTTTTGACAGTCACCATTGACACAATGAATTCTCCTTTGATGTTTGAGTATTCCACTACTCTTCTTGTCATCGCTCGTTGAATCACTTCCACAGGGGCCTGTATGGGAGCCACGTTCACGTGGTGGGCCCTGAACTTAGGTCTCATGAGTTTTAAGACCAAGAGCTCCCAATTAGCGAGGGGGTAGGATGGATGTACTTTGCATATTGAATGTGATGTGATTGTGTGCATGCATACTTAAATGTGGTTTGTAATTTATAATGCAATATGTAATGGTTGTCACTCTTTTTTTGCAGGTAATTTCTAGTTTGGAAAGCATCACACGTTGATTGAAGATGGCATCAAATAAGTATTGTTACTTGTGATATAGACTTATGTGTCCATGCAACCAATGTAAGGAATCAAAGTTACACAAAAGGAGTGTATGCATGGAGCATATTGAAGACTATGGGAAATTTGACTCAAGTATTCTGGACTCCCAAGTAGAGTTACTTGTCAGATTGGCTTATGTGTCCATGCAACCAATGTAAGGGATCAAAGTTACATAAAAGGAGTGTATACATGGAGCATATTGAAGACTATGGACAATTTGACTCAAGTATTATGGACTCCCAAGTAGAGGCATTGGCAAGGAATGAGACTGTTGTTTCTCTTTAGTTCAAACACTCCAAAAGCACGATAAGGAAAAATTATAGACATCTTCAAGTAGCCTCGATCCAATGTGATAGTGACATGGAGGAGATGATTGGTGCATTTTTTATAAGTGATACAGGTGATGTATGCATCGACAACGATGGGGATGATGAGGAGAAAAATGACAAAGATCAAATGGAGGAAAGATTGCACACCAATATTTACAAGATCACACGCATCTATTCTAAGGGCTCGTCTTTTTATCTTTAACCTACAATCAACTTATGGGTGGAGTGACAATAGTGTGTCAACACTATTTCAACTCTTAAAGGAATCTTTTCTTCTGATTGATAATATATTGCCATCATCCCGTGATGATGCCAATAAGATATTGGCGAGTATAGGGATGGACTACACATCCATTCATGCATGTCCCAAAGATTATGTGCTTTATAGAAAGGAGTATGCGTCACATATAAATTATCCAATTTGTGGAATGGATAGATATCATCAAGATGTTCAATGCTCAATGGTGCCCATAAAGGTTCTATGCCATTTTCCTATTATCCCCTGCATACAAGACATGTTTCATTGTTGTAAGGGATTGGCAGAACTAATGTCTTGGCACTCACTTCATTGCTCTACTAATGGAATAATGTGTGTCCCATGTGACTCAAAGGCATGCCAACACATAGAACAAAAATGGTCTAATTTTACGTAAGAGACCCGCAATATCTATTTGTGCCTTGCAATAGATGGTTTGAATCCTTTTGGTGTGCAATCAACTACTTAGAGCATGTATTACTGGTGAACTATAATATACCTCCATGGTTAATAATAAAAAAAGGACACTTATTATTATCACTTCTTTTGCCAAGTAAATATAAGGTAGATGTGTATTTACAACCATTAATAGAAGAATTGTACACCGACGCATAGCTACAATGCGGGGCATTCTAATGTGGGAAGGCCTACACACCGACGCATAGCTACAATTCGGGGCATTGTAATGTGGACAATGCATGACTTTCCAGGTTATGGAGAGTGCACAGGACGTGCAACAAGTGGGTATCATGCATGTCCCATTTATGGCCCTAAACTACAAGCTCGCTATTCTAAAGCATTAAATATGATGGTGTATAAGGGTCATGTCTGATACCTTCCTGAAGGCCACGTTATGTGTGATGGGTATCTTAGATGCCCACCCCAAGAAAGATGGTCACCATCAATGCAATATAGTTCTTGGATGGTATCGAATGAGCAAAATCACCCATTTGAAATGAAGCGCTTATCCATTCTACACCAACTTCCCTATTGGCAAGACCTACTAATCATAAGTCTTCTTCATCCCATGCACATATTCAAGAATGTAGGCCAAACCATATGGGATCACTTCATAGGTATGCAAGACAAAGGTATGGTACTGCGAAGGTTCAAAGAAGAGAAATGATCCTTCCATTTCATCCACTTTCTATTGCTTTCAACTCTATCAACTACTATGTTGACATGGCCCAGGTGAGATCTTTTATCTCCAGCAGAAAGTGAACGTCACATCTATGGCTCTCATTGTAAGATACTAACTAAAACAATCCTAGTAGGTAGTAGGAACATTGTATGTTGGAACAGTAGTAGTTCAGCCACCACATTTATGAACAAGTCCTTTATTCCTTTCCATTATGTAGTTTATGCCTTACCTAAATAGTATTGTAAATTATGCCTTACCTAAACAGTATTGTAAATTGAATGTAGGAAATCAAAGTGCAAGTTGTTTCTAGTGATAGCTATGATAAGTAAGTATCTTACAGTCCTAGTGGGTGTTAGTAATGCTGAAAAGAGTACTCTAATGGATGTTTTAGCTGGAAGCAAGACAGGTGGATATATAGAGGGTGGCATCTGCATTTCTGGGTATCCTAAGAAGCAAGAAACATTTGCTAGGATCGCAGGTTAATCATGAGCATGATATCCACTCCCCAAATGTCACTGTAAAAGAATCTCCTGTATTCTGCATAGCTTCGTCTACCAGTTGAAGACAAAAAAACAAGAATGGTAACTTCTCAGCTATTCTTTTATCAAATTTGCAAAATTAAAATTGACTTCAAAAAAATACGACTGTATGATGCAAATGTTTGTGTACTTTAAATAATAGCTAAGAAGTTACCATTCTTGTTAGTTTGTCTTTTGCTGGTAGATGAAGCCATTCAGAATACAGGAGATCAATTATCAAATTTGCAAAATACAAATTGACTTCAAATAATATGACTGTGTGATGCAGATGTTTGTCTTCCTGGTGTCAATCGAATTTCCACAGAGCAAAGAAAGAGACTCGCAATTGCTGTTGACCCTTCTTTCATCTTTATGGTTAAGCCCACATAGATGCATGAGCTGCAGCTATCTTCATGAGAACACGGCAGATACTAGGTGGATAGTAAAATGCACAATACATCAGCCAAGCATTGACATATTTGAAGCCTTTGATGAGGTTTGTAGGACACCCTAATATACCATCTAGTATCTATTTATATGGTCAACTTACAGATTCTTTCTTTGAAAGCTTCCTTTCATCAATAGATTGTTTCTTGAATCTCTTCAAATTCAGTGAAATTTTTTGCATAATTGCTTATCTTTAATGCCAGCTGTGTTTCCTAAAACGAGGCTGGCAGGCAATCTATGCAGGTCCTTCAGGTCTTCACTCTTGCCATATTGTAGATTATTTCTAGGTATTTCATCACATACAGAATGAAACTAAGCTTCATTTTTCGCCCTTCAGTATCACATCCCCAAATATTTCAAAAGCACCATTTTACCCATTACAGCACAATATGAGTGATTAATAGAACCAGCATACTCATGCAGTTTCTTTCTAACTCAAAAAGCTCAGACATACGCATGAAAATTACAAAAGCGAAGGAAAATCGTACCAAAAGTGGTTCGTGTAAGAACAATACAAGGCATGTGCCAACACCATCTGCACACTAACAGTTGATTGTGTTCATACCACGACAGCCATAATTTGCACTCGTCTTATCTAATAAGAACTCACCTCCCATTGCTCCATCCCATATCCAGGGTACCTTGCACAGAGGAACGGTGTGTCGGTTTACAATATAAGGGATAAAAGTGAGGAATGTCCATCAATGATGGCAAATAAGAGCCTGATAATCCTTCGTTTGTGATCTAAATGATTGTTGTATATCAAGGAAGACTTTTCGGCCATAATCATGTTTTCATACATCTCACCAGATCATCAAACCCTCTTTCCACCATGTTGAGCCAATTTCCAACATCTGGTGCCAATCAATTGGGGGAAAACAACACTACCACTTTTTGCACAAGATTCAAATGGTATGTACCCTGGCACTGAGACCTAAAGCTAGAATGCGGGTGCCTTGTTGATTTTAGTAAACCCATCAGTAGTTCTTTCAAAGCATCACATGCTTTAACAGAAGGCTAACCATCTGTAACAAGTACACATTATTTTCTTTGCATTCATGCTTTAGCTTGTCTGCAGAGGAGCCTTGATTACAAGTGTTTGCCATCTATAAAACTACCAAGAGTAAATGAAATTGGAAAGAAAAGTGTTGCACTACCGAAAACCTAGCAAAGGTCAATATATTTAGGATATGTCTCTACACATTTATATGCTGACAAAACACACACGCACACACACCTACACACATGCACATACATCTCATTCATTTAAATCTACAACTTTATATATTTAGGATATATGAGAGAGAGAGAGAGAGAGAGAGAGAGAGAGAGAGAGAGAGAGAGGAGGGAGGGGGGGGGGGGGGGGGGGGGGGTGTGTTGTTATATGGTAGCCTTGTTTATTGTGTCCTTTGATTTAGACCAGTAAGGCTACTTACATGAACATTGGATTGAGAAAAATGGATTTTTGCTTTGGAAAATTTGAGATAACATGTGCAAAGAAAGCAGACCCAAATGTTTTCGATACTTTAATGTTAGTGTTGAAGCTCTTTACCTTTATAGCATTTGTGTTGTTTCTCATGATGCATGTAAAGATCATCTTGTAACCTTCTCCTATGCCTTTTTTGTTTTGGACCATTCCTTGACTGCCTTGTTGCATGTGAATGACAATTTGCTTCACTCATTCTTTCTTCTCTTGAGCTCTTACAGTGCCGCATCCCCTTCTCTCCACCTTTTCCACCTTCCATTGCCTTCATGCCGAATCGACGATACTGTGTCCACAATCTTGATACGCTCTGACTGAAATCGACGTGGATCCGTCGATCATCGATCACGGCATTGTTCATCTTGAAATAAGCATCTTCACAAGCTTCTCGAGTCTCGAATTCTATGAAAGCATAACATAAGCTGTTCTGGGACTTGTGGTCTTTGATAATCTCAGCTGAGAGAACTTTGCCGAATTTAGAAAAGATGATTTCTAAATCCTCATCCTTGGTTATGGGGTTAAGCTTGCATACAAAAAGAACATTTTCAGGTGGCTTGATCTCAGCTTCTGGAATGTCTCCTATCATTTCAAGAACAACTGCTCTTGAATGTGCTTCCTTACAGAGCAAGAACTTGTCCAGTTCCTTGCAATCTAGCTTCTCATCCATGGGGACCCAATCATCTTCTAGCCTCACTTCATGATCTATAGCAATGGGTGAGCTTTGTGGCATGAGCTCATCAATCTGAGCAGGATCTTCGAAAGGATCTTCGAGCACATATGTGTGCTTAATCCTTATGTTTTGATACGGGCAATGCTCTGCATCGACGTATGCGTCGTTGATCTTCATGAGGACATCCAGACCCTTCCTGACAACGCCGAACACAGTATACTTGCCATCTAGGTAGTCCAGATGGGGTTTGGTAGTGATGTAAAACTGAGAAGCATTGAGATTGGGTCCAGCACTTGCCATGGCAACGACACCGACTGTATCGTGCATGATGTGGGGATGGATCTCATCTTTGAAGAATGTTGCTTGGTGGCCGCGCAGGAGCTTGTAGAAAGAGTGCCCACCAGAGCCTGTAGCGGTGGGATCGCCAGTCTGGACAAGGAAGTCCTTATGGACGGTGTGGAAGAGGCAATTGTTGTAATATTTGATCTTGCAAAGCTTCAGGAAATTTTGGGAGGCGAGAGGGCAGTCGCTGGTGTAGAGGACCACCACCATGTCGCCCAGGCTTGTGTTGAGGAGTACGGCCATCTCTCTCTCTGTGTGTGTGTGTGTGTGTGTGTGTGTAAGCACACCGTTTACCCCAGGGTTCGGGAAAAGGTAGGTTCGTCTTAACCAAGAGCGTGTTCAAATTTACTTGGTGAGCCAAAGGTGCTCTTTAGTATTTGAACGCACAAGCCACCACCACGTGGCATTAAAAAAGCTCATTAAAAAAGCTCCTGTGTCAAAAATCTCCCGTAAAAATGTCTTTTGAAAAAAACGCTGTGGTCGCAGACGGCGAAATGTTCTACCTCTTAGATCTGCAGCTCTCTCTCTCTCTCGCTCTCTCTCTCTCTCTGCGATGCCAAGGAGGGCCGTAATTTTTAGGCAGGGTGAATGCGATGGCGGGTCTGAGTAGCTGGCTGGGAGAGGCACCTAGGCGCGAAACATACGATTTCGAGCAGAGGGGTGTGTAACGAAACTTTGACACAGCAGCGCTGTAGGCATGGCTTCTTGGGTAGGCCTAAGACACAGCTTGCAGACGGACACCATGCTTTTCTTCTATGCTCCATTCCGATTTCTGAACGCAGCAGCCACCACGTGGCATTAGATATAAATGTTTTAAAAAAGATCCCTGCCAAAATTCGGCGTGAAAAGCTACCAGGTGAATAAAATAAAAAGCACAGTCGCAAATCATCAAGCTGCATTGCAGTCGCAGATCATCAAGCTGAAGGGTACGTCGGATGCTTGCCAACGTGATGAGCCCTCAAATATTTCATGCGATCAACCCATGGCAGAGGTCTCTGTTCTAAATAGAAGATATCACATTTCAATCAATGATCAGTTGGCCTAATCTGGAGTCGAATCACCAACACTCATTGCCTTTCCAAGCCCGTTTAACACCTTTTTCTATTGTTGCTATCTGGCTGTTGGCGATGCAGACGGCAGAGGCAGAAGAAATGGAATGAGTAAACCTCAAAGAGGACATGAGATCAGAAAAGCATAGCAGGATCGATCACACCAAAGCTTCTAATGGTTATCCTCAAGTAATTATAAGCCAGTGGCTTTAGTAGTGCAGCTGCTTGCGCTTTTAGCAGAGTGTGTAAGGGGATTAGTGGCAGACATCTCAATGTCGAGGGAAAGGCATTGGGGAATATTGCCACTAGTGCAAGTCATGGTCTGATGAGCCGTTGGCTTCAGTCGTACTCCTCGACCAACTTTGTTGATAGCCTATCAGAAAATTTGATGAGGCAAGAATTTCGGAACAATTTGAAGACAAACAAACACATCTCTCATGACTAATTGAATGTAGAATATGGTGTCCGCGAGAGTTGGTTAATGTGTAGCTCCAAGGAGATGCAACAACATTGTAGTGGAAGTCAAGTAGTAAATCATGCAGGTGCCATTACAGTGCTAATCAGGATCAAAAGAATAGACAAAGAGCAGAAGCAGAAGCTAATTCTTTTTTTCACACAAAGAGATTTGATGCTAGAGAAGCTGACGTACACGGACTGCGGAGTAATGGCATTTCTGGAGACAAGCATACCAATATGTCAGCACCTATTAGCCTCCAAGAGCAGTTCCCTCATGTCCATTCAACAACTCGGTGGGATAGCAAACACTCTATAGACAATATGGCCAATATTGCAGCCTCATGTAAAGAGCTTCTCTTGCTAATAACCATGATTCGGTGGCGGATCCTATGAGCAAAGGTCCATGTACGTAGCAGCTATCGAAGCAAGTTTAGATGGCTGTAGATGACAGACGTATTGTCGCCAACATAAACCCTCATTTTTCCTTGGGGCACTTATAACCTATTCACATCTTCTCAAAGGTCTTTTGTGCAATAGGCGGTTGAGGTAGAAACCACATATAGCAAGCGTGACTCTAGCTTGACAACACTGCAAGGATCGTTATCTACATCCAATTTTCCATGCGCATGCGTTTGCTTGGCGCAGCACATAAATGCTACGGGGCAGGGTAAGGCTTCCCTTTCTTATAATTTTTTGGAGAGACCACAGTGCCAACTCTCCACCATACTTCTGTATGGCACCTCTGTATGACGTGCACTGTATACTTTGCACTTTCAATGTATGACATTTCATTGCAAGACGATATGTTTAACTATTCATATTGCTTTTTTGTAGCTCGACTCAAAAATCGGCCTGTAGATTGGACAATCGAAATGCAGCAGTACAACATTGCAGGTCAGTAAAGCACCTCATTTATTGTTGCAGGTCATTTATGCTTTATCTGTTTGCTTGTTTTAGAATTTTTTGCATTGAGATAAGGCATATATTATAATTATAGAGGCGTTATCCATGGTATAAAGGCAGATATTATAATTATAGAGGAGCTATCCATGTTAATCCAAATGACATTTTACCTTATCGTAAGACAAAATGTTAACATAACAAGGATACATTGGCACATCCATTCAACAAAAAATGTGTTCTCTTTCGTGGTGATCTTGCCCAACTAACCCCAGTTTGTAGTCATGCACGGGAGCTTTGTAACACATGCCATATCACAAGCTCGGTTCACTTTCTACATGCAACTTTCTATAGGATGTCATGCTCTGTAAGACATGCAACGGACCTTGAATTGCTTTAGTTCTTGACCATTATTAGTGAAAGAAAACCAGTTGTAGATGAGATCAATTGTACCTTGGGTACATGTATTATAGATGAAGCACATATGCATGACTGCATCAACAACTCTACTCCAATAATTTGTACTCACAGATGAGACTTCCAATACTATAAAAACCTGGCCTTGAATAAGTTGCACAATCAAACTGACATTACAAAAGTTGAAATAAAGACGAAGGGATGTAACATAGATGTCCTTCAATAGTGGCTCCTAGAGCCTAAGTTCAACGAGTTAGATTTGATCGCAATTGGCATTTGCTGCATGATCGCTAAAAACACTGACTTAACAATTGGTGTGGCAAACGGTACAACATGCGTTGTCGATGCCATAACACAAAACAAAGAAGGTGAGGTTACATTTATCGCTGTCCTCATTCATTATACTCATAATAACTACAAAAGAAGAATGGAAAAACACAAATAACTACAAAAGAAGAAAGGCAAAATATAGTCAACATCCACCTTCTATGCTACCAACCATTCGATGAAATTTTTTTTTTTAAAATACTTTCCGTTTGCAAGAATTTATATGTAGCACGTATGCTAGAAAAAAACATTCATCAATATACAACCTCGCTTCGATATAATCTCAACTATAACTATCCCTATAATCTCGAATAATTGATGCGCTTAACTTAATTTGTCTCCTCCCATAAACATTATTTCAAATGTGTATCCCTTCCAATCAGTGCTGCCCTTGCCAAATTAGTCATTCTCTTGTTTCCTTCAGTGCTAGATACTAAATATCAATTTGCATATGTTCTATGTATTCTATAGATATTATATAGCAAGGCCCACCAAGCAAGACTAGTTGTGCAAAGCCGACTCAAACTTACGGGAGAAGGAAACTAAACCGGCTCAAAATTTGGGAGTTTTAGTTATATTTTTCAAATTATATGTACAAAAACCTCCTCAAATTGGTAAATAACCTCTTCAATTTGCGGTGAGAAGGTTTTTGAACCGGCTCACTAAAATATGTTTCCCGAGCACTGGTTTACCCTACTTATAGAGTACACACACTTGCTTTTAGGCGAGAGGGCAGTTGCTGGCCTCATGACAATATGGCATGGCCAAATGACAGGATAGGGTCGGGATTAAATCTCCGTCTCATCGGATCCAAAATGTGAACTAGGCATGAACTAGAATTTTGTGAACTAGGGGTGAACTAAGTGTGAACTAGGTGCCAAATTTTCGGGCACGAAATTCAAAGAATATTGCATGGGAATAACTAATTGATTCGAATATGAGATATCTAAAATTTTATGCCTCATAAATACGAATTGCTTCACTTAAATAAGGACAATAAGGTGATTGATATTACTAGGTGATGATACTTGAAATTTATCCTCAATATTGAAACTAGGGGAGAACTATAATGTAAACTAAGTGTAAACTATGAAATCTCTGGTTATAATGTGAACTAAGAGTAAACTATGATATTATTACTAGCTATAATGTAAGCTTGGAACCATGTTTAAGAATTGGTTTTTGATCACCCATAGTAGCTATCCTCTTGTTTGATCCTTTCCTTATAAGAGATGGAGTGTCTTGAAGGATACATAAGTGATTATGTGATCTCCGAGGATGATTCTTATAATGACACAAGCACCTATGAAACCAGCAACCATGAAGATGGTGAAGATCATCCTCAAGGAACCTTTACAAACTTAGAGGAGCTAAGGAGACAAATAACTTTTTCTTCATTGGATCCAAGTCAATATGTGTCTAATAGGTTCTACTCTTTTGAAAAGAAAATTTATGACTTAATGAAGGATGCAATGCAAGGAAACATTTCAGTGACCTTGGAGGCGTTGAAGTCTTGTGATTCTAGAGGCATGCTTGATTTAAAAAGATGGAGGAAAATGAAAGACAATCTATGCTTAGAAAAAAATGAAGATTTTTCCACATATCTTTGCTTAAGTTCGCTGCCAAAGATGAAAATCTCCTACATAGAGGAGTGGGAAAGCATTGTGCAAGAATGTCACACACAATGGGAGATGGAACATGTCATTTAGGTTTTGATGAAACTATCCAAAAAACTAATTCTACATGGTGTGTAGACATTAGAAGGCATGGGATTCCTATTGCATAGGTGAAGGACCTCCTTGATGTTTGTGAATGTAAGATATGGAACCAAAATCCCAATGTATCCCAATCACATCCAAGAAAAGACACTACCATACTTCTTAGGCATGAAAGAAGTGTTGAGGCATCAAATGTTGACGAAGATTTGATGGAGTGAGCACAAAGTGAGGCTAATAATGGTTCGTTCAAGTAAGTACCATGGCCGATACAAGACAGTTGTTGATTATGCATGCCATAGAGGTGGAAAAGCAGAAAGGAAAGGAACTAAGAAGAGACTAAGGAGATCCAAGAAATGTGGTTGCCCTTTCAAGGTGAGAGTAGTGTATTTTAAGGATACACAAAATGCCTCTATTTCATTATTTCCTCTTCATGAAGGGCATTCCCCTGGCACACGTGAGGATTTGTATCACTTACCAGTCCATCCAAATGTCATTGAATGTTGTATGGAAGATTTTATTTGATGTGGGTAGCTCACGGCATGTGGCAAAGATGTCTTTGTCAAAAGAAAGATTGCATTATGAGCGGTCTTCTCCAATTGATCAAGTAATGTTTAGGTTCTTTATGATTCAAAGGGAGATTTCCATGTTGTCTTATCAAATACGGATTCAAGGTACTATTTATATGGAGTTTTAATATAACTTACACCTTGTCCTTGCTATCTTTATTCATGATATAGATTATTATTTTCTGTAAATGTAGGGAAGATCTCAAAAGATGACTGGACCGCCATGTGGAGTGAGTCTTGCATGTTAAAGGCTCAAGGCAAGGTATGCATTAAATTCTTCCTCCATATAAGTGTAAGGATGTGGTTAGTAAAAGTAAGCTAACATTCGTATCTTGCTAGGTGTGCTATTGCCAACCTTACAATCCTCATGCACAGGATGATAAGGATAAGCCTTTCATTATTATTATTCAAGATAATTGGATGCTAGACATGGCAATGCGATTTCCTACACATAATTCATGGGCTATTGATAGTACTTTCAAGACAATTAAATGCGATTTATATGGAGCTGTATTACCAAACCAACATGCTATTGGGATAGCCATTTGGTTTTTGATGTGCACAAATGATCCAGGATCAAACCATGAAAGTATTGCTCTAGAGAAAACCCTTAGGGTGATCTTTTCTAGAATTAAGGACGTCAACCTATGGCTCTTGTTATTGACAAATGCCAAATAGAGCTTGATGCTTTTCTTAAAGTGGTCAATGAAGATCATTATTGTTGGGAAAACCAAGGCTTGGGACTCTGCCAACAAGTTTCTTGTCATAACCTTCTTTGTTGGTTCCATACAAAGAAATCATGGGTAGAGAATCTTCTTCCAAAGGTATGTATTATTTTTTAATATTGATGCACTATCTCTTGTGCGTGCATTAGTATATGTGTATTAAAGAACCTTACATACATGTAGGTTCCAAAGGAGCGCCAAGATCATCTCTACTCTTCTATGACAACACTCATGTATTGTGTCAATGAGTTTGATTTTGAACACAACTATGAAGGGATTTTACAACACTATGTAGAATATGTGAATGTGCAAAGATATGTGACAAATGGATGGTGCGGACATGATTCTCCTTGGCATGAGAGATGGCCCAAGTTTGGTCGGCTATTCAATTATGGAAATGTGGACACAACAAACTTAGTGGAAAGATTATGGCAATACATAAAGTATACCCTTTTGTATGCACGAATCAATAGGTCTATCTTGGACCTTCTACATTCTCTTGTAGGTGATAGTACAACCGGCACTCGCACGGGTGGGACTTTGCTAGAGTTCTTCAAGCAAAAACAAGAGATAGGTATTTCAAATTTGATCTATGGTTCAATCATTTTAATTTACTTTTTTTCATAACAAGTGATTTTTTTTTTAGTTGATTCGGGACGCTTTAGCATCCATGGCTCCTCAAAACACCACACTGCAAGACTACAGGGGGCCGAGAAAATTTTACAACGATATGAGAATGATCCATCTTCTTTGCAAATCATAAATGACATGACATTATTATTTAAGTTCCAAAGTGTTTCTACACTAAGACATATGGTTCATATTGCCAGGTCTTGCATAGTTCACACACAGTTCACATATAGTTCACATAGTTTACATTCCTTACATTGTATACACAAATGATCCATATTGCCAGGTCTTGCGTAGTTCACACACAGTTCACGTATAGTTCACACATAGTTCACATAGTTTACATTCCTTATATTGTATACACAAATGGTCCATATTGCCAGGCCTTGCATAGTTCACATTGTGATTCACACATAGTTGACATTCCCCATATTTTCATGTGTGCACATTAGAGTAGTGTGCATACATCCCTCTTGGTAGAACTATCTACCTTCAACCTAGTTCACATTCCTCATATTTCCATGTGTGCATACATCTCTCTTGGTACAACTCTCTGCCTTCCTCCTCTTCAATCTATTTCACACCTAGATACATTGTATACACATATGGTCCATATTGCCAGGTCTTGCATAGTTCACACGCAGTTCACATATAGTTCACATATAGTTCACATAGTTTACATTCCTTATATTGTATACACAAATGGTCCATATTGTCAGGCCTTGCATAGTTCACACATAGTTCACATTGTGATTCACACATAGTTGACGTTCCCCATGTGTTCACATTAGAGTAGTGTGCATACATCCCTCTTCGTAGAACTATCTACCTTCAACCTAGTTCACATTCCTCATATTTCCATGTGTGCATACATCTCTCTTGGTACAACTCTCTGCCTTCCTCCTCTTCAATCTATTTCACACCTAGATACATTGTATACACATATGGTCCATATTGCCAGGTCTTGCATAGTTCACACGCAGTTCACATATAGTTCACACATAGTTCACATATAGTTCACATAGTTTACATTCCTTATATTGTATACACAAATGGTCCATATTGTCAGGCCTTGCATAGTTCACACATAGTTCACATTGTGATTCACACATAGTTGACATTCCCCATGTGTTCACATTAGAGTAGTGTGCATACATCCCTCTTCGTAGAACTATCTACCTTCAACCTAGTTCACATTCCTCATATTTCCATGTGTGCATACATCTCTCTTGGTACAACTCTCTGCCTTCCTCCTCTTCAATCTAGTCCATATTGCCAAGTCTTGCATAGTTCACAAATAGTTCACATATAGTTCACATAGTTTACATTCCTTATATTGTATACACAAATGGTCCATATTGCGAGGCCTTGCATAGTTCACACATAGTTCACATTGTGGTTCACACATAGTTGACATTCCCCATATTTTCATGTGTGCACATTAGAGTAGTGTGCATACATCACTCTTGGTAGAACTTGTGTAAGAGGCTGAGAAATCAGCAAGGGAGAGCTTGTGAGAGGAGCTTGTTTTTGCCATATCTCTCTCATTTGGAGTCAGATTATGGCAAAGTAAAGTTGTAATTGGGGGTTTTTGGCCGTTGTGGACACAATGGTGCTGTCCATTTAGTCCAAAAATGTACCCATGTTTTGCAGTCAAGAGAGCTCTTCATGTGTGTGTGTGTGAAGGCTCTGTTTGTGAATTAGCCCTCTTTTGGTATTAAGAGCTCTATGTTTATGAGCCATCCCTTCTATTAGAGTCCTATTTTATCAATTTGTTGAGCAAGATAAGGGTTTCCTCTCCCCTATGTGCTGATTTCATGTGTGTGTGTGTGTGTGTGTGTGTGTGTAAGAATTGGGTGTTTCATTGAGGGTAATTATTTGAGTGTTTGGGTGCTCAAGATATTTCTTTTGTGGTAAATTGGTGTTGTGTGTGTGTGGAATCAGGCCAAATTGGGCCTGGTCCTGGTGCCCCTATTGCATGTGTGTTATTCCGAGAGTGTGTGTTGGGTGACTCTAGAGACATTGTGTGTGTTTTCTTTCCGCCCCACAACGTCAAACGGGCCTCTTGACTGCTGATGGAGAGGACCACGCTCTCTCTCTCTCTCTCTCTCTCTCTCTCTCTCTCTCTCTCTCTCTCTCTCTCTCTCTCTCTCTCTCTCTCTCCATAGCCTGTTGTCAAAAATTTCATGAAGCTTCACCATTGCCATTTGCCCCTACATTTCTCTCTCTCTCTCTCTCTCTCTCTCTCTCTCTCTCTCTCTCTCTCTCTCTCTCTCTCTCTCTCTCTCACTCACACACACACACACACACACACACAGCTTCAAAGCGTTTTCTCTCTCTCCGTGGGCTCTACATGATAGGCGTTTCATCTCTCTCTTACCCCATGCAATTAGCTCAAAAGTTTGCAAGTTTTTTCTCTCTCTCTTTCTCTTGTCTTCTCTTGAGAGGGATTCACACACAGAGAATCTCTCTCTTTCTCTTCTACTTGCATCAATAGTCGTATTTGCCCAATTTTGTTACCTCTTCTCTACACATTTCTGATCACATTCTCTTATACTCTTTCTCTTTCTCTTCTCTACATGGTTCATCATAAAAACATCTTGATGAGCAACAAGGTTTTCTTGTACGAGGATATCTCACTCAAAAATGGACGACAAGCTCGACGATGCATAGCGAGTGAAGAATGTATATCCAAGAATATATGCTATACTAGGAGGATGGAAATGATGGAGCATCTCAACCAAGTCCATGGAATAATACATTCTATTCCTAAGAGAAAAAGTGGACGACCCCCGGGTTTGCGCAATGAAAGTTCTTCTCAATCGGCAATATATGAGAAGTAATCTCATATTCAATTCAATAGTGCACAGCAGAAGTTTGAGAGAAACAAGAAAACACAAGAAAAACGCAAGATGAAAGAGGCACTCGGCGTATGGGATTTCATGAACGATGGTGAAAGGGAAATGAAAGGGCCAAAAGATGTGTTTCTCTAAAATGTCTTGGCTGAGGCTATGGATGCGTATATGGCGACAAAGGCAGAATGTATTGCGACTATTCAAAGAACGATTGATGAAGGATATGATGCACATGTAAGAAAAATTAATGTTCTTGAATCTTTGTTTTGCTTGTGTTTCATCACGCTTTCCTGTTCTTCAATCATATTTTCTTTATTTAGAGACAACATGTCTTAGAAAAAGATCCATCAGAGAAAGAGATGTTTAATGAGGAGGATAATAATGCCAATCTATCATCAACTCCGGTATGTAGTTTTTTTTTTTATAGTATGCTTGTCTTGATCATATTCTTCTTTAAATAAAAATGGTGTACATCTCTCTTGCTTTGTAGAAAAATCTATCAACAACTGACTACCATGGACCTTTGTTAGTACCAACTAAAGTGCAAACAAGAAGAAGGTACTACGAGGAGTGTCACTTAGAAACCTCCCTAGCCAAGAAAAAGAAAGAATCCACTCCAACTCACAAAACTCCAAAGGTTCAACCACACTAGTTTTATTTTATTGTGAGACTTATGGTGTCTTTGGTAATAAAAATATCTTATGTTACTTGCATGTTGGACTAATGTTTTTTAGATACAATGGTCTATTGGCTCTAGGCCTCACCATGATGCAATCATTATCTCTCCCACACCAAATATTATCACATCATCTACACTAGTAATCTCTAATGGCGAGATTCACTTGGATTCTTCATCGAGTGACATCGGGCTCATGCAAGAAAGGTTATTATTGATAGCTTGGATTGTATATTTTTATACATTGCTTTATATGTAATTATAATTTCAAATTTTCTCTTTTAGATATGAGGGTGGCTCATCCATTCAATTTAGATCACAAAGATCTACTATACTTGTCGAAGTTGATGTGACTTTAGTTAATGCTATTATGGATGAAAAGGCCTCTACGAGAACCATGAATCTTTTCATGATTTGAGTTCTCATCCATTTTAGATTCAATAGAACGTAAATGATTTTTATACTCTAAAGAACAATGGATTAGAATTGACCCATTGCAGGTGGATGGAGAATGTATTGTCAAAAGATATTCTTGATAAGGTTTGGTTCCTTGATAGTTTATGGTTTGATTTTCTAAATCCACGCTTATACGAGGATAGCATAGGAGTCCAATTGTTTTTTGGGGATGTAGACATGTCCAAGTACTTATTTCTATTCATGCCAATTGTTGATAGGTATGATTTATTGTCCTTGTTTCTACTTACAAGTTATATAATAGTCTTTAATATCCTTCTAATGCAAAGTGTGATGATTGCTTTAAAAGGGACCATTGGGTTCTCTTTGTGATCTATAATAACCATTTGAAGAAGCTTGTGCATTTACCATGGGAATTGTTAGGACATGGGTCCTGTACCCTAATGACTAGGCTAGCCAAGGCTTACGGCCACAGACCGGGCTAGGCAATGTGGACAGGGGATCCATCTAGGGCAAGGGGCTAGGAGCCTACCCTATAAAGGGAGGTTGGGAGGAGGATCACCAACAGCCTAGTGGCCTAGTTCATTACACTGGTATCAGAGCTGGAAACTCTCTTCCACTCTCTCTCTCTCTAGGCGTGGTCATCCTTGGCCTCTAAAAACTGCTCCTAGGGTGAGAACCACTCCTTTTAAAAACTTTTTCCATTTTTAGCTAGGGCTTTTTGCCAAAACGGGGGGGACCTTCCCTTTTGGGACGAGAGTTGTGGTGCATGTTTGGGAGAGCAGACGGGCTTGAGAGGTGCGCCATGTAGTGGTAGAGAGGCGCGCTGTTCCCTCGCGGCCATAGCCGAGCCCTGCTAAGCGCATACTGCTCCTCATCGAGCTCGTCACCGGCCGCTCGCTGCCTGTGCAAAAACCACGCTATGTCCACATTACAGAGGCCTTTTGGCCATTGATTAAAAGCCTTGGCGGCTACAAGCGTTCTTTCCCACAGGCCAAGCAAGCCTTTGTTTGCCGGCAAGCATACGGTGTGTCAAGGCGAGCATCTCGAGCAAGCTACCTCCACCAGGGAAAAGCCCCTCGATAGACACGGCCTGTGCAGAAATTTCCAGCAGAACCTGCGTGTTCAAGAGAAAGATCAACGACAACAATTAGTAAGTTGACCAAAAGCTTCTTCGATAGGACGTCAAGCTTCGTCAATCACCAAGCTTCGTCGACAACCAAGCTTCGTCGGCAACAATTCGTAAGTTTTCATTCAAATATCCAACATCACAGATTGTTCAAAGCTTTTCTGACCAACCTAATTAGCATGGCTAATTACGGCTACGGGAGTACTTGTTGAAATCAAGGCAGATTTAACAAGGCTATACATTGTCGGGACGCCAGCATTAGGTATATATTTTTTTTCTGATTACTTCTTACACTGCACTGTGTAGCCATGGATTCGGATATCAACGTACATGACGTTCGATTTTGAGCAAAGTATCCCCGAACCTGCCAATGACGGCTCGCGGCCGGATACTCTCAAGGAGAGTACCCGCGACGCTACGGCAGGAGATGATACTTATGAATTGCTCGATATTCAAGAATTTTGTGCTCTTTAGACACGCATGATGGTCATGGACGAAAATTTTAAGGCTTTAAATGAAAATGTTACTAAACTTTCTAATTTAGTCATTCAATTGCTGCAACAGCAGACCAAGGGTCCGGCTGCCACTCACATGTATGAGCACATTGGAACACAAGGGCAAGGCCCAAGTGATGAACCACTGCATACTCTCACTGCCAAAGAAGTAGTTGATTTATTGAAAAATTTCAAACCACCAGTTTTCAAAGGCGAAGACCGAGAACGCAGTAAGGATGCAGTGACCATCTTTCTCAGTAAATGGGATGGAATTCACGCCTTACGGCGCACTCCGGATGCAAGGAGAAGAACATCATACCACAGAGTTGGGCAGCCTTTGAAACAATGTTCAGCAAGGAGTTTTTGCCTACCAATGAAGCAGATCGGGATTGGACCAATTGGGACACATGTTCCATGCGCCAATATCCATCACTCCTTGAATATATCTCTCACTATCGGGACGTTATCCTCAAGTTGGAAGGATTGGATACCTTTCAGCAAGTACGCGGGTTCATACGAGGTCTGACTCCCGAACTTAAGAAGTATGTCAAGACCCAGGACCCTAAAACACTTGAGGAAGCTATAGTGAAAGCACATATTCATGATGACCCGGATGATAAGAAAACACATCACAATACGTGCCTGCTAGTACACATAATAATACACGCACTCAGTACGGGCACAATAAAAGAAAATTTATAGTTGCTAATTCTGAAGCATCTAAAGAACCCAAGGGGTCCAGGGGGTCCTCTCTCTCCTGAGGATTTTGATAAGGCCAAGAAAGAGAAGCTATGTTTTCAATGCTTAGGACGAGGCCATGGCAAAAAGGAT
Organism: Adiantum capillus-veneris; assembly: GCF_014529385.1. Classification (NCBI taxonomy): domain Eukaryota; kingdom Viridiplantae; phylum Streptophyta; class Polypodiopsida; order Polypodiales; family Pteridaceae; genus Adiantum; species Adiantum capillus-veneris. Next base: position 160,778,173 of record NC_140944.1, read on the forward strand.
TGTCCCAAGGGGAAATCTGATGCCCAGGGGAAGGAGAAAGCAGTGCACATGGTGCAGCTGCTGCCTCTCAAGTCTTCCTCAAAGTTCTCTACAGTAGAAGTAACACACACTGAAGTGGTGCATGAATGCTGTCTCACAGCTTCCATGTGGCAACAAACCTTTGGACCACATGAGTTAGTACGTATGCATGGATATCTGGAGGGGCACAAGGTGCGCATCTTGGTAGATGGAGGTGCTACGCACAATTTCATCAATTATGGATTGGTGAAAAAACTCAAACTGCCTCAAACTCCGAGTACCCACCGCTACAAGGTAGCAATGATGAATGGACATGATAGTGAAATTTGGGATACTCAATGTCGAGCTGTTCCATTGGAGGTACAAGGGTATTCTACTTGTTTGTATTTTCAAGTTATGAACATGGAAAGGGCTGATGTGGTTCTTGGTAGTGAGTGGTTGCATAGCCTAGGTCCATCACTGAAGCGTAGCTACAAGCACAACAGTTTGATGTTTGATTCCCATGGCGCACATGTGTTGTTGTTAGGAGAAAAGGATATACCATCATCACCATTGATTTGTACTGTTGAGCTGATGCAGCTCGTTTCTGATAATGAAATAGATCAAGTTTTCTTGTGTTTCTCACTGTCTCAGTTTCTTTCCAATCTTGCGTTTGTTGAACATTCCTCAACGTCGCATGCTTCTCTCTCCTCTATTCCACCAATTTCTAATTCTACACAAGCAAAAGTTGCTAACCAATTACAAAGTCGTTAAAGGAATTTCAAGATGTTTTTCCTCACGATTTACCACCAGGGCTACCGCCGATACAATTTGTGCAACATGGCATAGACGTGGTTGCAGGCAGTAAGCGAGTGAGTAAACCGCCTTACAGAATGAGTCATTCTGAGGCTGCTGAGGTGGAATGTCAGCTTGCTGACTATCTCAGTAGAAGGTTTATTCAACCAAGTTCTTCACCATGGGCCTCTCCCATTCTCTTGGTGAAGAAAAAAGACGGTAGTATGCGCATGTGCGTAGACTACAGAGGTTTAAATGCGGTGACAATTAAGAACATATATCCATTGCCAAGGGTCGATGAATTATTTGACAAGTTAACGCATAAACGCATATTTTCAAAAATTGATTTGAGGTCAGGATATCACCAAGTCCGTATTCGCTTGCTGATATCCCTAAGACTGCATTCTGAACACGGTTTGGACATTATGAGTTTTTGGTGATGCCCTTTGGGTTAACCAATGCGCCCGCAACTTTCATGACACTTATGGGCAGTGTCTTGAAACCATATCTGGGCAAATTTGTCATTGTGTTCCTCGATGACATACTGGTTTACAGTGCTTCTGAAGAAGAGCACTTACAACATCTCAAACAGGTGTTTGAGTTGTTACGTGCAAACAAGTTATATGCCAAGCAATCTAAATGTGACTTTCTCAAGGACGAAATTCACTATTTAGGGCATGTTGTTTCAGCCAATGGCCTGTACATGGATCAATCCAAAGTGGATACCATCCGGAAATGGCCACCTCCTAAAAATCTGGAAGAATTACATATTTTTTTAGGCTTTACAGGTTTTTACCGAAGGTTCGTTAAAAACTATGCTCACCTTGCTGTACATATGACGGACCAACTAAAAGGCAAACGTAAGTCTTTCCAGTGGGGTGCCGCTCAACAGCAGAGTTTTGAAACACTCAAGGATGCATTAGCTACAGCTCATATACTAGCTATTATCGATCCTTTGAAACCATTCGTTTTGGAAACGGATGCCAGTGACCGTGCTATTGGAGTAGTCCTGTTACAAGACGGATGGCCAATTGCATTCGAAAGTAAGAAGCTGGATGCAGCTCAGCAGAATTATTCTGCTTATGAACGTGAACTTTATGCAATAGTGTCTGCCTTAAAGACATGGTGTCACTATTTGTATGGTGCTCAGTTTGAGATTGTGTTCGACCATGAAAGCATCAAATGGTTTACACAACAAACAGATTTAAAGAGTCGAAAATCTAGGTGGGCCGAGATCCTTCAGGAATATGACACCAAGTTAAGGTATCGCAAAGGCCGATACAATATAGTGGCAGATGCTCTCAGTCGAATGCCAGAGATTAATTCGCTATTGTTCACGGAAATCCGTAGTGAATTTTTAGATTCTCTCAAGGGCAAATATGAGAAAGATGAAACATATTCCAAAGTGTGGAGCCATGTTCAAAAGTGGGATCCTTCTCACTCCAATGCAGGTAGTGCACAGTTAACCTCCACACCTAGTTCTCCTTTATCAAGTGATGAACTACAGCGGTGGAAGCATTTTACCATCGATAATGGGTACCTACTCCACAAGGGGAGAGTTTGTGTACCGACGGACACAGACATTCGGCGCCAAATTCTTTTTGCATGTCATGATAGTCCAAGTGTAGGGCACCCGGGGATTAGGAAAACTTACTCACTCGTACGACGACAGTTTTACTGGCCAGGTCTCCATGGTTTTGTTCAAGCTTATGTCTTACATTGCCAAAAATGTCAAGTTAATAAAGCAGAGCACCTGAAAGCAGGAGGACTCTTACATCCCTTGGAAATTCCCAATGGAAAATGGGAAAGTATCTCCATGGATTTCATAGTGGCCAAATTCTTTTTGCATGTCATGATAGTCCAAGTGTAGGGCACCCGGGGATTAGGAAAACTTACTCACTCGTACGACGACAATTTTACTGGCCAGGTCTCCATGGTTTTGTTCAAGCTTATGTCTTGCATTGCCAAAAATGTCAAGTTAATAAAGCAGAGCACCTGAAAGCAGGAGGACTCTTACATCCCTTGGAAATTCCCAATGGAAATTGGGAAAGTATCTCCATGGATTTCATAGTGGTTTTACCAACCACTATACGAGGTCATGACTCAGTATGGGTGGTCGTAGACCGGTTCACTAAACTATGTAAGTTTATTCCAACCAAGTCAACGGTTAAGACACCAAAACTAGCAAAATTATTTGTGGACAATCTGTACAAATTATATGGGTTTCCAATTAGTATTGTTAGTGACCGTGACCCAAAGTTTAATAGTCACTTCTGGCGAGCGGTATTTAAACGGTTGGGTACACAACTAAACCTCAGTACAGCCGACCATCCGAAAACAAATGGTCAAACGAAACGGGTTAACCAGGTGCTAGAGGATATGCTTCGAGCATACGTTAGCAAAAAACAGACAGACTGGGAAGAATACTTACCTATTCTTGAGTTTGCCTACAACAGTTCTAAGCATGTCACAACGGGCTTCAGTCCTTTCATGCTGATGTACGGGCTTCAACCTAGGTCACCAGTTACGGTGGGGTTGGCAACCAAAAAACTTCAACAGGTTAAGGATTTTCTCCAAGATCACATGGATATGCTGAAACTTGCTCGTCAGAATGTCCGACAAGCACAGGATCGGTATAAGAAATACGCTGATGAGAAGCGTAGGCAAGTTACCTTTGAAGAAGGGGAGGAAGTATTTTTACGTGTGCCAGAACATTCAGAAAGTCTGAAAACTGGACCGACACCTAAATTATCTCCTCGGTATTGTGGGCCTTTCAAAATACTCAAGCGAGTTGGTGATCGTGCCTACAAACTACTACTACCATCTCACTCTCGCATTCATCCGGTATTTCATGTTAGCCGTTTATGAAAGCAGTTACATAGGGACGACAACGTCATCGACCAACAGGTTTTGGTCGATTACATTGAACCTCCTACGTTACCGCATGAACCTGAACGTGTTATGGATTTTCATGAGTTGCGTACACGCCATCATGTACGACAACAAGCCTTAATCAAGTGGAAAGACCGACCTGAAGAAGGTGCCACTTGGGAAAACATTAGTGTTCTTAAGAATAAGTTTCCCACTTTTGTTTTCAAGGACGAAAACTCTTCTTTAAGGGGGGAGTAATGTCAGGACACGAGTCCTGTACCCTAATGACTAGGCAAGGCAAGGCTTACGGCGAGCTAGGCAATGTGGACAAGGGATCCATCTAGGGCAAGGGGCTAGGAGCCTACCCTATAAAGGGAGGTTGGGAGGAGGATCACCAGCAGCCTAGTGGCCTAGTTCATTACAAGAATACCATGGATTCATATACTTCAATTCATTGTCTATTTCCAATCCTCAAGACTATCTTCCTGTTGTGCATCGGTGAGACATATTTTACATGCTTGATATTGTATTTGAAGTGACTATTTGTATGGATTGCTTATGTTTTGCCATAAATACAATTATAGTGCTCTTCAAATAATGTCACAAAATTGCATGGATGCCACTTTGAAGGACTTTATGGAGACACCAAGACTCACATTAACACCAATTGAGATACCAAAGGTAGGTGCACAATCAATGGTATCATCCTCTCTTACAAGTTTAACTTTTTCTAAGAAAGTGTATTGTTTATCGACTTATATAGGTTCCATGTCAACCAAATGCTATCGATTGTGGCTACTACACTATGACATACATGAAGTATAAAAACCATTTCCAAGCACAAGAGACCTCTCTCTCTCTCTCTCTCTCTCTCTCAAAATTTAACTAAATCTTTTCACAAAATTGGTAAGTATGTTAAAATATCGCTTGTTCGACTAAGAGCAACGACTAAGAGCAAAATGCAAGTTCAATTAATCTCCTCCAAATGTATTATATCCATCAAAATAATTAAGCACTTGCATCCTTTATCACTAGTCTTCAAGCCTTCCCCCTCTCTGTCTATCTCACGTGTGAACGAGCTTACTAAATGTCAAGAGACTTTTGTTTTACTTCATTTTACTATCTCCCCATTGTATTACTTATATTTAAGTACTACCAGAAATTCTTGTCTCCCCTTCAAAGGATCAAGAATGTTGGTGTGCTCAACCATCCTACAAGAGGACACTAATATGACACAAGTTGGACATTTCAATTGCTTTGATTCACAGGTGCTAATTCTTGTTGTTGAGAAGAAATATGTATCTAGCTCATTCTTCACTTCATTGCTGCTTGAGCAAGATCTCAAACACTGTATATGGCACATCATTTTGAAAAAATTCTTGAGAGAAACTTGATGCCCTCAAATTATAGGCTAAAAACCACAATGGGACCAAGTGAAAGTAGCGAGAAAACTTTTTGAGCTATAAAACACGGCACAAAAACTCAAGGTGCCAAGGTTCAAGTTCCATCCAAACCAAACACAAAAGTGAGAAATCAATAAAAAGAGTAAGATTATTGGCAATACGAACCAAAGGGATTTGGCCTAACGGAAAAGTTTTAACCCCTTAAGGGGCACACCAATGGTTCAAATCACTATGGTTACCGGGGGTATGTGTGGGCACAATCCCCATAAAACTAGGTGGCGATGGGAATATAGAGAATCTGAAACTCTACTAATTGAAGCCGTGTAAATATGGAATGCAAGAAGCACATGTGGGCTAGCTAGATAGCTTTCCTTGCAAATGACAGACGATGCGGCGCTTATTTCCGCTATTGCCCTATATGATCTTTTGAATAGAGTTAATAGGTTTTAGAGCTTATATATACCTAGATGAATACAAGACCATGCCCAAATTCACCTTTTAGGAACGTGCATGGGCTAGTGTTATCCAATACTTTACCGGGTCACCAAACACTACAAAACATGCAATCACAGCTTTGTATAGTGTTATCCAATACTTTAATCGATCACCAAATGCTACAAGGCATGCAATCACATATACAACAAAATTGTCTTTGTACAGGCATGTGAAACCCTCATTCTTTAAGTACTACAATCACATCTTGGTGCAATACTTCCATGAATCATTGCTCAGCAAAAGTTAATATTTTCAGTTATATAAACTATGTACTCAGCAGTCCACCATACTCATCTTCAAGAGCTTGCAAATGATCTTCTGCCCATAGTGTGACATAAGGCTCTATGCCTATTTTCAATGCTCCATTTACTTTTCAATGAATGTAAGATCATTAGAAACATAAGTGTTGTTAGTATGGAGATAATGCATACCCTTATCAAGAAGTAGGTCAATAAGTGGATTGCAGTGTGCAATACCCTCTGTACTGGGAGTGATATGTAACCTTGAGAAATCTAGAAACAACAAGGTGAATGATTAGTTTATTTTCTCCATACTCAAGTATGGTTGACAGATGAGTTGTTTGAGCTAGATTAATGGGTACAAGTGCATTATTGTGATATTTTTTTTCACCTGATCATAAACCATGAATCAAATGACTTAATTGATAGCTCAGATTACACAAAAGGAAAGACTCGTGTCCATGAAGTAGTAACCATCCATCTCATCTGTTACACTAGCTCCATATCGGCACGTGCACATTAAAATGTGGTGAAACGAGTTACACGAGAACCATTAGCATATAATGAACCATGGTCACAAAGAACTATAATCAGATCTTGTCTTTTCTTCCAAAATTCACCAAATAAGGGGGTACAAAAATAACAGAAGATACATTAAGAGCCCTTGCCCTACATCCAGCTTAAAGCATTCTATGGAGGAAGACATCTCACCTTAAGGATCTGAGAAGTAGCTTTAGTCATATGAGGCCACATTATTAGGACATGAGTTGCACGCCTCCACAATTTGCCTCCAAAGATACTGCGCTTGAAAAGTAGTTGATAAAGCAATTCTGTATAAAGTAAATTTGTAATAGTAAAACGTGCAGAGAAGGTCTTCTTCTAATACAAAATCTTGGTTGTACACTTGGATGCATAGTGATCTACTGTATCAAATCTTCATAAATTGTGTCCATTACAACTACGTACAAATCCTACTCTCTCTAGCCCCATCAAACTCATCTTGATAAAATCCACAAAAAACTTTGCAATAAAAACAAAGTTCACTAAATTATCTTTTATAAATGATTGCATATATGGTGCCCAAAATGTCAACCCTTTGCATTGCTCCTTGGTGTGAGTGAAGACAAAAATGAATACCACAACAAAGTGCTTTAAATCTTTTGTTCTTTTTTACATGGATTTAGATAAAAATTTCAAGGTTAATGATACTATTACATCATGCTTTACAATAATAAAGCCATTTACAAACAATGATGGGATGCTACCTACACAACACATACATGGGCTACAAATTTTGCAAAGCCGTAATGGCTCTATGCATACTATTTGGAATATCATGGATGCATATGTATAGATGCTATGCATAAAATGCCTCTTGCAAAAGCTTGGCAAAGAGCCCTTGTGATCGTACGTTTGGTAATAACCAGTCTTGCAAAAACAAATGAAAAATGTGCATGATTCCTAAATAGTGTTCAAAAGATAGGGCTAATAACTTAGGCTTTTCACATTTGGGCGAACATCCTTTAGCGAATATGATAATTACAAGAAATGGGCTAAGATTTATACATCTTGGAACTCTTACGAGCCCCACTTCCTCATTGACATTACATTGCACTTTGGCATGGGCTTCATCTCGTTCCTATTAAATATTCCTGCACTTGCTACCTTTACCATTAAATTCTCCATCTTTAGCTCGTTCATCCAATTGATGAGGTTGAGTGCTTAAATCAAAGATAAAGATGTTATCTTTGCAACAAACAAACCCACATATTGATTTGACTCCATTTGTACCATTTTCAGAGAAGTACTAGTTGCCTATTTTGGTTGTTTTATGTGATTAGGCCTGTGGAACTAGTGCCTGTTCAGAACAACTAGTTTTGGTGGTAATGGGACCAGTATGTGTGTTAAGTTTCATCTACATCCGACACCAAGTTCTTGTATGCATGAGCCCCAACCCCCATTTTTATACATGCAAGTTCCTAAACTAGCTGATATAAGAAAATCAAGATTTCGGCATACGCATAATCATGTTAGTGTCCAATGTGAATCAAACATGGCACATGCCTATATGGAGATTGAGATAATACCAACTAATACATTTGCCAAGTTTCTGAATTCAACATCAAACGTGGGTATGAATGTGTCACAATCCCCATTTTTCTACATGCAAATTCCTAACTAGCCCATGTATAAAAATGGGGATTTGAGTGCACTCATACACATGTCCCATGTTTGATCTGGATGAAACCTATCACGAGCCTCCATGGTGATCATACCAATGCATGTGCCAAGTTTCATCCATGTCTGACATCAAATGTGTGTATGTGTGTGCCAAAATCTGCATTTTTATACAGCTAGCCCATGTTTAAAGTGGGGATTTGGGTGCTCGCATACACATGTTCGATGTTGGATGCTAAGGAAAGCTAGCACGAGCCTACATGGGGATGGAAAAAATATGTGTGCCATGTTTCATCTAGATCTGACATTGAACATGTGGATGCATGCACCCAAATCCCCATGTCTTTACATGCAAATTCCTAACCAGCCCATGTACAAAAATGGGTTTTGGGTACATCCATACACATGTTTGGTGTTAGATGTACATGACACTCACCACCGCCAGCCTACATGGGATACAATGGGGAGATAGTAAAATGAAGTAAAACAAAAGTCTCTTGATAATTAGTAAGCTCGTTCAAACGTGAGATAGACAGAGAAGGGGAAGGCTTGATAAAGGATGCAAGTGCTTAATTATTTTGATGGATATAATACATTTGGAGGAGATTAATTGAACTTGCATTTTGCTCTTAGTGGAACAAGCAATATTTCAACATACTTACCAATTTTGTAAAAAGGTTTAGTTAAATTTTGTCTGCAAACTAAGTGTAACATTCTTTCAATAAATTTTACGGTTGTTATGATGTGAAAAGACTCTTCGTGTGTGATGGGTTTCATTCTTGTATACAAGCATGCCTACACGAGAGAGAGAGAGAGAGAGAGAGAGAGAGAGAGAGAGAGAGAGAGAGAGAGAGAGAGAGAGAGAGAGAGAGAGAGAGAGAGAGAGAGGTCTCTTGTGCTTGGAAATGGTTTTTATATATGTATCCCAAAAGTATTACAAGAGATTCTTTTTCAAAATGTTATCTGTTGGGATGCAATATTGGCAGTCTATGTAATTAGTGTACTTCAAAATGTTATCTTTTGGGATGCAATATTAGCAGTATATGTACTAAATGTAGTAGCTAGATAGGTTTTGTAGAACATGATATGGAGATTTACTTTTTCAAGATGAGGAAAAGCTAAGTTTAGAGCATGGACTTTTATCTTTTTAATCATGAAGGGTGCCTTGACAAGGTGATAAAATTGATTGAAACATGAAGAATAATATTATACTTATTTCTAATGAGAACTACATGATCACAATCAAAACTTGTATTCAAGAGACTTATTGCATGTTGTCAATTCCTAATTTTTTATATTACCATTCATAAGGACTTCTTTGCTATGGTTTTGTTTCCTTTGTTTCAATGGAATTCCTAAATGATCATACTTCTATGAAGGTAAACTTTGGGTGATGACAAGAAAGCAAATTTTTGCACATATTGAAGTTGGTTATTTAGTTGCTAATGGGGAGAAACAAAAAAAAATTCATTTCTCAATCCCAAGTGATAATGGGGAGAAATGAAAAAAAAATTCATTTCTCAAACCCAAGTGATAATGGGGATCTCTCTCTCTCTCTCTCTCTCTCTCTCTCTCTCTCTCTCTCTCTCTCTCCACGTGGTCCTCTATCTTGCCCTGTACGGTTGCATCTCTCTCTCTCTCTCTCTCTCTCTCTCTCTCTCTCTCTCTCTCTCTCTCTCTCTCTCTCTCTCTCTCTCTCTCTCTCTCTCCACGTGGTTTTCTATTAGGTGATTGTGCTTAGAAGTCTCAATAGTGCTTTGTTAATGAATTATGTTGTGATCGATGTTATACATGATTTGAAAAATCATTAGGAAAAGAAGATTGAACAAACCTGTACCTTAATCTTTTGTTTAAAGAACTCGCCTACATTAAGGGTTTTTTAAAGACTATTAGCTAGAAAATATACATATAGTAAGGGCTTTAAAAATTATGTTAATATTTCATGGAAGGGTTGGTTTAAATGATGACAAGACTACATAGATTTTTTAAATAAGCCCATGGTTGCAGGTGCCCCCATCATTAAAATAAGGTAGTTCATGGGGAGGACTTGGCTAGCATTAATTGACAAGTAGATGACGACGACTTGGTGTTGATGACAGTGAACAAACTTGGGCTACAATACAAGTCCTTAGATAACTCAATTTCCATCTTGTTTCCTTGCAAAGAACTATGCTAGATTTTGAGGATTTGGTTGCTTTATGCATGACAAAGGAAGCTGAGCATAACCTTGGTGGATCCATTAGTAACCATGACCAAGTGTTTTGTCATAATCATGGACGTGGTGGAAATACATGTGGAGGGTTTGGTCAAGGACTTGGTAGAGATGGCCTATATTATGTCCATAATCCAGGTAGATGAGAGTTTTATGTCTAGAGGAGGCCAATTTATGCCTAGAGGTAGGATAGAGCACAATTGTGTGGTGGTAGAGGTCGTAAAGGACCTATACATTGTGACATGCAATGTAATGGTTGTGGAAGACATGGACACTTGGAAAAAAATCGATATCATCAACCCACTTATGGTCGGAGAGGTTATGGTTGACACCATAAATATGGCAATAATGCATGTTGCACAAACCACATAACACATCATGAAGAGTGGTTTGACCATAAACAGTGTGAGGAGTTTGTAGCCATTAGAGATGACACTATGCAATCCCACTATGCACATTGGGAGTTTACCATTGGTTACTAGAGATGGGAATTGTGATTCACTTTATTTACTTACAATCACAAAGAATTTCACCCTAATTAGACAAATGACCAAGTAGGTTATGCACATTTGGTTTAACATATATGGTTGCTTTATTGAGGAGTTAAAAAATGGAAGACAAGTAAGCGTATTACACAAGGAATGAAGAAGCGAGGCCTTTCGCTTTGGATATAAGGACCCATATTATAGATAGTCGTGTATGTAGAGAGTAATCATGAACAAAATAAGGATGTTGAGCTATGGTATAGATGGATTGGTCATGTCATCCTATAATGGTCAAAGCATATGGAGACAAGAGAAATTGTGCGTTTCCTAGATTCGGCTACATTATGACCATGTATGTGAAGCATGCAAGTTTACTAAGCAAAGCGAGCTACTATTTTGAAAGAGGGGGTGTGAGGACAAGGGTCCTCTGGACAAAGGTCCAAAGGTCCATTCATGCAGTTCACTGGGCATCCTAATATGAAAGGGCCAGCTAACTAGGGTTAGGGCCTATATAAGGACATGGTTGGGTGGTGATACGCATGACACAAGACCTCTAGTCTTACATTGGTATCAGAGCATGGTCGAAGAAGGATATGGCTTTCTTGCATGAGCAAGGCTTGTGCATGAAGTTCTTTCTTACTCTCTTCCTCACGTTTTTACAGGGCGAAATTTGTTTATTAGCAAATTTTTTGTAAACAGCCTCGTTTAGAAAAATAGTCCACCGCTTGGTGAGGGAAAAGGGTGTTCTGTACGTTTTTGTGTCTCACGCAAAAAGCGAGATTCTGCACCGCCTATGAGATATTGTTAATTTTTCAGATTCTACCGTGTGTGTGTGCACGTGATCGAAGGCAAGTTTGTAGAGCAGGAGCTTCTCTTGCTATATGGAGATGGACTCACGTACAATGCTTGCATGGAGATGATGATGGCGTACCTCCTTCCTCACGTGGACATAGATTTTGTTGATGCGTTTGTTTTTTTTCTTTCTTTTGTAGGGATACCACGTTGATGATGATGGTGGTCTTCATGCTCATGTTGTGGCACGCACATGTCCCTCCATGAGGACCATGACCAAGGAACGAAGATGGGGCATTGCCATGCCTGGGGAAGAAAAGGCTTGACCCCAAGCTTTTCCATGCCTGGGGAAGAAAAGGCTTTACCCCAAGCATGGGGTAGCCATGAAGAAGCGCCGCCACTCTCACTCGGTCTCTCTCTCTGGCGTTGAAGGTCAATGCCATAGCCATGTTTTTTTGTTGAGGTTTTTTTTGGGTGAAAAAGCTCTCCAAACTCGAAAGCAAAAAGCACTAAGTATTTTTAGAGAAAGCAAACAACACTATGGATTTTACAGACATCAAAAAGCACTATGGATTTTTAGAGAAAGCAAAAAGCACTATGGCTTTTTAGAGACAACAAAAAGCACTATGGATTTTTAGAGAAAGCAAAAAGCACTATGGCTTTTTAGAGAAATCAAAAAGCACTATGGATCTTTAGAGAGTTCTATATAAATGGCCCAAGGTCGCCCAAGGTCCATTGTACAAGCAATCCATCAAAACATGTTGGACTCTCAGATTTTAAGATAAGAAAAACATCTTCAAGGAGCATCAAGACGCACAAGGGTGTGTACCAACAAGCAAGTGAGAGCACTCAAGAGTTAGTGCAATCGACAATCCTCAAGTGGTTATGATGATAGACATGCACGATGAGGTGCATGTGGATCTCAATGGAGACTTTAATGGAGAAGCCGATCATGTATGGGTCGATGAATGCACATTTTAACAATTTATGAGCCAATAACTTATATTTGAAAAGCAGTTTGAAATTTTGCAACAAACTCAATCTACTCTTCAAGCAAATTTTGATGCGTTAAATAAGAACATGTCCTCCATGACCGATCTTTTTCGCACATTTGTGCAAGCGCAAGTTCCATCACCGGCCAATGGGTCCATTCAACCTGCAGAGGTACCGGCTCCTCAGGTTTGAGGACCAACAATGGTAGTCAAGGATGTTGCATTCAAACATGTGAACATTTTTGGAGACATTACCTGGCAAGTGTGCACAAGATGAGTTATATGAGAAGGTGTGGAGTGTCGTTTCATGAAGGTATCCCTCAAACTCAAGAAGTTCTACAAGTGCCGAGTTCTAACCTTACTCGGGATGAGCTCCAGTGATGGAAGACTTTTTCCATTACTGATGGCTACTTACTCTACAAGGGATGAGTATGTGTCGCCAATCGACATAGACACGAGGCGCCACATTTTATATGAGTGTCATGATAGTCAAAGTGCAGGTCATTTACGCATTAGAAAGACATATGCTTTGGCTCGACGCCAGCTTTGTTGGCCAGGGTTGCACAAAGATGTTCAAGGGTATGTACTAAATTGCCAAAAATGTCAAGTCAACAAGGCAGAGCATCTAAAGGGAGGCGGATTGTTGCAACCATTAGAGATCCCACAAGGCAAATGGAAAATCATCTCATGATGGATTTCATAATGGGATTACCAAGAACAAGTTGTGGCCACCACGATGCAATATTGGTTATAGTAGATCGACTTACAAAGATGTGTAAGTTTATTCCCATTAAGACAATGGTTAAGACACCGGAGCTAACACGACTATTTAAAGAACATGTCTATAAACTCTATGGTCTATCGACAAGTATTATTAGTGATAGGGATCGAAAGTTCGACAATCACTTTTGGAGGAGGGAAGTTTTCAATAAGTTGGAAACTACTCTTAAACTTAGCACAATGGATCATCTTCAAACAGATGGTCAGATTGAACGGGTTAATCAAGTGTTAGAGGATATGCTTAGGGCGTACCTTAGTAAGAAGCAAACCAATTGGGAAGATTATCTACCCATAATGGAATTTGCTTATAATAGTGCAAAGCATGTGACTATAGGATTTAGTCCATTTATGCTCATGTACGGTTATCAACCTAGATAACTGATGACGATAGGGTTGACTACGGAGATAGTGCATCAGGCAAAGGAATTTCTCCAATAGCATTTTGATATGCTAAGACTTGCTCGGCAAAATAATATGCAAGCACAAGATCGTTATAAGAAGTATGCTGACAAGCATAGACGACTTATTTCTTTTGAGGAGCGAGACAAAGTCTTTCTCAAAGTTATAGAGCATTCATAGAGTTTGAAGACTGGAAAAGTGGCTAAGTTGTCACCAAGGTATTGTGAACCATTCACAATACTTAAGCGCATTAGGTAGGTAGCTTACAAGTTAGCACTTCCAGAGCATTCCAAAGTTAGTACTTCCAGAGTATTCCAAAGTTCATCCCCGGGGGATTCACTAGTAGTAATGATGAGACATCACCTGCGTGCACCAAAAAATGGGAAACTATCCCCTATATACGGAAATAATGCCCCCATATATAGTAACCTTAGCGATTTGAACCATCGATGTGGCCCTTGAGGGGTTAAAACTTTTCCGTTAGGCGAAATCCCTTTGGTTCGTATTGCCAATAATCTTACTCCTTTTATTGATTTCCCACTTTTGTGTTTGGTTTGGATGGAACTTGAACCTTGGCACCTTGAGTTTTTGTGCCGTGTTTTATAGCTCAAAATATTTTCTCGCTACTTTCACTTGGTCCCATTGTGGTTTTTAGCTTATAATTTGAGGGCATCAAGTTTCTCTCAAGACTTTTTCAAAATGATGTGTCATATACAGTGTTTGAGATCTTACTCACGTAGCAATGAAGTGAAGAATGATCTAGATACATATTTCTTCTCAACAACAAGAATTAGCACATGTGAATCAAAGCAATTGAAATGTCCAACTTGTGTCATACTAGTGTCCTCTTGTAGGATGGTTGAGCACACCATTATTCTTGATCCTTTGAAGGGGAGACAAGAATTTGTGGTAGTACTTAAATATAAGTAATACAATGGGGAGAAAGTAAAATGAAGTGATACAAAAGTCTCTTGACAATTAGTAAGCTAGCTCGTTCACACGTGAGATAGATAGAGAGGGGGAAGGCTGAAAGAATAGTGATGAAGGATGCAAGTGCTTAATTATTTTGATGGATATAATACATTTGGAGGAGATTAATTTTACTTTCATTTTTCTCTTAGTCGAAAATGCAATATTTCAACATACTTACCAATTTTGTGAAAAGGTTTAGTTAAATTTTGTATGCAAACTAAGTGTAACATTCTTTCAATAAATTTTACGGTTGTAATGATGTGAAAAGACTCTTTGTGTTTTTCCCAACTTTGTAGTGTGCGATGGGTTTCATTCTTGTATACAAGCATGCCTACAAGAGAGAGAGAGAGAGAGAGAGAGAGAGAGAGAGAGAGAGAGAGAGAGAGAGAGAGAGAGAGGGAGGTCTCTTGTGCTTGGAAATGGTTTTTATATATGTATCCCAAAAGTATTACAAGAGATTCTTTTTTAAAATGTTATCTTTTGGGATGCAATATTGGCAGTCTATGTACTTGGTGGAGTTCACAATGTTATCTTTTGGGATGCAATATTGGTAGTGTATGTACTAAATGTAGTAGCCAGATAGGTATTATAGAATATGATATGGAGATTTACTTTTTCAAGATGAGTAAAAGCTAAGTTTAGAGCATGGGTTATTATCTTTTTAATCATGAAGGGTGCATATATATATATATATATATATACATATGTTTGTGTGTGTGTGTGTGTGTGTATGTATATATATATATATGTATGTATATATATATACACACATATATATACATACATACACACACACACACACAAACATGTATATATATATATATATATATATATATATATATATATATATATATATATATATATATATGTATGTATGTATGTATATATATACACATACATATATATATATATATATGTATATATATATATATATATATATATATATATATATATATATATATATATATATATATATGTATATATACATACATACATATATATATATACTGAAGAGTAGACTGAGTTTGTTGCAAAACTTCAAACTGCTTTTCAAACGTAAGTTGTTGGCTAATAAATTGTTGAAATGTGCATTTATCGACCCATAAATGATCGGCTTCTCCATTAAAGTCTCCATTAAGATCCACATGCTCCTCATCGTGCATGTCTATCGTCATATCCACTTGAGGGTTGTCGATTGCACTAACTCTTGAGTGCTCTAACTTGCTTGTTGGTACACACCCTTGTGTGTCTTGATGCTCCTTGAAGACGTTTTTCTCAAAATCTTAAAATCTGAGACTTGCTCTTACTTTAAAGGTGCTCAACTCACCTCTTGATAAGTCCAACATGTTTTAATGGATTGCTCGTACAATGGACCTTGGGCCATTTATAATCGGACTCTCTAAAACGCCATAGTGCTTTTTTCTTTCTCTAAAAATCCATAAAGCTTTTTGTTGTCTCTAAAAATCCATAAAGTTTTTTGCTTTCTGTAAAAAGCCATAGTGCTTTTTCATGTCTCTAAAAAGCCATAGTGCTATTTGTTTTCTCTAAAAGCCTTAGTGCTTTTTGCTTTCGAGTTTGGAGAGCTTTTTCACCCAAAAAAAAGCATAGTTGAAAAAAAACTCAACGAAAAAACATGGCTATGGCGTTGATCTTCAATGTCAAAGAGAGAAACCGAGTGAGAGAGACGGTCCTGTTGTGGCGACGCCTCTTCATGGCTACCCTATGCTTGGGGTCGAGCCTTTGCTCCCCCAGGCATGGCGATGCCCCATCTTCGTGCCTTGGTCGTGGTCATCAAACACTTCATGGCAGCCATGTGGTGCCACAATATAAGCATCAGGACGACCATCATCATCAATGTGGTATCCCTGCAAAAGCAAAAAACAAACAATCACATCAGCAAAATCTATGTCCACGTGAGGAAGAGGTATGCCATCATCATCTCCATGCAAGAGTCGTGCGTGAGCCCATCTTCATGTGGGGAGAGAAGCTTCTGCTCTACAACCTTGCCTTCGATCGCACGCGCACACACAAAAAATTTTGAAAAATTAAAAATATCTCACAGAGGGTGCAGAATCTCGCTTTTTACGTAAGACGCAAAAACGTACAGAACGACGTTTTCCTTCACCTCTCACAGACTATTTTTCTAAACATGGCTGTTTATAGAAAATTTGCTAATCAACAAATTTCGCCCTATAAAAACGTAAGGAAGAGAGAAAGAGAGAACTTCATGCACATGCCTTGCTCATGGAAGAAAGCCATATCCTTCTCCCACCATGCTCTGATACCAATGTAAGACTAGAGGTCTTGTGTCATGTGTATCACCACCCAACCATGTCCTTGCATAGGCCCTAACCCTAGTTAGCTGGCCGTTTCATATTAGGATGCCCACTGAACTACATGACTGGACCTTTGTCCAGAGGACCCTTGTCCTTACACCCCCTCTTTGGAAATGGTAGCTCGCTTTGCTTACTAAACTTGCTTGCTTCACATACATGGTCATAATGTAGCCGAATCTAGGCTACATACAATTTCTCTTGTCTCCATATGCTTTGACCATTATAGGATGACATGACCAATCTATCTATACCATAGCTCAACATCCTTATTTTGTTCATGATGACTCTCTATATACACGACTATCTGTAATATTATCCAGAGTGAAAGGCCTCACTTCTTCATTCCTTGTGTAATACGCTTACTTGTCTTCCATTTTTGAACTCCTCAATAAAGCAACCATATATGTTAAACCAAACGTGCATAACTTTCTTGGTCATTTGTCTAATTGGGGTGAAATTCTTTGTGATTGTAAGTAAATAAAGTGCATCACAATTCCCATCTCTAGTAACCAATGGTAAACTCCCAATGTGCATAGTGGGATTGCATAGTGTCATCTCTAATGGCTACAAACTCCTACAAACTCTAGTGGTTTGTGGTACCCAAGTCTTTAAACCAATAATCATTGCTAGGTGGTTGTGACATGATCCCTATTACATGCTTCATGGCTACTAAGCCTCTATCATAAGCAACATCTCTATATCCTCCATTATAACATGTATTATTGCCATATTTATGGTGTCAACCATAACCTCTCCGACCATAAGTGGGTTGATGATATCAATTTTTTTCCAAGTGTCCATGTTTTCCACAACCATTGCATTGCATGTCACAATGTATAGGTCCTTTACGGCCTCTACCACCACACGGTTGTGCTCTATCCTTCCTCTAGGCATAAATTTGCCTCCTCTAGACATAAAACTCTCATCTACCTACATTATGGACATAATATAGGCCATCTTTACCAAGTCCTTGACCAAATTCTCCACATCTATTGCCACCACATCCATGATTATGACAAAACACTTGGTCATGGTTACTAATGGATCCACCAAGGTTATGCCCAGCTTCCTTTGTCATGCATAAAGCAACCAAATCCTCAAAATCTAGCATAGTTCTTTGCATGGAAACGCGATGAAAATTGAGTTAGCTAAGGACTTGTATTGTAGCCCAAGTCTGTTCACTGTCATCAACACCAAGTCGTCCTCATCTACTTGTCAATTAATGCTAGCCAAGTCCTCCCCACCATGAACTACCTTATTTTAACAATGGGGGGCACTTAGAGAAAATATCTCGGGGGGTTCACTATATGTAAACCATCTATACAACGTGAGTTCAAAGGGTATTTAAAAAACCCCTTATCTGTGAATTTTGAACTAATAAAACAACCCCTCTTTCTTTATGAACTTACGGGTTTTTTTTCCAAAGTGCAATAAAAAAACCCCTTATTTAAATATATTTATGTAAATTTACCCAAAATTTTTGAATTAAAAAACCCCTCTTGTTGAACTCTCATGGTATACTTACATACATAGAGGTGGACCCCCCGAGGAAAATATGGTATATTACATGCAACCATGGGCTTATTTAAAAAACCTATGTAGCCTTGTCATCATTTAAACCAACCCTTCTATGAAATATTAACATAATTTTCAAAGCCCTTATTATCTGTATATTTTCCTTACTATATGTATATTTTCTAGCTAGCTAATAGTCTGTCAAAAACCCTTAATGTAGACGAGTTGTTTAAACAAAAGATTAAGGTACAGGTTTGTTCGATCTTCTTTTCCTAATGATTTTCAAATCATGTATGACATCGATCACAAAATAGTTCATTAATAAAGCACTATTGAGACTTCTAAGCACAATCACCTACAATAACATATTTCATTGACAAAGCATAATTGACACTAAAACTTTTCGAAAGGTTATGTTTTTTTAGCAACTAAATAACTAACTTCCATATGTGCAAAAAATTGCTTTCTTGTCATCACCCAAAGTTTACCTTCATAAAACTATGATCATTTAGGAAATCCATTGAAACATAGGCAACAAAACCATAGCAAAGAAGTCCTTATGAATGGTAGTATAAAAAATTAGGAATTGAAAACATGCAATAAGTCTCTTTTATACAAGTTTTGATTGTGGTCATGTTCTCATTAGAAATAAGCATAGTATTATTCTTCATGCTTCAATCAATTTTACCACCTCTCTGGACAAAGGTCCAATCATGCAGTTCAGTGGGCATCCTAATGTGAAACGACCAACTAACTAGGGTTAGGGCCTATATAAGGACATGGTTGGGTGGTGATACACATGACACAAGACCTCTAGTCTTACAGGGGGAGAATCAGCAATACTTCTTTGGAAATTGTGCATAGGGACATATGGGGTCTACATTAGAATAATGTATCTCATGATGGAGTCTTATTCATTGATGATCACATGTACATGACATGGGTATATTTCTTGAAGCACAAAATTGAGGCTTTATAGAGTAGGATTGTGGCACGTATGTAAAGTAT
Source organism: Adiantum capillus-veneris (assembly GCF_014529385.1). NCBI lineage: Eukaryota > Viridiplantae > Streptophyta > Polypodiopsida > Polypodiales > Pteridaceae > Adiantum > Adiantum capillus-veneris. The sequence goes on from NC_140944.1 coordinate 160,797,642, forward strand.
TTTAGGTTGGATAATGGTGGAGAGTACATGTTTTGTGAGCTTGAGGAGTACCTTAATGAGAATGGCAATAAGTGGAATCTAAAATGTAGCTACACACCACAACAACATTGCATTATTGGGCAAAATCAGTGCAGAGTGACTCCCATCGCATTGATACATGATCACCTTTCAAGAAAACTTATGATTAGAAGCTCATGGTGGCATACATGAAAGTGTTTGGTTGTGAATGTCAGGGTAAAGGGCCGAGTAAGTGGATGGCCCCCAGTTTAGAGACAATTATATGAGATAAACGTGTCACATTTCAAGAACATCGTAGATGGAGTTGTCAACTGACATGGAGTCATGTAATTGGCCGAGATTCATGTTCAAAACCCACACCTTGCCGTCCTTTTACTGGAGCTCTCTCATCGTGCCTTTTCGGTACACATTTTTTTAATACGTCAAAATCGAAAATGTTAACGTGAGCGCTTGACTGGTCGCTAGAAGCCATGTCGCTTTTATTATTGAATCTCCTCCGAAATCAACTCTGCGTTGCACTGAAAAATGTGAAGAGTAGCTCAAGATTGAGCTTCCCCATTTTCAATTGTCGTAATATGGAGCTTTCACTCTATGGTCATGTGCCAAATGATACCAAAGGCACTGCAACGATTGGATGATGCCCAATTGAAAAGAAGGGCTATAAATTCGCATATACGTTCTCCGTGTGGAAGGCCCCTAAGCGAAGCTCTAATTTGAAATTTGTCCTCCCGCCCTTTCCCCTTGTTCCCGTTTGCTTCATTTGGCAGTGTTAGCAGAGATGGACGAGAAGGGCGATATTGCATCTTTGCAGGGCATACAAGAACACACAGGGGTCGAGAAGGCATCTGCCCAGGACACACAAGAACACACGAAGGGCGATCTTGCATCTGCTGTTGAAACGAACGAGAAGGGTGACCTAAATATTGTGTCTGCGCAGGGCACACAATTGCTGCAGCTGCGTCATGATGTTGGATCTTCAATCCGTCCCCTTGCAGAGTCCAGCCATTGCCTAGACGCAGAGCTTAAGCTTGCACATCCAGTGTATGAGCAGCGCATCCATGACCAGCTTGTTGATCGCGTGTCGAGCCAACTGCTGCAGTATCCTGATCTATATGGTTCTTCTGTCGATACCTTCACACGTTCCATCATCAAAATTGCTCGGCAGAGTGACCATTGCTTCAACTTGTTTGCAAATCTTATCAGAAGCAAATTAGAGACGCAGCTCTCCATCCAGTTCCTTCGCAAGCTCTTCAGAATCATTGAAGCTTCCTTTGCTTATAGCATTCGAGTGTGGAGAAGGACACTACCAGTCTTTAATATGAGAGATAGCTTCATTGCTGCAATTGCAAACTGCCAAGTGCTTTTGGTAGTTGGCAAGAAAGGGTCGGGCAAAACTAGCCAGATCCCCCAATATCTTGTTGATGCAGGATGTTATGGTGATAACCAGACGGTTGCTTGCCCGCAGCCTGGAAGTGCTCGCAACTTGATAAGCATAGCCCGGAGAGTGGCCAATGAATTGGGAGTAGAATTGGGTACCCTTGTAGGGTTTGTTTTGGACACGCCACGGTATTCTTGTTTCAGCACAGGGACTGCTATCAAGTTTATGAGCGAAGTCCATCTTCTTGGAGAATCGAGCCACGACACAGATCTTTCAGCTTATTCGGCAATCTTTATTGATGACATACAGGAGCAGAGGGCTGACACACAGTTACTGCTTGGCCTGCTTAAAGAAACTCTCCAGAGACGCTCATCGCTACGTTTGATTATGAGCTCTGCAATTGTGGACACGATTGTGCCTGGCTTCTTTCCCAATTGCAACACTCTAGAAATACCTGAATCACAACTTCCTGTACAAGCGATACAATTGGCTGAGGTTTATGCCAAGGTACACTTCTTTGATACATGCTTACGTGCATTCTTAACTTGCATTGACGTTGCGGCATTAGAAATTGTTTATTTATTCTAAGACTGCTATTTTTGGTAACATTGTTGATCCTAATTATCACGACTCATGAAGTGCTCTTGGCTATTCAATGCAGGACACACAATTAATGCATCATCATGACGTTGGGTCTGTGCAGGGCACACAATTGTTGCAGCTGCATCATGATGTTGGATCTTCAATCCATCCCCTTGTAGAATCCATCCATCGCCTCAACGCAGAGCTTCCACCCCCAGTAGATGAACAACGCCTCCATGACCAGCTTACTGATCTCGTGTCTAGACAACTGCTGCAGCAGCATCCCGATCTTAATGGGTCTTCCGTCGGTACCCTCACACATTCCGTCATCAAAATTGCTCGACAGAGTGACCACTCCCTCAGCTTATTTGCAAATCTTATTAGACGCAGAGGGATGGAGCTCTCTATCCCGTTTCTTCGCAAGCTCTTCAAAATCATTGAAGCTTCCTTTGCTTATAGCATTCGAATGCGGAGAAGGACACTACCAATTTCTAACATGAGAGATAGCTTCATTGCTGCAATCGCAAACAACCAAGTGCTTTTGGTAGTTGGCAACAAAGGGTCGGGCAAAACTAGCCAAATCCCCCAATATCTTGTTGATGCAGGATGTTATGGTGATACCCGGATGATTGCATGCCCGCAACCCGGAAGTGCTCGGAACTTGATAAGTATAGCTCAGAGAGTGGCTAACGAAATGGGAGTAGAATTGGGCACTCTTGTAGGGTTTGCTTTGGAGAAGCCACGGTATTCTTGTTTCAGGACAGGGACTGCTATCAAGTTTATGAGCGAAGTCCATCTTCTTGGAGAGTTGAGCCTTGACACAGATCTTTCACATTATTCGGCAATCTTCATTGATGACATACATGAGCAGAGGTCTCACACACAGTTACTGCTTGGACTGCTTAAAGAAACTCTCAAGAGACGCTCATGGCTACGTTTGATTATGAGCTCTGCAATTGTGGACACGATTGTGCCTGGCTTCTTTCCCAATTGCATCACTCTAGAAATACCTGAATCACAACTTCCGATTCAATTGACCGAGTTGGATGCACAGGTACGCTTATCGCTTATCTGTAAGTACAATATGCTTACGGGGAATATTTAGTGTGCATTTTTTATTTGCAGCAGTAGAAGTAGGAAAGGAATTGTGCTTATTTAGCAGCATTGTTGATCCTAATTTGATGATGCGTGTTGCTCTTGCCCCACTTGAAGGGCCTCTTATACTTACTTTGCTCGCTTAATGTGATATGTGTGTAACTGTTTTCCTTGACATGCAGACGCAAGTAGAAGGCAATCCCCATGCTGTGATGCAGCAAGGAGAAGGCAATCCCAAGGAAAAGGAAATTGAATTTTGGAAGAAGGCGTGGTTGGATTTATAAGTGTGTGTATGAAGACTAGTAAACAATCTTGTAAATGGTGTGGTGTTAATACAGGCAGCTCTCTGTTCATAATATCAACGGGGAGCTTCACAGGTTTATGGCTGTCAGGTTAATTTCTCTAGAGAATGGAGGAGGAGGATCTTCAGGAATAAGACAGAATGGTTTATAGCATGAAAAGATATGGGAGCCTATTTCTATATATAGTGATGCTCAAAAGGGTTGTATATTATAAGAAGTCACACTTAGATTTTTCAAGTTTTAGCAGCATGATTATTTTGTATGGATTTTTTCCCTTGGTATGGCTATTTGGATACTATTTTTTTGCCACAACTTGAATTTCATATACACATGCGTGCGCACACGAGTTGAGAAAGAAAGGAAAGAACACAAAATACGAGGTTTCTTAAGAAAAAACAAGCGCGTGTGTGTGTGTGTATAATAGAGAGAGAGAGAGAGAGAGAGAAAGAGAGAGAGAGAGAGAGAGAGAGAGAGAGAGGAGAGTATGTAACCATTTTTTTTTTCTTTTAAGTCTACATGATATATATGAGACATGCAAATAGGAAAGAGAGCATGAGGAAAGAGGGAGGATTTAAGACTTTTCAAAAGTGCATTAAAAAATATATCCTATTAATGTAAGGAGAGAGTAAGATAAAGAATGAAAAACAAGAGCATAGCTACAAATTATGTATATTTCAAACTAAGATTGTATTAAATTTTGTGGAAAACATTGTGGACAACCTTAGCGCGCAAAATTGTGGATTAGATTTTGTGGGCAGGGTAAAAGCATAGAATGGTGGAATACTATTTGTCACCTACAATAGTATATTAGCATTTTTTGGATCTAGAATTTATTGTTCACAAGTTATCCAATAATGTATAAGATGACACCCAATTGTGAACCAAATAGTGCACCAACATCACGGACACCCAATTATATAATACATGTCATTTAGTCTTCTATAGGAGATATCCATGGACACAGGTATATGAGCCACCATACCCTGCTTTTACTTGACAAGAGTGTGGTTAGCAATCTTGTGGACAACATTGTGGTTATTAATTTTGTGGATAGCAATTTTGTGGAAAGTCATTTTACGGGTGCAAATTTTCTTGATAATAACAAGTTTGGGAAGAATAAAATTTTGGATAGCAATTTGTGGATAAAGAGGTCTACTGACTGAAGCAGACTAACGAGTTCGAGGAAGCAAGAATATGAGACAAAGAGCTAAAAAACAAGAACCTTGAAATTCATATGGTGGACATCTCTAATAATATACAGCTCACTTTGCCAAAGGTATAGTAGATTTCAATTTCAGCTCTCCTTTTAAACTATATGACGAATGAAAGTGACACCATTAATGTGCAGCACATCATCAACTAAGATAGTTTCCTTAGATTGAGATAACTTCTTGAAAATTAGCAGCAAAGGTAGGGCAGGGAGGCTTTTCACCCGGTCTCCAAAGCACTTTGGACAATATCCAAAGTGATCTTCACGTGGACAGGAGGTTGGCTTGGGATTGGTGGTGTCTGGATTCACAAAGTGCACTGGGAGCACTCGCAGACGGGCGGCAATCTTGTAGGCAAGCCTTCACCTCTTTGCTTCAGGAGGATTTAGGGGTGAGAGTCGTGGTTGCAAGTTGGAGGTTGAAATTGGTTGCTCACTAGCCTTTTTCTTGTCTGTAGTGGTCATGTAATCTCTTATTAATGAGATTAAGCCAAATGTTACCTTACGCTTGAGCACGCGCTGCGGCCTTAGGCCACTTAGGTGTAGAGGTGATCTTCCTCCTCTTAGTCGGCTCCTCAGGAAAGAGAGGTCTGGTGATGCTTTCTCTTCCCTTAATGTGTGTCACGGTACCTTTGTGTATGTTGATGTAGAATATTTCAAGCTCGTGTGCGTTGGAGGTTTCTGGAGCACTCATAGGTTGAGAGGAGAGGTATATCAAGCTCTTCTTCTCACTCTCCTTCATTGGCGACAATCACTAACAAGGCATGTAGAAGAACTTACTTCTTGAATTTCACTACAACCTGGTAACAAGACCTCGATGAAAGCTTTTAAGGCCTCTAAAGCCTCCTCCTCTTCTGTTCTCCAATTTGCAAACTCCTCACGCCATTCGTCCATGTTGTAGATTGCACATCTTCATTGCTTGTGGACTGAAGGTCTGTGTAGCCCTCCTCCATGGGGGCACCAAAATGATAGCGGGAAAAAGAGCAGTGTAATCGGGTGGCCTCTGTACTCGTGCACACTCCACAAACCACGCCTCATGCAAACAAGCAAAGAACAAAACAAAGGGGGCACCACCCTAAATTAAGAGGTTTAGGGACCTCGCACATAGTGCACATAGGCAAGTGAGACTTCTGGCATTATGATGGCATCAAAACATATGGCAAAACACATAAAAACGAAGCTTAGGGACCTTATGTAGCATATATATACACAAGACATCAGCTTAACAATACAACGACATCTGATCATACATAACAATGATAGGGAGAAGCAAGCCAAGGATGGCATAATCCCTTGTCAAAAACAATCAACCTAGCAAGTAGGTATGATCCTACTAGCAACACATCAATACCTTAGAGAATGATGGCGAGGATGGTGGCCATGGAGCATGAGAGAAGACTCCTTATTTAGGTTTTAGGGCTAGTAATGTAGCATACTAGAGGGGGAGAGAGAGAGGGAGAGAGAGTAGAGCTCCATCCATAGCTCCTCGTTGTGAGCAATGTCGTCATAGCTTCATTGCTTGGTGAAGTGGGTGAAGTGTTGGTTTTGAGTGAGAGAAGGCCTCCTTATATAGGTTTCTGAGAGGGTTTAGGATTAGGGATAAACATGCTTAAATTCGCTGATTGGGGTTACTTTAATTTTGCTTAGGGTGGTCAATAGATTAAGGTCACCTGATATGTCACCATCAAGATATTCTATAGAGTGATGTGAGAGGGGAGGGTAAATGCTGATTTTTCTGATTGTGACACATGGGGATAAGGCCTTGACCAGCATTTAAGAGCAGGTAAGGTGGCTGTTGAAACTGGAGGTTCTGCACATGTCAGGGGGGGGACCTGCTGGGTCCTCCTGAATATCAAATTCTCAAAAAAATCTCAACCATGGCTTCTTTTGACATGTGTTCTTTGAAAAAATCAGCATGTCTCTTTTCAACTCAAAAGTCTTTATCCCTGTTGACTCACCTTTACCATAAGATTTTCCCCTTTTCTCCTCCTGTAACTGCATTGTTGATGCCCAATCACTGCTTCTAGTAACAGTGAAGTGTTACCTACCAAATACTTATGGTGCAGTAAAAAATATTTACCATGGGTAAAAAAGTTACTGTAGGTAAAAAGTGATTTGTATTTACCATGTAGGTGAAAAATATTTACTGTAGGAAAATAAATATTTACTGTGGTAAAAAATATTTACTGTCGGTAAAAAAGTGAAAACGGAGTATGCTGTGCTGTGAGTCCACACGAACATCCTCGTGTAAATTTCACTAGAAATTCACACCTAGAATGGGCTATTCTGTAAGATATAGGTTGTAGGCATGTATAAGAGCTCGTTCCCACGTATCTTCTGTCCATGGCACTTTTTACTCTTTGGTGCTTGTGAAGTAGATTTTTCTTCTCTTTCGAGATCCCTTGGACTAGAGTATCCTCATCTCCCCAACAACTGACTGTGCCTTTATTGCATCTTCAGAAGGGGTCCTAAAAACCATGCATCATATAGCCCTCCCCCTTAAGCTAGAGGTATTTGATGCCTTTAGCTGTAGGTTGTGCTACAATAGGGTTCTCTTGAATACTTACCTACTTGGTACCAATTGAATTTGCCATGTTACTGCTTTTTTGGCTGATGCACTCTGTTTAGTCCTTTCTGATGAATAATTGTATCCATCCATGATTAACAACTGGTCTCCTAGACCCTTGAAAGCCATACCCCATCCATTATCAATATCCGCTTTCACTGGTAGCATTCTCTTTTTTTCTTTTCTTCTTCTCTTTTTTTCCTTTTTTCTTCTTCTTCTTTTTTCTTTTTTTGTTGAAACGACTATGTACATGATTGTTACCTTAGTTGGAGCTCGAATATGATGAGCTCTCCTCTGAACCATCCTTAGCATTGATTTCACCAGCATATGGCTGTGAAAGACGACATTGGTAGGCCTTCAATCGCCAACCATTTACCGGGGTCTGATGTACCTTACCATCTAGGTCGCCTAGTTGGTAACTACCATTTGAGAACTTCTGTATCACTACAAAAGGGCCTTCCCACTTGAGTAAGAACTTATCATCCTTCCTGCGATCAAAGCGATTGTCATATCTGAGCACTAAAGAACCTTCCTTGATACCTTTCTTGACAAGGTTGCGATTGAACTTCTTTCGTTTCTTCTCTGCCTGGGCTGCATAGTACTTCACTGCTGACTCTCGATCTAGCCCTAACCTGCTGTCCAAATCGATGATTCTTCCTTCCACCTGCTTCTCTTGACTATCCTCTTGATGTGCTTTTAGAACTCGGAGGCTCGCTAGCTCCACTTCTATAGGCAATAGTGCCTCTTGCCCGTAAACCAAGTGAAAAGGTGTATACCCCAAGGATGTTTTAAAGGATGTTCTGTAGGCCCAAAGTGCTGCATCTAGGTGTTTGTCCCATGTCTTAGGATGTAAATGCACTTGCTTAGTGATGATTTTACATATAAGACCATTTACCTTTTCCACCAGACCATTGCACTGAGGGTAGTATGGTGTAGAGTGCCTGCGCTTGATTTTTAACTTGCTCATCAATTGCCCGACTAAATCAGCTCGAAATCCCGATCCCCTATCCGAGAGAATCTCCAAAGGTGTGCCAAAATGGCAACAAAGGCATTCAAAAATAAAATCACTCACGTCCTTGGCTGTGATGCGCTTTGTGGGACGAGCTTCTGCCCATCTGGTCATGTACTCCACCCCCATAATGATGTATTCCTTCCCTGATTGAGTGCAAGGTAGTGGCCCTATTGCATCTATCCCCCATTTTTCAAATGGCCCATAGGTTTTGATTGGATGCTGATTTTCATGGGTAAGACGCCTTGGTCCAGCTTTTTGGCAAACCTCACATATGCGGCACCAATGTTGTACATCTCGATGGAGGCTTGGCCACGTGAACCCTGCTTGTAAAATCTTTCTGCTAGTAATCTCTTGTGCAAAGTGGCCACCACACACACTTTCATGACAACTAAACAAAATATCCTTTATCTCTTGGGATGCAGGAACTCTCCTTAAGACAGCATCTTTCCCTCTACAATACAAGTCCTCATTCACTAAGCTATAGCTGGTAGCCTTTTTTGCCAACCACCTACGTTCACTTTTACTCATACCAGAGGGTGCTTCACAATGCTCAAGAAAGTAAAGTAAATCATGCAGCTCCTCCTTTCCCTGGTATAAAGGGCTTTTCACAAGGATAGCACCTACTATGAGAGTTTGTAGTTCTTCACCTGCTAAGGCATCTGCTTCTCGATTTTGATCTCTAGGTACAAAGTGCACTCGAACTTCTTTCAAACCCTTCAACAAGGCCTTTGCTTCCCTCATCTTAACAGAAAATTTGTCATTTTTACAGGCCCATACACCAACCATTTGCTTAACAATCAACATGGAGTCACCAAAAACATTCAGCTTTGTGATGCCCTGAGAAAGACAACATTGCAACCCTAAAACAAGGGCATGGTACTCTGCTTCATTGTTAGAATGAACCTCTTTTAGATGAAACCCTTTTGCAAAGATCTTCTCCTTCTCTGGACCTAATTTTACTATGCCTGCTGATGCCTTGTCTTTGGTCCTCTTGTAAGCCCCATCAAAATACAGACTGTGTGCTCCCAGTAGAACTTCAGGCTCCGGGATAGGCGGTACCTTACTAGGTGCCTCTTTCTTGGCCTTCTCATAACACCTTTGTGTGAGGACATCTGCCAAACAAGCACGGGTGGAATCCTCTACTTGTAGTGTGTAGTCAAACTCTTGAAGCTGCACCACCCACTTTGCTATTCTTTTAGACAATTCCATGTGTTGTAGGGCATATTGAAAAACCTCCTCAGTTGTGATCACCACAAATTGTCTCGGAAGTAAGTAAGCCCGAAACTTCTCCACTGCAAACTTAAGAGCTAGCACCAATTGCTCAGTTGCGCTGAAACCCTTTTCAGCAGCTGTCATCACTCTACTAGAGAAGTAGACTGGTCTCATGAGAGATGTCTTTGGGTCTTTTTGCATCAAGATAGCTCCTAGAGCTTCTGGACCTACACTAGGATGTACATAGAATAATTCACCCCATGTGGGTTGTAGGACGACAGGCAACAAGCTCAAATGGTTTTAACTTCTTGAAAGCAGCTTTCTCCCTCCTCACTCCATGTCAATGTAGTGTGTTTAGTGAGCTGCTGCAAAGGATAGATTGCCTGAGAAAGGAGATGTATGAATTGTCCCATGTAGCGAACCTTTTGAATGAAGGAGACTAGTTGCTTCACGTTTGAAGGAGTAGGTAAAGCTAACAATGTCTTTACCTTTTCAGGGTCAGCCTCAATACCATCTTGAGACACAACATGGCCTAGTAGAGTGACCTTGCTCTCACCTATGTGGCACTTGTCTTTATTCAATTGCCCACCCAATTGGGCCAGACGGGTGAAACCTTCATTAACCTTGGAGAGATGTACTTCCCTAGAGCTGTAAATGCAAAAATCATCAATGAAGACTCGTATGGACTTACCAAAGTAAGGTTGAAACACCAAGTTCATAAACCTCTGGAAAGTAGCTGGGGCATTAGTTAAACCAAAAGGCATAACTCTATAAGCAAAACACCCCCAAGGTGTTATGAAGGTAGTGTTTCTTTGGTCTTCATCTGCAATTCTGATTTGGAAGTAGCCTGAGTACCCATCACACACTGTGTACCTTTCATGACCAGCCACTTCATTTAGTATTTCATCTTGAAAAGGCAAAGGAAAATGGTCCCTTTTTGTGGCTGCGTTTAGAGGCTTGTAATCCACACATACCCTCCACTTCCAATTTTTCTTTGGTGCTACCACAACTGGAGACACCCACTTAGAATCTTCCACTGGGTAGATAAATCCTGCCTTGAGTAATCTTTTTACTTCTTTAAGAGTGCATCTTGTTGCACTAGCCCTAATCTCCTTAGCCTTTGCACCACTGGTTTGGCACCTTCCTTTAATTGGATATGGTGTTAGGTTACCGTCACTCCTTTAATGTGCTCGTAATCAGTTATAAAGAGGCCAGCATGCTTCTTTAGTACCTGCAAATAGGGTTCTCTCTCTTCTTCTAGTAGGTCCTTAGCTAGCATCTCCTCTAAGCCTGTGGCTTCTTCCTTGTTTAGAGAGTCTTGGCCACCTTCTCCTTCTGGGTTTCGCAGTATTATACCCATGACTTCCAAAGAGCTAGCATCCTCCTCAGATGACTCACCCTCAGATGAAGAGCAGCTGCTTGTGCTCCATTCATCCATAGAAGTCTCCATCTCTAGGTGTAGAGGTGATCTTCCTCCTCTTAGTCGGCTCCTCAGGAAAGAGAGGTCTGGTGATGCTTTCTCTTCCCTTAATGTGTGTCACAGTACCTTCGTGTATGTTGATGTAGAATATTTCAAGCTCGTGTGTGTTGGAGGTTTCTGGAGCACTCATAGGTTGAGAGGAGAGGTATATCAAGCTCTTCTTCTTACTCTCCTTCGTTGGCGACGATCACGAACAAGGCATGTAGAAGAACTTACTTCTTGAATTTCACTGCAACCTGGTAACAAGACCTCGATGAAAGCTTTTAAGGCCTCTAAAGCCTCCTCCTCTTCTATTCTCCAATTTGCAAACTCCTCACGCCATTCGTCCATGTTGTAGATTGCACAGCTTCATTGCTTGTGGACTGAAGGTCTGTGTAGCCCTCCTCCGTGGGGGCACCAAAATGATAGCGGGAAAAAGAGCAGTGCAATCGGGTGGCCTCTGTACTCGTGCACACTCCACAAACCACGCCTCATGCAAACAAGCAAAGAACAAAACAAAGGGGGCACCACCCTAAATTAAGAGGTTTAGGGACCTCGCACATAGTGCACATAGGCAAGTGAGACTTCTGGCATTATGATGGCATCAAAACATATGGCAAAACACATAAAAACGAAGCTTAGGGACCTTATGTAGCATATATATACACAAGACATCAGCTTAACAATACAACGACATCTGATCATACATAACAATGATAGGGAGAAGCAAGCCAAGGATGGCATAATCCCTTGTCAAAAACAATCAACCTAGCAAGTAGGTATGATCCTACTAGCAACACATCAATACCTTAGAGAATGATGGCGAGGATGGTGGCCATGGAGCATGAGAGAAGACTCCTTATTTAGGTTTTAGGGCTAGTAATGTAGCATACTAGAGGGGGAGAGAGAGAGGGAGAGAGAGTAGAGCTCCATCCATAGCTCCTCGTTGTGAGCAATGTCGTCATAGCTTCATTGCTTGGTGAAGTGGGTGAAGTGTTGGTTTTGAGTGAGAGAAGGCCTCCTTATATAGGTTTCTGAGAGGGTTTAGGATTAGGGATAAACATGCTTAAATCCATTGATTGGGGTTACTTTTTGCTTAGGGTGGTCAACAGATTGAGGTCACCTGATATGTCACCATCAAGATATTCTCTAGAGTGATGTGAGAGGGGAGGGTAAATGCTGATTTTTCTGATTGTGACACATGGGGATAAGGCCTTGACCAGCATTTAAGAGCAGGTAAGGTGGCTGTTGAAACTGGAGGTTCTGCACATGTCAGGGGGGGGACCTGCTGGGTCCTCCTGAATATCAAATTCTCAAAAAAATCTCAACCATGGCTTCTTTTGACATGTGTTCTTTGAAAAAATCAGCATGTCTCTTTTCAACTCAAAAGTCTTTATCCCTGTTGACTCACCTTTACCATAAGATTTTCCCCTTTTCTCCTCCTGTAACTGCATTGTTGATGCCCAATCACTGCTTCTAGTAACAGTGAAGTGTTACCTACCAAATACTTATGGTGCAGTAAAAAATATTTACCATGGGTAAAAAAGTTACTGTAGGTAAAAAGTGATTTGTATTTACCATGTAGGTGAAAAATATTTACTGTAGGAAAATAAATATTTACTGTGGTAAAAAATATTTACTGTCGGTAAAAAAGTGAAAACGGAGTATGCTGTGCTGTGAGTCCACACGAACATCCTCGTGTAAATTTCACTAGAAATTCACACCTAGAATGGGCTATTCTGTAAGATATAGGTTGTAGGCATGCATAAGAGCTCGTTCCCATGTATCTTCTGTCCATGGCACTTTTTACTCTTTGGTGCTTGTGAAGTAGATTTTTCTTCTCTTTCGAGATCCCTTGGACTAGAGTATCCTCATCTCCCCAACAACTGACTGTGCCTTTATTGCATCTTCAGAAGGGGTCCTAAAAACCATGCATCAGATGTGTTTTTGTTGAAATCCAATGGTGTGTGTACCTGTGTGTGTGAATGAGAGTTTTATAATGTTATTTTTTAAGGTTTAGAAAATTGAATGGTATATGTACACAAAGAAATTGAATTATCCGAAGGAAAGAGAGAGGGGGACCTCCCTATTCTTTGCTCTCACATTTTCCACCACTCCCCAAATCCCCTGCCTCTTAGTTAAGAGAAAGAGAGTGGGAGAGATATACTTGTCTATTGTGAATATGATGTGGCCTGTGTCTATCTAGGGAGAGGAGGTGTGTGCTAACATGATGTGATGTGTGTGTGTTTCTAGGGAGAGGAGGCAATAAATGAATAGTTTTCGTGCATCTGTGTGTGCGTGTGTGATGTGATGTGTGTGTGTGCGTGTGTGTTTCTAATATGATGTCATGTGTGTGTGTGTGTGTGTGTGTGTGTGTGTGTGTTCTAGGGAGAGGAGGCAATAAATGAATAGTTTGTGTGCGTCTGTGTGTGTGTGTGTTTGAATATGTGTGTGAGAGAGAGTAGATTATTGTCTCTGTGTGTGTGTGTGTGTGTGTGTGTGTGTGTGTGAGAGAGAGAGAGAGAGAGAGAGAGAGAGAGAGAGGAGAGATGTTGTGTGCAAAAGAGAAAAATTTGTATATATATATAGAAGTTGTGCACATGCATTGAAAATCTATGTGAGTGAGGGATCTTCCAGAGGCTCTAGCTGTGCAAATTGCCATACTTGACCCTCTAGTGACACAGTGCCTTTTCAACAAGCAAGGAACCCTTTCAAGTTTTTGTGATGATTTTAACATGCTGACCTGCAATTACATATTATACCCCTATGTTGAAGGGTAATTCTTAACCCCTTACATGTTATTTTTAACATTTTGTGGTATTCTTAGCTAATTTGTTTTTTATTTTGTAGAGGACATTGGAGTCTTATTATCTTTAATATTTTGGAGAAAGATATTATATTTATGAATTCATTGTCAAGTATCCATGGGAAAAGTAAACGGTAAGTATGAAGCATAATCTATGCTTGATGATGGCCCATTGTTTTCTATTAGTAGCTTTTTGATTCAATGTCTTCTTGCAGTGCTGCCAAACTTATTGTTGGTCACCTGAGTACCACAAACAAGGATTACAATATAGAAGCTTTCAAGTACTACAATCAAAAAGTGCCTTTACAGATAGACTCAACATCTTGTGGATGGAGGGTGCTTGCAAATGCATGGAGATATCTTGAGTCAAGGTGCCGGATGACTACACTCACTGTAAGTGTGTTTCATGTATTTATTTTGATGTTTTATGTATGTATGTCATGTCCTTTAGTTCCTTTTTCTATTTTTTTCAGTTGCATGACTATCCAGAGTCTTGGGTCACGTGGGTGAGAGAGAAGGCTGTTTCTATGGTTTTGGAACGATCAATAAATCCAAATGATCCATATTCTCCTTTGCCACCAAAGAAAGGTAGAGCCACCAAAGGTTTGGATGCAAAGAAAATGGATCAAAAGAAGAAAAGTCCTGCAAAGATCCATACAAAGAAAAAGGATCACAAGAAGAGTCCTACCAAGGTGAAGAGTCCTGCCAAGGGGAAGAGTCCCAAGAAGAAGATCCCTGCCAAGGGGAAGAGTCCTACCAAAAAGAAGATCTCTGCCAAGGGGAAGAGTCCCACTAAGAAGACTGCCAAGGGAAAGAGTCCCACTAAGAGCCCTGCAAAAAAAAGAGCAGATACAAAGGGCCATCCATTCGACTCACCATTGAAATTCAAGATTCAAAAGCGTCGTACACTTAAGAACAATAAGGGGGAGGCATCTAGCTCACCTTTCAAGATACCATTTATGTTGTCAAAGAAAGCTGCCAAATCACCCAAGACAGCTAGTACTAAGGAGCCCAAAGCACCAACCCCTGCCAAGTCACCCGTGCCAAGCCCTAAGGGGTCCAAAGCACCAACCCCTGCCAAGTCACCACCACCACCCACTCCTGAACTTTCACCCCCTTCTGAACACAAAAGGAAAAGGGTCTCTGAGGATGCAGAATCCTCTCAGGCAAAAAGAAAAGTGGAATTTCATGATTGAATAGTCCACAAAAGCTATGTACACTTTTGTTCATTTTGTCCATATGAACATATATATATACCCTTTGGTGATTCATAATTTTGTACTTCAAATACTTAATACCAACTGTCGATTCTTAAATGTGTATCATGATGTCATGTAAGTTTAAAACAACATAAGTAGAGAAAAGATAAATATATTTTCAAAATGATTACAATATTGAACTTGTTTTTTCAAGTCCTTGCAAGTGGCTCAAATACAACTCTTTTTGGGGAAGGCATGTGATGCAAGAGGTTGAATTCTCGATCCTTGTGCTCACCACAATTTCATCCACTTTGAATCTATAGTCGGGAGATGTTTCATCAAGAAACTCAAGAGATTCTCTAACATCATTTAGTCTCCAATTTGTTGTTACTATCAGGCTTCTATACTCAGTGTGTGGATGTACTGTGACCTTTAGTTCAAACTCTGGACAATTTTCCTCAGAGTCGAGAGGAACCCAGCTACCTAATTTGCTTCTCCATCGCCTATAGTCGTAGCCCAGAACTAATGATTGACAACATAGATGATATGAGATAGACATAGAATTTGGGCTTACTCTACAAATAATATTGTCACCAATATGGAAAGTTTCTTTGGTGCTCCATCCGTCTCCAAGAACATTATCAAGTTCAGTCATAGAAAGTCTTCTATTAAGCCACATCGTCTTTGTCCTCTGCAAATCCATTGTTTTGAAACATGCCACAAAGACATGTATAGGTAAGAACCATTGAACTTTAATCCTTCTTGATATCCTGCCCGGAGACATAGCTTTAAGGATGTCTTCTTTGATCTTGGATTTGAAGCTTGATATAGTACATGCATTAAGAGCTTCCCAATCAAGTGAACTTATGGTGGGAACGGGTAACTGATGTAGTTCTCCATATGCACCTTCTCGTGATGGAACTTTGTATTCTGCAAAATAGACAAACAAATCCATTGTTTTGTAAAAGGAAGGTGTCTTGTCCGCATACATAGCATCTGCAATCCCTTTATGCATTGCTTTGAACGTCCCACTCAGACTCTCCACAAGCTGCCATTCCACAGATGTTGAAGGAAATATATCTGGAATGGAATCAAAAAATGAGAAAAACAATGGGATAATGAAAAAATTCACTGTATCAAATAGTTTTTTTTTGTACTTACTGTAAGAATGCAGTGTGGGATGTTCTTCCCAATCTAACACCATATCCTTGGCCATGTACACATGTTGAACCTTAGCTAGCCAGCCATTGTCGGTCACTTTGAAAGCAAGAGCACGACCTTTCCAATGGTTTTTTACTTTATCGCGTTTAGTTCTCTTCACTCTGTGTACACCTTTGCATGAAGGAAGCATTGTTACCCAGTCATTCACACGAAAAGATATGGACTTCCAAAAGTCACAAGAAGTTATGTTATGTGAAGAGCGACGTGCAAAAGACGCCATGGAAACTCAGAGATTAGAGAAGAAAGAAAGTATAGACGGAAACTAGAGAAACTAAAACCTCTCACAAACTAGAGAGCGAGAAAGGTATACGTTTGGAAAAAGTAGGTGATTTGTCATTAATGCTCTTGTTTTGAGAGCCTTCTGACATAGATTTCGTATCTTTTGACAACGCTTTTGTGAAATATAAAATAGAATAAAAGACGAGATTTCATTGCTTTGAGCCGTAAATTTAATGAGCTCTCTCGCCGAAAGCACCTAAATATAGCAGTTTCAGCCTTGTGATCAAGACATTTAGTGGTTCTCCATCAAAATAGGACCACCAAAACCCACAATAGAGGAGACAAGAGTGCCATACTTTTGTATACGTGTCAAATAACTATTGGACTATTCCTTAATCCTTAGATTAACAAACAGCCCTTTTTGAGTCGTTTTTGGCCCTAATGCCTCCCATCTTAAGCCTTTCAACTTTATTGCTCTGGCATTCACCACATTTAACCACATAATCTAGGACGTCCTTGTGCCTTCCAGACCAATAAAATTTCCTTTTAACAAGTGTTGTTTATACGTAGGTGTCCCACACTTGTACTATCGTGACACTCATAGAGTATCTGACACCTAACCTCTTCATCTTTTGGGACACATACCCTACCTTTGTAGAGTAAATACCCATCATCTATGGCAAAATTATTCCACTTGAATCCTTGTAAAGCACCCGTCAATGCTTCATTCTCATTGGAAACCTCTTGTTCTGGATCCTCTTTCTGAATGGTTTTAGAATAGGCATTTCCCTCTTAATGATTCAAGTAGATCACTATTGAATCGCATAAAACTCAATTCATTTATCATAGGCATCATGTAAGGGAATATGCAACCACATTATATTTCCCTTTATGATACCTAAGCTCATAATCAAACTCTTGTAAGAGTTCAACCCATCTCGCCTTATGACCTTTCAATCTTGTTTGATTGGAAAGCCACTTAATGATTTCCCCATCAAACACTATCATAACCTTAGCACCATACAAATAGTGCTTCCATTTTTTCAATGCATGGACAATAGCATGAAGTTGCAATGCAGGAGCATGCAAGCATGGAGTGCAGTGAAGGTGGAGTGAAGAAGATGATGAGACACATATGTAGTGGAATCACTCACAATAGTGAGCTAGTGTTTAAGTCCTTATTGTTTTGTATAGTATGAATGGTCAGTGCTAGTGTCTAGGGCTGGCACATTAGGCTTTACCACCCCAACAACCTCCCACTTAAAGGCCAATGTGCCTTTAAGTTTGGGGTATACAATATACAAGTATGTACAACCATGTTAGAATAAACCCTCTAACTCACACCCATAATTGCCCGACAGTGTGCAAATTGCTCAAAAGCTAGACCTTTGGTGAGAAGATCTGTAGGGTTATCATCAATGTGCACCTTCACAAGCTCAATATGCTTGATCTCAAGCACATCCTAAATGAAGTGGTACTTCACATATTTACGGTTTGTCTTTGCATGAAACAATGGATTCTTTGCCAACATAATTGCACTCTAACTATCACAATGTAATGTAGGCACCTCCATAGAAATTCCCAAGTCTCTAAGCAAGCCATGTAGCTTCCTTGTTGCAAGCCTCAGATGCTGCAATTTACTCAGCTTCAGTGTTTGACATGGATGTGCAATTTTGCAAACGAGATCACCAAGAAATAACACCACCAATAAAAATGAAGACATAATAGAAAGTTGAAGATTTATATGTGTTAGAGGCTTCTACCATTAGAGACTAGCTATTGTAACAAATGTGCTAGTAGAGCCCATATAGCACATTTGTTATATATATGTACCTGCATAGTCCATTGATCCACAATCTTACCGAATAAAACTACATGTGTATATACATACATGCATGTGTGTGTGTGTGTGTGTAGATCCCTATACCTCTCTCTCTCTCTCTATACGTGTGTGTCTGTGTGTAGATCCCTATACCTCTCTCTCTCTCTCTAACACACACACATGGATGTGTGTAGATCCCTATACCTCTCTCTCTCTATATATATATATGTGTGTGTGTGCGTGTGTAGATCCCTATAACTCTCTCTCTCTATATATATATGTGTGTGTGTGTGTGTGTGTGTGTGTGTAGATCCCTATACCTCTCTCTCTCTCTCTAACACACAAACACACACATGGATGTGTGTGTGTAGATCCCTATACCTCTCTCTCTCTCTCTAACACACACACACATGGATGTGTGTGTATATGTACATCCCTATACCTCTGTCTCTCTCTCTCTCTCTCACACACACACACACACACAAACACACACATGGATGTGTATATATATGTACATATTATTTTCTGCTTTAAGAAATGTGTTACTAGAATCCATTTAAATACACACATACACATACATACATACATACATATACAAAGGTATGGAGTTACCCATTTAGACTAAGTGTTGGATTTGGGTTTGTAGGAATGATTTGAACATGTTGGTCCACATGGCCACACCAAAGGAAGTTTCAATAAAGCCTTGGCTAGATCCATTGAATGTAGGTCAAGAGTTAACAAGAAGGCAGGAATGGTGGTAAGAGTTCTGAACACTTATATTTTCTAAACGAGTGAAAAAAAGTAAGTATTTGACTAAACTAAAAAAAACATTAATAAGGTTTTTAAAGGCTAGCTTCAATCTTTGTTGGTTTTTAAAAATAGTTGGTTTTCTTACACTAAAGGTTGGTTTTTACTGACACTTGCCATGACCCACTGAAGGCAGGTCATTAATAATGGCTTAATTATTGGGGTGAAGCTAGATATTAAGATAGCTACATAGTATGTGAATGGGAGGATGTTAGAGAGAGAGAGAGAGAGAGAGAGAGAGAGAGAGAGAGAGAGAGAGAGAGAGAGAGAGAGAGAGAGAGAGAGAGAGAGAGAGAGAGAGAGGAGGTTTTCCATATACATGCTCACTCATATTGAAGTGGCATATACATGCTCACTCATATTGATGTGGCATATATATTTGCAAAAAAGGTAAAATAGGATCCATCCCGCCGACGGAGGCAGTGGGAAATGCTACTAGTTAATTTAAAAAACAAATAATTAATTAAGAAGAGCTAGAAGAAGGTATGGGCACATAAAATGTCTTTACCTCAAGCCCCATTTTCTTTGGGTTGGTTCAGCCATCACTTCTAGCCTACAAAATGTCTCAACACTTCATGTGAACCCCCAAGACAATAAATTGAGCATGATGATTCTGGCACATATATCGCCTCTCTTCAAATGGCTCCATGCTCAATATCGTCTCCACCCCAGAATGGCGTGCAAGCACTAACGCTTCCCACACACACTCAACCTCTCCATCACCTCTCTGGGTAGCACATACACTAGCGCAATCTACTCCAACTCCCTCCATCCGGTTCCATATTCGATCATCTAGGGCCAATGTAATACTACTGCACCTCATTACCCACCCGAAATTTGCACTACTAAGGCTCCACACATGCACTTTATCGGTTGTCCCTCTAACCATGCTTTCTATCCTATAAGTGCATCATTCAATTACTCCAATCCATGCACCCTGCTTATCCTCATCACCCTCTCACATGGCCTCCTTAACTTCCCATGAACTCGTGGCATTTGTGAAATGGTCCCAAGGCTCCCAAATTCAACTATGCACATAGGCTTCCCATCTTCCCACACACCGGCTCCATCTAGAGCAAGAATACCCCCTCACTTCATGTGTTAAACTCTCACAAGCTGTCTACCAACATTTCACCTACTTAGGCGATCCCAAGTATGGGTAATCTTACTCATCTACTTGGGCATTGCACGTGCTCCCATGGTAGGTACAAGTAGAACCCATCCACTACTATGCTACGTTGCCCAAAATGGGTAAAGTAGCCTTGGCTTTCCATGGTAGCCATATACTTCCCTTTTAAAAAGTCCAAAAGATCAAGTATTGTGATTGTGGGAGCACACCACCTTTTTGTAGAGCTTGGGTAAAATTAATGCGAGCCCAAGTTGGGGCAAAGTGAGGTTACTTTTGTGCTACTTGGGCTCGCGTGAGCATGCTCTTATAAAATCCATACACTATCGGTATTTTATAATGTGCTCTCACATCAAACACTCCCTTACCCACTTGAAAATTCCTTGCTATTAGCCCACAAGCTCACTCATATAGCTAAGCCTCGGGGGGTGCACCATTAGAAAACCCTGGGTATCACGTGTGTTCAAGAGGTATTTAAAAAACCCCATAATTAAAATTTCTCCCCTAATAAAATTATTTTTTCTAAAATTGAATTAAAAAACCTCTCTTGTTAATTTAATCCTGTTAAATTTTCTCAAAAAGACTAATTAAAATCCCCCTCTTTTAAATGCACGTGGTACACTAAATTATTTTATGGTGCACCCCCTGAGATCTAAGCCTTCTCTCTCCCCATCCATAGTCTCACACGCACTACAGCAAGGTTTCCACGATTGTCTTCAAAAACTAGGCAAACCTCCATTAGCTACCACCTACTCAAAGAGCTAGTTGTCAAAGGTTACATCAAGCTCCACTATGTGGCTACAACTCAGAATGCTGATATGATATGGTAGTGATGTGTGTGAACACACTCGAGACCACCGTGACACTTTTTCCCTCACTAGGATGTTTTTTCCCTCGTGCATTGTATATATGCCCATCCTGATTCTAGGGCATCTTATCTTTGTACTTGCATACTACGTGACACTACTTCTTGTTGTGTGCTCTTGAGCTTCTTCTTCTCCAAGCTTTGTGTGTATTCTTGCAACCCTAAATCCAACATTTGGTATCAAAGCAGGCTTCTTCACCTTGAGCAAGACAGCTTAATTACACTACCCTCAAGCAGGTCTATCTTCATCATCTTGCGGAATCCTCTTAGGTGAAGGTAGATCTAGATATTGCATGTTGTTTCCATAGTAAAGAGCATTTTTACGACTTTTGGGCCCTTTCAGGCACGTTTCAGGGGTCATCTGCATGCTACAAGGTTTTTGTAGATCTTTTTGAAGCTCCTCGCTTTTTTTTGTTCTTCACTAAAATTAGAAAATTTCTCATAGATTTGTTGTTTTGACACTATGTGTGCCCCTACAGGTTATGTGAGTGGTTTTTGTTTTTTTGGCAGGTGAATGCTTTGGTCATTATAGGATTTCGTCTCGCGACATGTCTGATAATGTTTTATTTTGCATGTTGTCTGCTAATGACAAGCTTGATGGAAACAATTATCCCCATTGTTGCCTCATGTATTACATTCCAAAGGTTTTTGGAACAGTGTGCAGGGTATTGATGTACGTTCAGGATTTGTGATAGATTCTTGTATAGTTGAGGATGGCACTGGTCCTAACACATCTAGTGCTATAGTAGTCTTACTCACTACATAATAGGTTTGTGCTATAGTATTCTTACCCACTACTGAATAGGTTTGTTGGGATGATAGAGATGTGTAGACACACACCTTGAGGATGTCACAGGTCCAACCACATCTAGTGCTACAGTAGTCTTACCCACTGTTGAATAGGTTTGTTCTATAGTAGTCTTACCCACTACTGAATAGGTTTGTTGGGATGATAGAGATGTGCAAGCACATGCCTTGATTGCATTATTTGTTAAACATACCATTCTCCCACACATTCCTTCAGCAAGGATAGTCAAGTAGGCTTGGGACATTCTTGCCTATTTGCAAGAATGCCATGCCAGTATATGTGATGGTATCAACGTCAAAAAATGCACCAGTATTTTACGTCAAAAAATACTCCAGTATTTAGCAAGGATTTCTATCCAGTCCTCCCCCGATGGGCTCATGCACTTTGCTGGTTTGTGCCAAATTTATGCTACTTTAAGGGGGTATGTTGGTTTGGAAGCACCCATGAGCCCCTAGAGCCCCTCTTTGCAATGCTACAATACCCTTATAATGCCATGTTCCGTTGCCCCTTGAGACCCTCTTTGTGGTGACGCATTGTTCCATTTGCTTCGCATATGTCCCACTTGGAAACGAGTACATATTTTTATGTAATATTTTCCCTTGATGTCCCAATTTTTTGTTGACATTCACCATTGACACAATAAATTCTCCTTTAATGTTTGAGTATTCCGCTACTCTTCTTGTCATCGCTCGTTGAATCACTTCCAGAGGGGCCTGTATGGGAGCCACGTTCACGTGGTGGGCCCTGAACTTAGGTCTTATGAGGTTTAAGACCAAGAGCTCCCAACTAGCGAGGGGGTAGGATGGATGTACTTTGCATATTGAATGTGATGTGATTGTGTGCATGCATACTTAAATGTGGTAGGATGGATGTACTTTGCATATTGAATGTGATGTGATTGTGTGCATGCATACTTAAATGTGGTTTGTAATTTATAATGCAATGTGTAATGGTTGTCACTCTTTTTTTGCAGGTAATTTCTAGTTTGGAAAGCATCACACATTGATTGAAGATGGCATCAAATAAGTATAGTTACTTGTCATATAGACTTATGTGTCCATGCAACCAATGTAAGGGATCAAAGTTACACAAAAGGAGTGTATGCATGGAGCATATTGAAGACTATGGGAAATTTGACTCAAGTATTCTGGACTCCCAAGTAGAGTTACTTGTCAGATTGTCTTATGTGTCCATGCAACCAATGTAAGGGATCAAAGTTACGTAAAAGGAGTGTATACATGGAGCATATTGAAGACTATGGACAATTTGACTCAAGTATTATGGAGACTGTTGATTTTTCTTTAGTTCAAACACTCCAAAAGCACGATAAGGAAAAATCATAGACATCTTCAAGTAGCCTCGATCCAATGTGATAGTGACATGGAGGAGATGATTGGTGCATTTTTTATAAGTGATACATGCGATGTATGCATCGACAACGATGGGGATGATGAGGAGAAAAATGACAAAGATCAAACGGAGGAAAGATTGCGAAGGCTTGCATCCACACCAATATTTACAAGATCATGTGCATCTATTCTAAGGGCTCGTCTTTTTATCTTTAACCTACAATAAACTTATGGGTGGAGTGACAATACTGTGTCAACACTATTTCAACTCTTAAAGGAATCTTTTCTTCTGATTGATAATATATTTCCATCATCCCGTGATGAGGCCAATAAGATATTGGCGAGTATAGGGATGGACTACACATCCATTCATGCATGTCCCAAAGATTATGTGCTTTATAGAAAGGAGTATGCATCACATATAAATTATCCAATTTGTGGAATGGATAGATATCATCAAGATGTTCAATGCTCAATGGTGCCCATAAAAGTTCTATGCCATTTTCCTATTATCCCCTGCATACAACACATGTTTCATTGTTGTAAGGGATTGGTAGAACTAATGTCTTGGCACTCACTTCATTGTTCTACTGATGGAATAATGTGTGTCCCATGTGACTCAAAGGCATGCCAACACATAGAGCAAAAATGGTCTAATTTTACGTAGGAGACCCGCAATATCTATTTGTGCCTTGCAATAGATGGTTTGAATCCTTTTGGTGTGCAATCAACTACTTAGAGCATGTATTACTGGTGAACTATAATATACCTCCATGGTTAATAATAAAAAAATGACACTTATTATTATCACTTCTTTTTCCAGGTAAATATAAGGTAGATGTGTATTTACAACCATTAATAGAAGAATTGTACACCCACGCATAGCTACAATTCGGGGCATTCTAATGTGGGAAGGGATACAAGTAATTGACATGTCAAAGCGTGCACACCGATGCATAACTACAATTTGGGACATTCTAATGTGGGAAGGGATACAAGTATTTGACATGTCAAAGCAGCCTACACACCGATGCATAGCTACAGTTCGGGGCATTCTAATGTGGATAATGCATGACTTTCCAGTTATGGAGAGTGCACAGGACGTGCAACAAGTGGGTATCATGCATGTCCCATTTATGGCCCTAAACTACAAGCTCGCTATTCTAAAGCATTAAATATGATGGTGTATAAGGGTCATGTCCGATACCTTCTTGAAGGCCACGTTATGTGTGATGGGTATCTTAGACGCCCACCCCAAGAAAGATGGTCACCATCAATGCAATATAGTTCTTGGATGGTATCGAATGAGCAAAATCACCCATTTGAAATGAAGCGCTTATTCATTCTACACCAACTTCCCTATTGGCAAGACCTACTAATCATAAGTCTTCTTCATCCCATGCACATATTCAAGAATGTAGGTCAAACCATATGGGATCACTTCATAGGTATGCAAGACAAAGGTATGGTACTGCGAAGGTTCAAAGAAGAGAAATGATCCTTCCATTTCATCCACTTTCTATTGCTTTCAACTCTATCAACTACTATGTTGACATGGCCCAGGTGAGATCTTTTATCTCCAGCAGAAAGTGAACGTCACGTCTATGGCTCTCATTGTAAGATACTAACTAAAACAATCCTAGTAGGTAGTAGGAGCATTGTATGTTGGAACAGTAGTAGTTCAGCCACCACATTTATGAACAAGTCCTTTATTCCTTTCCATTATGTAGTTTACGCCTTACCTAAACAGTATTGTAAATTGAATGTAGGAAATCAAAGTGCAAGTTGTTTCTAGTGATAGCTACGATAAGTAAGTATCTTACAGTCCTAGTGGGTGTTAGTAATGCTGAAAAGAGTACTCTAATGGATGTTTTAGCTGGAAGCAAGACAGGTGGATATATAGAGGGTGGCATATGCATCTCTGGGTATCCTAAGAAGCAAGAAACATTTGCTAGGATCGCAGGTTAATCATGAGCAAAATGATATCCACTCCCCAAATGTCACTGTAAAAGAATCTCCTGTATTCTACATAGCTTCGTCTCTGAAGACAAAAAAACAAGAATGGTAACTTCTCAGCTATTCTTTTATGAAATTTGCAAAATTCAAATTGACTTCAAAAAAATACGACTGTAAATATTTGTGTACTTTAAATAATAGCTAAGAAGTTACCATTCTTGTTAGTTTGTCTTTTGCTGGTAGATGAAGCCATTCAGAATACAGGAGATCAATTATCAAATTTGCAAAATACAAATTGACTTCAAATAATATGACTGTGTGATGCAGATGTTCGTCTTCCTGGTGTCAATCGAATTTCCGCAGAGCAAAGAAAGAGACTCGCAATTGCTGTTGACCCTTCTTTCATCTTTATGGTTAAGCCCACATAGATGCATGATCTGCAGCTATCTTCATGAGAACACAGCAGATATTGGGTGGATAGTAAAATTCACAATACATCAGCCAAGCATTGACATATTTGAAGCCTTTGAAGAGGTTTGTAGGACACCCTAATATACCATCTAGTATTTATTTATATGGTCAACTTACAGATTCTTTCTTTGAAAGCTTCCTTTCATCAATAGATTGTTTCTTGAATCTCTTCAAATTCAGTGAAATTTTTTGCATAATTGCTTATCTTTAATGCCAGCTCTGTTTCCTAAAACGAGGCTGGCAAGCAATCTATGCAGGTCCTTCAGGTCTTCAGTCTTGCCATATTGTAGATTATTTCTAGGTATTTCATCACATACAGAATGAAACTAAGCTTCATTTTTCGCCCTTCAGTATCACATCCCCAAATATTTCAAAAGCACCATTTTACCCATTACAACACAATATGAGTGATGAAAAGAACCATCATACTCATGCAGTTTCTTTCTAACTCAAAAAGCTCAGACATACGCATGCAAATTACAAAAGCGAAGGAAAATCGTACCAAAAGTGGTTCGTGTAAGAACAATACAAGGCATGTGCCAACACCATCTGCACACTAACAATTGATTGTGTTCATACCATGACATCCATAATTTGCACTTGTCTTATCTAATAAGAACTCACCTCCCATTGCTCCATCCCATATCCAAGGCACCTTGCACAGAGGAACGGTGTGTCAGTTTACAATATAAGGGATAAAAGTGAGGCATGTCCATCAATGATGGCAAATAAGATCCTGGCAATCCTTCGTTTGTGATCTAAATGATTGTTGTATATCAAGGAAGATTTTTCGGCCATAAGCATGCTTTCATACATCTCACCAGATCATCAAACCCTCTTTCCACCATGTTGAGCCAATTTCCAACATCTGGTGCCAATCAATTAGGGGAAAACAACACTACCACTTTTTGCACAAGATTCAAATGGTATGTACCCTGGCACTGAGACCGAAAGCTAGAATGCGGGTGCCTTGTTGATTTTAGTAAACCCATCAGTAGTTCTTTCAAAGCATCACATTGCTTTAGCAGAAGGCTAACCATCTGTATCCAGTACACACTATTTTATTTGCATTCATGCTTTAGCTTGTCTGCAGAGGAGCCTTGATTACAAGTGTTTGCCATCTGCAAAACTACCAAGAGTAAATGAAATTGGAAAGAAAAGTGTTGCACTACCAAAACATAGCAAAGGTCAATATATTTAGGATCTGTCTCTACACATTTATATGCTGACAAAACACACACGCACACACACCTACACACATGCACATACATCTCATTCATTTAAATCTAAAACTTTATATATTTAATATATGAGAGAGAGAGAGAGGGGGGGGGGGGGGGGGGGGGGGGGGGGGGGGTATATGGTAGCCTTGTTTACTGTGTCCTTTGATTTAGACCAGTAAGGCTACTTACATGAACATTGCATTGAGAAAAATGGATTTTTGCTTTGGAAAATTTGAGATAACATGTGCAAAGAAAGCACACCCAAATGTTTTCGATACTTTAATGTTAGTGTTGAAGCTCTTTACCTTTATAGCATTTGTGTTGTCTCTCATGATGCATGTAAAGATCATCTTGTAACCTTCTCCTATGCCTTTTTTGTTTTGGACCATTCCTTGACTGCCTTGTTGCATGTGAATGACAATTTGCTTCACTCATTCTTTCTTCTCTTGAGCTCTTACGGTGCCGCATCCCCTTCTCTCCACCTTTTCCACCTTCCAATGACTTCATGCCGAATCGACGATACCGTGTCCACAATCTTGATACGCTCTGACTGAAATCGACGTGGATCCGTCGATCATCGATCACGGCATTGTTCATCTTGAAATAAGCATCTTCACAAGCTTCTCGAGTCTCGAATTCTATGAAAGCATAACATAAGCTGTTCTTGGACTTGTGGTCTTTGATAATCTCAGGTGAGAGAACTTTGCCGGATTTAGAAAAGATGATTTCCAAATCCTCATCCTTGGTTATGGGGTTAAGCTTGCATACAAAAAGAACATTTTCAGGTGGCTTGATCTCAGCTTCTGGAATGTCTCCTATCATTTCAAGAACAGCTGCTCTTGAATGTGCTTCCTTACAGAGCAAGAACGTGTCCAGTTCCTTGCAATCTAGCTTCTCATCCATGGGGACCCAATCATCTTCTAGCCTCACTTCATGATCTATAGCAATGGGTGAGCTTTGTGGCATGAGCTCATCAATCTGAGCGGGATCTTCGAAAGGATCTTCAAGCACATATGTGTGCTTAATCCTTATGTTTTGATACGGGCAATGATCTACATCAACGTATGCGTCGTTGATCTTCATGAGGACATCCAGACCCTTCCTGACAACGCGGAACAAACTATACTTGCCATCTAGGTAGTCAAGATGGGGTCTGGTGGTGATGTAAAACTGAGAAGCATTGAGATTGGGTCCAGCACTTGCCATGGCAACGACACCGACTGTATCATGCATGATGTGGGGATGGATCTCATCTTTGAAGAATGTTGCTTGGTGGCCGCGCAGGAGCTTGTAGAAAGAGTGCCCACCAGAGCCTATAGCAGTGGGATCGCCAGTCTGGACAAGGAAGTCCTTATGGACGGTGTGGAAGAGGCAATTGTTGTAATATTTGATCTTGCGAAGCTTCAGGAAATTTTGGGAGGCGAGAGGGAAGTCGCTGGTGTAGAGGACCACCACCATGTCGCCCAGGCTTGTGTTGAGGAGTACGGCCATCTCTCTCTCTCTCTCTCTCTCTCTCTCTCTCTCTCTCTCTCTCTCTCTCTCTCTCTCTCTCTCTCTCTCTCTCTCTCTCTCTCTCTCTCTCTCTCTCTCTCTGCGATGCCAAGGAGGGCCGTAATTTTTAGGCAGGGTGAATGCGATGGCGGGTCTGAGTAGCTGGCTGGGAGAGGCACCTAGGCGCGAAACATACGATTTCGAGCAGAGGGATCTGTAACGAAACTTTGACACAGCAGCGCTGTAGGCATGGCTTCTTCGGTAGGCCTAAGACACAGCTTGCAGACGGCCACCATGCTTTTCTTCTATGCTCCATTCCGATATCTGAACGCAGCAGCCACCACGTGGCATTAGATATAAATTTTAAAACAAAGATCGTTGCGAAACTTTGGTGTGAAAAGCTACCAGGTGAATAAAATAAAAAGCACAGTTGCAAATCATCAAGCTGAAGGGTACGTCGGATGCTTGCCAACGTGATGAGCCCTCAAATATTTCATGCGATCAACCGATGGCAGAGGTCTCTGTTCTAAATAGAAGATATCACATTTCAATCAATGATCAGTTGGCCTAATCTGGAGTCGAATCACCAACACTCATTGCCTTTCTAAGCCCGTTTAACACTTTTTTCTATTGTTGCTATTTGGCTGCTGGCGATGCAAACGACAGAGGAAGAAGAAATGGAATGAGTAAACCTCAAAGAGGACATGAGATCAGAAAAGCATAGCAGGATCGATCACACCAAAGCTTCTGATGGTTATCCTCAAGTAATTATAAGCCAGTGGGTTTAGTGCTAGCTGCTTGCGCTTTTAGCAGAGTGTGTAAGGGGATTAGTGGCAGACATCTCAATGTCGAGGGAAAGGCATTGGGGAATATTGCCACTAGTGCAAGTCATGGTCTGATGAGCTGTTGGCTTCAGTCATACTCCTCGTCCAACTTTGTTGATAGCCTATCAAAAAATTTGATGAGGCAAGAATTTCAGAACAATCTGCAGACAAACAAAAACATCTCTCATGACTAATGAATGTAGAATATGATGTCCACGAGAGTTGGTTAATGTGTAGCTCCAAGGAGATGCAACAGCATTGTAGTGGAAGTCAAGTAGTAAATCATGCACGTGCTTACAGTGCTGATCAAGATCAAAAGAATAGACAAAGAGCAGAAGTAGAAGCTAATTCTTTTTTTCACACAAAGAGATTTGATGCTAGAGAAGCTGATGTACACGGACTGTAGAGTAATGGCATTTCTGGAGACAAGCATACCAATATGTCAGCACCTATTAGCCTCCAAGAGCAGTTCACTCATGTCCATTCAACAACTCGGTGGGATAGCAAACACTCTATAGACAATATTGCCAATATTGCGGCCTCATGTAAAGAGCTTCTCTTGCTAATAACCATGATTCGGTGGCGGATCCTATGAGCAAAGGTCTATGTACGTAGCAGCTATCGGAGCAAGTTTAGATGGCTGTAGATGACAGACATATTGTCGCCAACATAAACCCTCATTTTTCCTTGGGGCACTGATAATCTATTCACATCTTCTCAAAGGTATTTTGTGCAATAGGCGGTTGAGGTAGAAACCACATACAGCAAGCGTGACTCTACCTTGACAACATTGCAAGGCTCATTATCTACATCCAATTTTCCATGCGCATGCATTTGCTTGGCGCAACACATAAATGCTACGGGGCAGGGCACGTCTTCCGTTTCTTATAATTTTTTGGAGAGATCACAGTGCCAACTCTCCACCATACTTCTGTATGGCACCTCTGTATGACGTGCACTGTATACTTTGCACTTTCAATGTATGACTTTTCATTGCAAGACGATATGTTTAACTATTCATATTGCTTTTTTGTAGCTCGACTCAAAAATCGGCCTGTAGATTGGACAATCGAAATGCAGCAGTACAACATTGCACGTCAGTAAAGCACCTCATTTATTGTTGCAGGTCATTTATGCTTTATCTATTTGCTTGAATTCGAATTTTTTGCATTGAGATAAGGTATATATTATAATTATAGAGGAGTTATCCATGTTATAAAGGCAGATATTACAATTATAGAGGATCTATCCATGTTAATCCAAATGACATTTTACCTTATCGTAAGATAAAATGTTAACATAACAAGGATACATTGGCACATCCCTTCAACAACAAATGTGTTCTCTTTCTTGGTGATCTTTCTTGGTCATGCACGGGAGCTTTGTAACACATGCCATATCACAAGCTCGGTCCACTTTCTACATGCAACTTTCTATAGGATGTCATGCTCTGTAAGACATGGAACGGACCTTGAATTGCTTTAGTTCTTTACCATTATTCGTGAAACAAAACCAGTTGTAGATGAGATCAATTGTACCTTGGGTACATGTATTATAGATGAAGCACATATGCATGACTGCATCAACAACTCTACTCCGATAATTTGTACTCACAGATGAGATTTCCAATACTATAAAAACCTGGCCTTGAATAAGTTGCACAATCAAATTGACATTACAAAAGTTGAAATAAAGACGAAGGGAGGTAACATAAATGTCCTTCAGTAGTGGCTCCTAGAGCCTAAGTTCAATGAGTTAGATTTGATCGCAATTGCCATGTGCTGCATGATCACTAAAAACACTGACTTGACAATTGGTGTGGCAAACGGTGCAACATGCGTTGTTGATGCCATAGCACAAAACAAAGAAGGTGAGGTTACATTTATCGCTGTCCTCATTCATTGTACTCATAATAACTACAAAAAAAAAAGGAAAAACACAAATAACTACAAAAGAAGAAAGGAAAAATATAGTCAACATCCACCTTCTATGCTTCCAACCATTCGATGAAAATTTTCTTTTTAAAATACTTTCCGTTTGCAAGAATTTATATGTAGCACATATGCTAAAAAAAACATTCATCAGCAGACAACCTCCCTTTGATATAATCTCAACTGTAATTATCCCTATAATCTCGAATAATTGATGCGCTTAACTTTGTCTCCTCCCATAAACATTATTTCAAATGTATATCCCTTTCACACAGTGCTGCCCTTGCCAAATTAGTCATGCTCTTGTTTCCTTTAGTGCTAGATACTAAATATCAATTTGCATATGTTCTATGTATTCTATAGATATCATATAGCAAGGCCCACCAGGCAAGACTAGTTGTGCAAAGCCAACTCAAACTTACGGGAGAAGGAAACTAAACCGGCTCAAAATTTGGGAGTTTTAGTTATATTTTGCAAATTATATGTACAAAAACCTCCTCAAATTGGTAAATATCCTCTTCAATTTGCGGTGAGAAGGTTTTTGAACCGGCTCACTAAAATATGTTTCCCGAGCACTGGTTTACCCTACTTATAGAGTACACACAATTGCTTTTAGGCGAGAGGGCAACTGCTGGCCTCATGACTATATGGCACGGCCAAATGACAGGATAGGGTCGGAATTAAATCTCCGTCTCGTCGGATCCAAAATGTGAACTAGGTGTGAACTAGAATTTTGTGAACTAGGGGTGAACTAGGTGCCAAATTTTCTGGCACGAAATTCAAGGAATATTGCATGGGAATAACTAATTGATTCGAATATGAGATATCTAAAATTTTGTGCCTCATAAATATGAATTGCTTCACTTAAATAAGCACAATAAGGTGATTGATATTACTAGGTGATACTTGAAATTTATCCTCAATATTGAAACTAGGGGAGAACTATAATGTAAACTAAGTGTAAACTATGAAATCTCTGGTTATAATGTGAACTAAGAGTAAACTATGATATCATTACTAGCTATAATGTAAGCTTGGAACCATGTTTAAGAATTGATTTTTGATCACCCATAGTAGCTATCCTCTTGTTTGATCCTGTTCTTATAAGAGATGGAGTGTCTTGAAGGATACATAAGTGACTATGTGATCTCCGAGGATGATTCTTATAATGACACAAGCACCTATGAAACCAACAACCATGAAGATGGTGAAGATCATCCTCAAGGAACCTTTACAAACTTAGAGGAGCTAAGGAGACAAATAACTTTTTCTTCGTTTGATCCAAGTCAATATGTGTCTAATAGGTTCTACTCTTTTGAAAAGAAAAGTTATGACTTAATGAAGGATGCAATGCAAGGAAACATTTCAGTGACCTTGGAGGCGTTGAAGTCTTGTGATTCTAGAGGCATGCTTGATTTAAAAAGATGGAGGAAAATGAAAGACAATCTATGCTTGGAAAAAAATGAAGATTTTTCCACATATTTTTCCACATTTGTTGATTATGCATGCCATAGAGGTGGAAAAGCAGAAAGGAAAGGAACTAAGAAGAGACTAAGGAGATCCAAGAAATGTGGTTGCCCTTTCAAGGTGAGAGTAGTGTATTTTAAGGATACACAAAATGCCTCTATTTCATTATTTCCTCTTCATGAAGGGCATTCCCCTGGCACACGTGAGGATTTGTATCACTTACCAGTCCATCCAAATGTCATTGAATGTTGTATGGAAGATTTTATTTGATGTGGGTAGCTCACAGCATGTGGCAAAGATGTCTTTGTCAAAAGAAAGATTGCATTATGAGCGGTCTTCTCCAATTGATCAAGTAATGTTTAGGTTCTTTATGATTCAAAGGGAGAATTCCATGTTGTCTTATCAAATACGGATTCAAGGTACTATTTATATGGCGTTTTAATATAACTTACACCTTGTCCTTGCTATCTTTATTCATGATATAGATTATTATTTTCTATAAATGTAGGGAAGATCTAAAAAGATGACTGGACCGCCATGTGGAGTGAGTCTTGCATGTTAAAGTCTCAAGGCAAGGTATGCTTTAAATTCTTCCTCCATATAAGTGTAAGGATGTGGTTAGTAAAAGTAAGTGAACATTCGTATCTTGCTAGGTGTGTTATTGCCAACCTTACAATCCTCATGCACAGGATGATAAGGATAAGCCTTTCATTATTATTATTCAAGATAATTGGATGCTAGACATGGCAATGCGATTTTCTACACATAATTCATGGGCTATTGATAGTACTTTCAAGACAAATGCGATTTATATGGAGCTGTATTACCAAACCAACATGGTATTGGGATAGCCATTTGGTTTTTGATGTGCACAAATGATCCAGGATCAAACCATGAAAATATTGCTCTAGAGAAAACCCTTAGGGTGATCTTTTCTAGAATGAAGGACGTCAACCAATGGCACTTGTTATTGACAAATGCCAAACAGAGCTTGATGCTTTTCTTAAAGTGGTCAATGAAGATCATTATTGTTACGAAAACCAAGGCTTGGGACTCTGTTAACAAGTTTCTTGTCATATCCTTCTTTGTTGGTTCCATACAAAGAAAGCATGGGTAGAGAATCTTCTTCCAAAGGTATGTATTATTTTTTAATATTGATGCACTATCTCTTGTGTGTGCATTAGTATATGTGTATTAAAGAACCTTACATACATGTAGGTTCCAAAGGAGCGCCAAGATCATCTCTACTCTTGTATGACAACACTCATGTATTGTGTCAATGAGTTTGATTTTGAACACAACTATCAAGGGATTTTACAACACTATGTAGAATATCTGAATGTGCAAAGATATGTGACAAATGGATGGTGCGGACATGATTCTCCTTGGAGTGAGAGATGGCCCAAGTTTGGTCGGCTATTCAATTATGGAAATGTGGACACAACAAACTTAGTGGAAAGATTATGGCAATACATAAAGTATACCCTTTTGGATGCATGAATCAATAGGTCTATCTTGGACCTTCTACATTCTCTTGTAGGTGATAGTACAACCGGCACTCGCATGGGTGGGACTTTGCTAGAGTTCTTCAAGCAAAAACAAGAGGTAGGTATTTCAAATTTTATCTATGGTTCAATCATTTTAATTTACTTTTTTTCATAACAAGTGATTTTTTTTGTTGATTCGGGACGCTTTAGCATCCATGGCTCCTCAAAACACCACACTGCAAGACTACAGGGGGCCGAGCAAATTTTACAACGATATGAGAATGATCCATCTTCTTTGCAAATCATAAATGACATGAAATTATTATTTAAGCTCCAAAGTGTTTCTACACTAAGTCATTGGTACTATGTGAGCATGCAACGCAATTATTGTGATTGCCCAGATTGGACAAGTGGTTGCAAAAACCTTTATGCCCTACGCCTAATCATAGAGAAGCATATCCCGTACTTGCTTCCCATTCTTCCAATTGTGGATAAAGCACATGGCATGAGCAAGGAGTATTTGTGTGAGGACACAAAGGTAGATCATTTGGAGGATGAGGAGAGTGACATGGAGAGCAAATAGGCAGACTTGAGTTCTGGAGCGGATAATAGTGCAGTCTTGACTTGTGTTAGTGAAGTGAGAAGCATCCTTTCAAAGATTGAGGGTGAACTACAAGAGAGTAGTTCTTCTAAAAAACTTGCCTTCATGCATCAACTTAACATGTGCAAGCAAATTCTTATGAATACTCTAGCACCCACTCAAATCGAGATGCCTGTGAGAGGAAGCATTCAACAAATACAAGCAAATGTGACTCAAAGAAGACTTGGAGGTAGAAAGAAGCTACAAGTGGTTGTCATAGCTACATCTGTGTATACATCCCTCTTGCAACAACTCTCTGCCTTCCTTCTCTTCAACCTAGTTCACATATAGTTCACACCTAGTTTACATTGTATACACACATGGTCCATATTCCCACGTCTTGCATAGTTCACATGTAGTTCACACATAGTTCACATTCCTCATATTTCCATGTGTCCATACATCCCTCTTGCTACAACTCTCTGCCTTCCTTCTCTTCAACCTAGTTCACATATAGTCCACACCTAGTTTACATTGTATACACACATGGTCCATATTCCTAGGTCTTGCATAGTTCACATGTAGTTAACACATAGTTCACATTCCTCATATTTCCATGTGTGCATACATCCCTCTTGCTACAACTCTCTGCCTTCCTCCTCTTCAACCTAGTTCACATATAGTTCACACCTAGTTTACATTGTATACACATAGGGTCCATATTCCCAGGTCTTGCATAGTTCACATGTAGTTCACACATAGCTCACACATAGTTCACATTGCTCATATTTCCATGTGTGCATACATAGCTCTTGGTACAACTCTCTGCCTCCCTCCTCTTCAACCTAGTTCACACCTAGATACATTGTATACACATATAGTCCATATTGCCAGGTCTTGCATAGTTCACACACAATTCACATATATTCACATATAGTTCACATAGTTTACATTCCTTACATTGTATACACAAATGGTCCATATTGCCTGGTCTTGCATAGTTCACACACAGTTCACATATAGTTCACACATAGTTCACATAGTTTACATTCCTTATATTGTATACACAAATGGTCCATATTGCCAAGCCTTGAATAGTTCACACATAGTTGACATTGTGATTCACACATAGTTGACATTCCCCATATTTTCATGTGTGCACATTAGAGTAGTGTGCATACATCCCTCTTGGTAGAACTTGTGTAAGAGATTGACAAATCAGTAAGGGAGAGCTTGTGAGAGGAGCTTGTTTTTGCCGTATCTATCTCATTTGGAGTCAGATTATGGCAAAGTAAAGTTGTAATTGGGGGTTTTTGGCCGTTCCAGACACAATGGTGCTGTCCATTTAGTCCAAAAATGTATCCATTTTTTGCAGTCAACAGAGCTCTTCATGTGTGTGTGTGTGTGAAGGCTCTGTTTGTGAATTAGCCCTCTTTTGGTATTAAGAGCTCTATGTTTATGAGCCATCCCTTCTATCAGAGTCCTATTTTATCAATTTGTTGAGCAAGATAAGGGTTTCCTCTCCCCTATGTGCTGATTTCATGTGTGTGTGTGTGTGTGTGTGTGTGTGTAAGAATTGGGTGTTTCATTGAGGGTGATTATTTGAGTGTTTGGGTGCAAAAGATCTTTCTTTTGTGGTAAATTGGTGTTGTGTGTGTGGAATCAGGCCAAATTGGGCATGGTCCTAGTGCCCCTATTGCATGTGTGTTATTTCAAGAGTATGTGTTGGGTGATTCTAGAGACATTGTGTGTGTTTGCTTTCCGCCCCACAACGTGAAACGGGCCTCTTGACTGCTGATGGAGAGGACCACGCTCTCTCTCTCTCTCTCTCTCTCTCTCTCTCTCTCTCTCTCTCTCTCTCTCTCTCTCTCTCTCTGTTGTCAAAAATTTCATAAAGCTTCACCATTGCCATTTGCCCCTGCATTTCTCTCTATCTCTCTATCTCTCTCTCTCTCTCTCTCTCTCTCTCTCTCTCTCTCTCTCACACACACACACACACACACACACACACACAGCTTCAAACCATTTTCTCTCTCTCCGTGGGCTCTACATGATAGGCGTTTCATCTCTCTCTTACCATATGCAATTAGCTCAAAAGTTTGCAGGTTTTTTTTCTCTCTCTATCTCTCTCTTTCACACACACTCTTTCTCTCTTGTCTTCTCTTGAGAGGGATTCACACACAGAGAATCTCTCTCTTTCTCTTCTACTTACATCAATAGTCGTATTTGCCCAATTTTTTTACCTCTTCTCTACAAATTTCTTACATTCTCTTATACTCTTTCTCTTTCTCTTCTCTACGTGGTTCATCATAAAAACATCTTGATAAGCAACAAGGTTTTCTTGTACGAGGATATCTCACTCAAAAATGGACGACAAGCTCGACGATGCATAGCGAGTGAAGAATGTATATCCAAGAATATATGCTATACTAGGAGGATGGAAATGATGGATCATCTCAACCAAGTCCATGGAATAATACATTCTATTCCTAAGAGAAAAAGTGGAGGACCCCCGGTTTGCGCAATGAAAGTTCTTCTCAATCGGCAATATATGAGAAGTGATCTCATATTCAATTCAATAGTGCACAACAGAAGTTTGAGAGAAACAAGAAACGCAAGATGAAAGAGGAACTTGGCGTATGGGATTCCATGAACGATGGTGAAAGGGAAATGAAAGGGCCAAAAGATGTGTTTCTAAAAAATGTCTTGGCTGAGGCTATGGATGCGTACATGGCGACAAAGGCAGAACGTATTGCGACTATTCAAAGAACGATTGATGAAGGATATGATGCACATGTAAGAAAATTACTATTCTTGAATCTTTGTTTTGCTTGTGTTTCATCACGCTTTCTCTCTCTCTCTCTCTCTCTCTCTCTCTCTCTCTCTCTCTCTCTCTCTCTCTCTCTCTCTCAATTTAACTAAATCTTTTCACAAAATTGGTAAATATGTTAAAATATCGCTTGTTCGACTAAGAGCAACGACTAAGAGCAAAATGAAAGTTCAGTTAATCTCCTCCAAATGTATTATATCCATCAAAATAATTAAGCACTTCCATCCTTTATCACTAGTCTTCAGGCCTTCCCCCTCTCTGTCTATCTCACGTGTGAACGAGCTTACTAAATGTCAAGAGACTTTTGTTTTAATTTATTTTACTATCTCCCCATTGTATTACTTATATTTAAGTACTACCAGAAATTCTTGTCTCCCCTTCAAAGGATCAAGAATGTTGGTGTGCTCAACCATCCTACAAGAGGACACTAATATGACACAAGTTGGACATTTCAATTGCTTTGATTCACAGGTGCTAATTCTTGTTGTTGAGAAGAAATATGTATCTAGCTCATTCTTCACTTCATTGCTGCTTGAGTAAGATCTCAAACACCGTATATGGCACATCATTTTGAAAAAATTCTTGAGAGAAACTTGATGCCCTCAAATTATAAGCTAAAAACCACAATGGGACCAAGTGAAAGTAGCGAGAAAACTTTTTGAGCTATAAAACACGGCACAAAAACTCAAGGTGCCAAGGTTCAAGTTCCATCCAAACCAAACACAAAAGTGGGAAATCAATAAAAAGAGTAAGATTATTGGCAATACGAACCAAAGGGAT
>NC_140945.1:0-38266 GCF_014529385.1 Adiantum capillus-veneris
TTTGTGTGTCAGAAAAGTTACATAGAGACATTGCTATGTAAGTTTGGACTTGAGGATTGCAAACCTATTGCCACTCCCATGGAAACAGGTTTGAAGTTGAGTCTACATGATGTTGGCGTCCTGCTGATGTCACTCTTTACCAAACTGCTGTTGGCTGCCTCATTTATGTATGCAACATGAGGCCAGATATTCAGTTTGCAGTCTCGAGGTCAGCAGATTTATGCATAGCCCATGGTCTAAGCATTGGCAGGCTGTCAAGAGGATTTTCCCCTACCTTAGTGGCACTTTACATCTTGGCTTGTTTTATCCCAAGGGGGGATCATTGCCGCCAGACTTACATGCTTTTTCGGACTCAGATTGGGCTGGTTGTTTTGACACGCGAGTGTCCACAAGTGGTTTTTGTTTCATGCTTGGCAGTTCATGTATATCATGGTTGAGCAAGAAGCAACCTACTGTGGCCACTTCGAGTTGTGAGGCTGAGTACAGGGCAGTCTTCACAGCTGCGGTTGAGTGTGTATGGCTCAGACGCCTTATGGCTGACTTGGGTGTTGGACAGGACACTGCCAACACTATCTACACTGACAGTCAGAGCGCATTGGCAGTTGCGAGGAACCCAGTTTTTCATGCTCGCACAAAGCACATTGAGGTGCATTACCACTATGTCAGGGAGAGGCTCTCAGCAGGAGAGATCAGCTTGGCTTATGTGCCAACACAGGACAACCTTGCAGATCTTTTCACAAAGGCATTGTCTCATGAGAAGCTTGAAGCTTTCCGCAAAGCTTTGGGCTTACTCCCCTTTGTGGACTGATCCTGTCCTCAGGGCATGGCACTTCCCTTTACTCATGTGCCAGCTCTCGTTCACCGCATCACTCCAGGGGGGATTTGTTACCATATACATGTGGTAGTGATGTGTGTGAACACACTAGGACCGCCGGGGCATTTTTTCCCTCTTTAGGAGGATTTTTCCCCAGTGCATTGTATATACGCCCATCACTCTAGGGCTATCTATCTTTCCATTGCACACTAAGTAACACACTCTCTATTGTGTGCCTTGAGCTTCCTTCGTCTTCTCCAAGCTGTGTGTGTTTCTCTGCAACCCTAATTCCAACAATTTCTTCCCATTTCTACGTTATGTTGGCTTCTTGCTATTCATTGGATGTGCCTCCTTTTCTCTCTCCTCAATAGGCCCTCTGTGGGACGGGTTTCTAACCTCACTCCTATCTTATTGCAAACATAGCAAGAACCATAAACATAATTGTCAATCCATGGGACGAAGCTGACTCAACTAGTGCATAGAAGCTACAGGAGGTTGTCAATATCTTGGAAAACAACAGACAACTTGCATCTAACTCAAGCTACAGTCAAATGACCGAAATCACCAAAAGGTAGTCGGTAATAAGCAAACAATTCACGATCGTTACAGCATCAAATGACATCCAAGTGTTATGAAACTTCTAGGACATGTTTATAAGACCTAAGCACACATGCTTATGGTCTCAAATCTCACTTTAGGTCAAGTGAAAATTTCGCAATTATTAGCAGCAGTGAGTTTTTGACCTAGTCGTTTTTGACCTAGAATGCATCTAAATGCTTAGCAATGATGCCCCAATACCCCGCCTATACTTATTTTATGATTTTCTAGCTTAAATTCCTATTCAATGAAATTAGGCCATGGATCGGCGACGCCAAAAGCTACAGATTATCATGAAATGTTTACGTCAACGCGTAGAGCTCTTACCTACGGTTACAATGCAATAGATGGCATTGCAATGTGACAACCAAGAAGGGAGTAGGAAGCACGAGAAGGAGAGAAGTGAGCGCCGTTAGCTCACGTTGTGTTCTATTATCCAAAAAACTTCTAAAATACTTACAAAAATTGGCTTTTATACCTTAGCCAAGGTTTCTTTGGTCAAAACTAATAATTTGGGAGCTCTAACTAAAGATAGGTTGATACAATCTGGAATCTTGTAGCCTCGGCTCATCAATTACACTGTTTATCTGGAAAGTAGTAGTTACAACATTCCCGATTTATCAAAATAATAAGTGTTTTTACAATTAAAAGCTCTAAAAAATGTTATCCGAGTTAGCTTGCTGCTAACATTCTTTCCCCTCCTTGACTGTGTCATCCCTTAACACAGCTTCATGGACTGAAGTTGTCTTCGAGTTGACGGCTGGTGAGGCAGTCTTTAAGCGCATGTAGGACTCTTTCATATCTAATTCGTCTTTCTTTGTAGGGGACTTGCAAAAAGTGCATGGTGACTCTGTTTTTAAGTTCAATGGCTGAATAGCCAACAAACCTTGATGTAAGGTTGTTGATCACTAGCCCAAATATCTTCATCCGCCATGTGAAGAAACCTGTATAGAATTCCTCTTAAATGCCAACATATTGCTAGATGGCAGAAACATACATCTAGGGTAGAAGCCGTAGAGGACTTCTTTTGAAGGCTATCCACTTAAAACATAGCATAGACCTTTCTTTCCTTTGAGGAAAGACATCCATGGTGCTCTTGCTTGCTGAAGCTCATGAAATGCATATAAGCAGCATTCTGAAAATTTTACAAAACATTGCACAGGAGAGGTCAGGGAGGCTCTTGAAGAAGTTAATGGCACCTGTTAGGGTTTTCACCATGTATTCTTTCGTTGCTGGTCCCTGCTCTGGATCTGGTAGTCTTGGGTAATTTAGCCATGTTGCCCTCGTCTTCTTCAATGCATCATGTGTCTGCCATGTCCTTACCCTTGGTACAAGTCAAAATGTAGGGTCCTTTTGTATGGCTATAGGTGCTCTTGTGAACAGAATTAGGTATATAGAGTTCTTATTCAACCAGTTCTTTCTCCATTTAGGGTGAATATCGTCTGAGCCTTCTACTTGCATATCCTCGTAAGTCTTTCCTTAACTTGCAGTAGCTCCACCTTTATCAATGGGTAGGGTAGTGATTGCTAATTCCATTGAGCATTGATTTTGTTGGGAGTGAGATGAGTTACATTAACTGAGTGGAGAACTCTCAACTCCCAATCCATTGTTGCTTTCCATTAAGCATCTTCTTCTTGGACAATCTGCTCTTTCAGTGCATCTTCCTCAGCTTTAGAAAGCTAGACCATTGGCACTTGCTCGGCTACAGTGATTGGTACTTGAAACTCTGACTCTCTTGCGAGCCCTTTTGATGGCTGTGTTTCCATATCACCAAAAGAAACAGATGGTATATCGATGGTTGGTTGTTTAGAGGTTCTTGCCTCCTCCTAAGTTTCTGTACGTCCTCGCTCAACATCTTATTGACTCTCTTCAATTCTGCTATTTCCTTGAGCAATTGCTCTTCTCTTTGAACCCACATCAATGCAAGGTCTCATCTTTGAGTTTGTTCTAGCTTTAGTTCAAGTTCAAGGTCTTTGTTCCTCTTCTCTAAAGTCTTG
This sequence comes from Adiantum capillus-veneris, assembly GCF_014529385.1. Lineage (NCBI taxonomy): Eukaryota > Viridiplantae > Streptophyta > Polypodiopsida > Polypodiales > Pteridaceae > Adiantum > Adiantum capillus-veneris. The sequence goes on from NC_140945.1 coordinate 3,409, forward strand.
TAGACTTCATCTGTTCCCTTGATTGAGGCTACAATGGGGTTTTCTCTTATCTTTAGAAATGCCTCTTGATCATTGATTCGTTGCTCGGAGTACTGCAAGGAGGCATTAGCTACATCTAGCTGCACTTGGATCTTTTGTACTGACATATTAGTGGTTAAAAGTTCATTGGTTACTTCTATCAGTTGTTGATCTTTGCTTTTGCATGCATCAGATAACTTTGTCAGGAGCTCTCCTAGCTCATCCATCTCTTTTTGTTGTTTCTCCTTTGCAATCTAGTGTATTTCTGCTTCATTTTTTAGCTCTTTAATCTTCCCTTGAAGATCTTCAATGACATTCATTCAGTCTTCTAGCTCTTCTTGCAGACCATCAATCACTTGCTCCAGCTCTTGAGGCTTCGTGTATGCCTCAACTGCTTCTACTTGAGCTGTTGTAGAAGAAGGTCCTGCTTCTTCCTGTTGCTCATGTTCTTTTTTCTTTATTGCGTCACCTTCGTTAGATTTATATATTGGTAAAGACCTTGGACTCGGCATGGGATGATCTTCTTGTTCTGTAGTTGGTGAAGATGGTCTTGCAGACATCTCTCCTTGATTAAGATGTGACTCTCTTTGTTGTGCAGCTTTCGCTTGTCTTTGCTGCTCAGCCGCTTCTTCTGTTGCTTTTCTTTGAGCTTCTAGAGATTATTTAATCTTTAAGGTTTCTGCTTCCGCATACATTCGCACGAGTAAATCTTTGGGATCCTCTAGAATCATCTTTGCTAGGTTCTTGGTTCTTGGTCCCTTTATTTCCCTTGGACTCCATTTTTTGGGGTCTTCACCTGCAGCCTAGCAGATCCGCTCTTATGTTTGCTTTTCTCTTTCAAGTTTAGCCCTTTTTTGCTGTGGTTCCTCTTGGTGAGTTGCCACTGCTTTCTTTTCCATTGCTTCCCTCCTTGCCCTGGTTTCTTCTTGTCTGGTTGTCGACTTCAATACTTGAGTGAAAGTAGTCGCCACTGCATGGTTTGGAGTTGTGCACCATGGCAGTCTCTTTGAGAGGAAGTGGAAATTTTGATGGTAGAGGCGAGATGGATCCTCCACTTGTCATAGGATGAGATCAGAAAATGTGGCAGCAACAGTATCCTTGGTAAAAGAACCTATTGTCTTTCTATCCCTGGCCCGCATTGTCCTTCCTTATGTGGGCAGCTTCAGTGCCTTGGCCACTATATCTTTAGTGATTACCACTTCAAATTTTTCCCCCTGTTGATCCGTGATTTGGGCCGATCCATCTTCTTTGATCATGGATATCAATTTATATGCCATCTGGAAATCCAGTCTGCATGGTTCTTGGTCATAGAAATCACGAAGCCCCAGCCTTCTATTGGCTTCTTTGGTGTCTGGATTTGTAGCTACATCATAAACCTCCTTAGGTAGCATTTGCAATTCTACCGAGTGACCTTCTTCACTCTTGAATCTGCCAGTGAACACCGTGGTGTTGTTTTCTTCGAGCTGTTCTTTAGACAAGTAGGTTGCCTTTGATGTTTTTACTGAGCTTAGATCTAACTGCTACGGTGGCAGATCTTGTAGCTTATCTTTCTGAGACATCCTTTTCCTTGCCTTCTCAACCACTTCCATTGCTCCTACTAGGTGAATACAGTGTCAAAGTTAGAAAATTCTACGAATTTTGCTTTGAAAATGCCTGAGTCTGAATGGTTAGCAAATGATGTCCATACTGCTTCGAATCAATTCTGGAGCATGCATAGATGCATAAAAACATGTAGAGATTAAAATCATGCAGTCCAGGCAAAATTTGTAACAAAAGTAAATAATCCTGCGATTATTTACAGTTGGAGATTTTTTTCAACTTTTTGCATTTTTGACATCAGAGGCTTGAACTTATGGCATTTAGGTATTCTGAGTGAAGTGTGGACTAATTTGAGTGCACTGGGTCCAAATGGTGCCAGATTTATGCTTTTAGACTCTAAAACAATAGATATAAAGAGATTTTGAGTATTTGAGATCCAAACTTGCTCAAACTTGATTAGTCGGCTTGGCACATCATGTTCTTTGGTCCCATAATGTCAAAGTTGCAAATTGCATCCATTCTAGTAAAAAAGTAAATAATCACAATTATTAACTTTTTCATCAAATTTGGATTTTTTTGTTGCATATTGGTTCTAGGCATCATGCAAAGTCTGTGTGATTTGGATAAAAAAATGTGACAGTTAACTCAAAATTTGGATTGAAAAGACTTTGGTATGTTTTTTGACAAATTCAGAGTTTTTCTTGATCATTTTGGCTTATACTTGACATGTGGCATGTAGTAGATGTGTACAAGTGATAGGTGAAGTGAAGAAATCAATTTCAAGCCAAACAAGCACAAAAGTATATAATCACGATTATTTACGGCAATAATTTTTTTTTGCAAGAATTGAAAATTTGATGACCTAAACATATTTAATACATTTAAAACAAGTCCTATAATGAATTTGGTAAAGTTTGGTCGTGTTGGCATTACTTTGTGCTCTCGTCGACACTGAAATCACCGATTTTAGTGACTACTTGGCATGTAGGGGTTGTTAGTCACGTTTGAAGCTATGGACTTGTCCGCTACATAGTCCTGATGCTATTCATCTAGTTTTGGCCCATTCGGAGTCAGTTTGACTTCATATGTCAAATTTGACACTTTGTAGCCTTCGAGCTATTTTATGTTGTTCGAGATCTTGCCTTGACTGTTTCCATGAAACCATCTAAGTACATTGTGTATAGACCTCGTCTATAAGCTGCCCGTGGAGTCAGAATCCAATTTTGGCATATGGCAAAAACCTAGATTATTAACTTGGGACCCCCTCGACCCCTACCACATGGTCATCTGGTGATATAAGAGTGTTCTATTGTATAGGGGCATGCTACAATTCAAGTCTCATCCAATTCGGTTGAGCTGACAGGCCACTATGGTCAATTTTGTGTCGTAGAACTTTGTGTGCACAGCTGGGTTTCTAGGGTTTTTTCTTGAGTCAAGACTTACTATCTGGCCATATAGAAATGTTCATTGATAAGTTTAGAACTTACCCCTCATGTTTCGTGTGAGACGGCGCTATAAATGGACGATTGTAGACTCCGAAAATCGTGCACGAAGAAGGTAGAAAGCTCTCTCCTCCAAGTGGAAATGAGGTGATTTTGGGCTACCTTGGATATCTATAGTCGGACTTCCCAAACTATTTTTCTCCAGATTCCCTTGTTAGTCCTACTACACTGTGAAATCTATGTTAGACTCAAAAATTTCTTCAATCAAATTCCGTTAGCTCATTCTGCAAGAATTTGTTAAAAAAGGCCTTGGCGGCCTAATTTAGGCTTCCCGCTTTCATCTGTCGATTCTATTGAAATTTGTCCGCCTTGTTTTTCTGATCATCAATCTTTAGTTTTTCCATCTGAGCTCATTTGCTATTTATTATTAATTTTGATCTGTTAAATAAAAAAATCAAAGAAAATAATAAAATGCACTAAAAAAGAAAAGTGAAAAATCAACAATTAAGGAAATCCATTGAGAAACACCGCTTTATTGTTTTTGGTAGATTTCTCTAATTTTAAGCTCCAATATCAAGAAAAAATGATGAAAATAAGCAAAAAAACTATTTTTGCTATATTTTTTGATAGTATATACACTATTTACACTCATCGGGGATATGTTATCAATTAAATTCTCTTGTTGATGATTCTATAAGGGAATTATTAGGTAATTTTGCAAAAATCACACTTTAACATCCAACTTTTTCCTCCCTCTTCAAACATTGCCCTTAATTACTTAGTTCCCTTCCACCCCTCCTAGATGGCGTACTCCGGGACGACCGTATGCATGGGTTGAACAATTGTGTCTATGCATAGCTTTGGTTGGCTCTACCATGCTTCGAAGATCAATGCAATTCAAACCATTATGTTATGCAAGAGTTGGGTCTTGAGTAATTAACTCTAGGGTTTTTGTGGTCGAGGTTTCCTACTGCTGTTTCCCAAAGAGGAAATCTTGTAGCTTGTGTGCTCTTTGCTTTATTGTACCGTCAGGATGCTTTGGCATGTGGAATTCCTAAGCTATCGATATCAATGATGACGGTTGTTGAGCTTTAAGTCACCATTGGTATCTTGGTTTTTCATTGATGAACAGTTGTGATTGAGTGTTTTGAGACTTAATTCTCCACTGCTTCATCGGTTTTACAGTTTGTGGAGAAGATAAGTGCACCTTTTTCATCCAAATCCATCTTGTGTTAGGTTTCCTACTCGAAGATGCTATTCCTTGTGTCTTTAAATTTGGAACCCTCTTTGGTACGGTAGATGATGTCTTGGACACTCAAATTTGAGACGGCTTGTCCTTAAGTTGTGATTTTGGTACCCAAATATGCCTAACTCCTTGCATGCTACTTGTAGCATTTCCTTGTCTAGAGGATGAAGAAGATTGATTGCTTCATGGTTTCTTCTGCTGGTAACCTCTTTTCCATTCCTCTTTGCTTGTTGCAATTGAGTTGTCCGCCTTTAGGTGATATTAGCTTGAGTTGATTGGTATCCCAATCTAGTACTGCCTTGTACATCCGCATCCATGAAATTCCAAGAATATTTTTTTCATTCATGTGTTCATCTGGTAAGCATACAAATTGATGAGGGCATGAACATCCATGTACTATCACATTCAAGTTGACTACTCCCAATACCGGTGTTGGGTTCTTGTTGCATCCTTTGATAGCCGATATTCCCGATATCAAAACTGATTCGTTGCTTTCTTGTACGTGGAATAACTGACTACATTTACTCAAGATCCTGTATCTACCAATGAATTTGTGCTATAATTGTTCAGTTTTACTTTGATGCGAAGGTCCATTCCATCTAACCATTCATCATCCGTTGACACTGCATCCTTCTGCAATTCCCATAGTCTTTCATCTGGTTCCAGAGTGTTAATGGGAATAGGTATTTGTTGATTTTTAAGAGCAGCTTTCCTTTTGAGTACTCAAAGGCATGCTTCCTCTTGGGCTTCATCAATGACCCACTGTCGTTTCATCTTTCTCTACTTTGCTGCATGCATCTTCTCTAGCAATTCATTGGTTAGTGGCAAATTGTACTTCTTTAAACGGCATTTGCTAATCCAATTAGCCATTGGTTTACCATCTAGAGTGGACAACTTAACTGCTCCACTTGGGGATACATCTTCAATGATAAATGGTCAGTTTCCCTTTTTCTTAAACTTGGGAATGTGTTGCTTAAGGGAGTACACTAAAACTAAGTCCCATTTTTTAAGATTTGTGACTAGATAGGAATCAAAAAATTATTTTTGTTTCCACTTTTTTGCATAGATGTGAGCTACAACTATTAGCCTTTTCTCATCAAGCTTTTCTAAATCTTTGAGCCTCTGTGATAGTTCATGTCCAGTCCACTCAAGATCCTTAGCTACCCTTAGTGTCGGCAATAGAAATTCCATAGGCAGTATGGCATCAAGACCATAAACAAGGTTAAAGGGTGTAGCATTTAAAGATGTCTTGAATGAAACTCTATAATCCCATAGAGAGGCATGGAGATTCATTTCCCAATCAGTCCATCGTGAAATAACCACTTTAGTCAATACCGAGCTAAGAATTTTATTTGTCTGCTCAGCTTGTCCATTTGCTTCTAGGTGATAGAGAGCCGATTTGTTATCGATGACCATAAATTTATTCAGCAGATACTTAATTATCTCATTGAGGAAATGAGTTCCCCTATCACTAACAATTTGCATGAGTAGATTTTTATATAAGAATTCGGTTGTGATTCTGGCATCATTCCTTTGGGTTGCCTTAGCCTCGGCCACCTTGGTCAAATAGTCCGTAAGCTACAATGATATTTTAAGCTTGAGTTCTATAAGCAGGGGGTTGGATTGGCCTGACATAATCTATGTCCCATTTTTCAAAAGCTCTAACCCCCCATCATCGGTCTTAAAGGCATGCTATCTACACGGGTTGGCATTTTTGCTCGTTGACATGCATCACACCTTTGAACATATTGTTTGGCATCTGCAAAAAGTGTTGTCCACCATATGCTTGTCATTAAGATTGCTCTAGCGGTGGTTTCACTAGAAAAGTAACCTCCAGCTAATCCAGCATGTGCTTGTTCTCTATAATGGGAATATATTCGTCTTCAATTTCACAAAGACGTAAATGTTAATCCTTTCCCTTTTGATACAATTGGTTCCCAATAAGAGCATAGTCTCTTGCTTTAGTTTCAATTTCTCTTTGGCGGCATTTACTTATATCCTCAGGAAATGTTTGGCTTGATAAGTAAGTAACTAGATAGTTACTCCACTTAGGAACGAGTGATATTTGGAACAATGTCACATGAGGTATGGGTGCTTGTTTTTGGCATTTAGGACATTTTTTTACAAATGGGTGAGCATCACTCCTCATGGTTGGCCAAAATAATCAAAGTCTTAAGACTCACTGCATAGTTTGGTCTTCCACAAAGTGAAGTCCTACTATGGTAATATGTGCTTGACTTAGGTATTGGGTTTTCTCCTCAGGATTAATACACAAAATCAATATTCCATCTTGATTTGTTTTGTATAGCCTTTCAGCTAGTGATACATAGCCGATTGCTCAATTAATTTGGGTGTAATAGGAAGTGGTATTTTCTAATCCACTTGAGCTATGGTCATCAATGAAACCATATTTTCTGACCATCGGGGTATCATTTCCACAAAGAACAGATATGCATCTGGTAGATCATCGTCTACCCCTTTTGGTGGTTCTCCTGAAATAATCCTTGACAAATGATCTGCACTTTGGTGAGTGGTGCCCTTTTTTACAACCACATAAAATCAAATTCCAAAAGAATGATGACCCATCTCACTATTCTTCCTGTGTTGCATGGCTTGTTGACCAAGTACAATAACGCTTGGTGGTCCACAAAGAACACAAACTTGCTAGCTAATAGGTAATGTCTATACCTTTTTACGGCATAGATCATTCATAATCCTTCTCTTTCAATGGTTGTATAGTTTTTCTCTACCATATTCAATTGTCTACTAGCATAAGAAATACGAAAATCAAATTTTTGGTCTCCTAGTTGAGCTAGTATACACCCAATGGCAAAATTGAAAGCATCTACATGTATGTGGAATATCTTATTCCAATCTGGTGATTTTAATATTGGGGCTGAAGTGAGAGCTTGCTTAAGCTTTATGAAGGATTCTTCACACTCATTAGTCCATTCAGAGAGTGTAATCAAATTGTACATGGGTTTTGCAATTATAGCGTACATGTAAATGAATTGTCTGTAATATCCGCAATGTCTCATGAAAGCTTGAGCCTCTTTGATTGTTGTCGGTCTAGGCAACTCAGCAATAACATGAATTTTATCCATATCAATAGCTATGCCATTTTTAGACACTATATGTCCAAGAATTTTTCCTTGTCTGCCCATAAATGTATACTTTTCAAGATTTAAACAAATCCTATAAAGTCTACATTTTTCAAATACTTTTTGAGGTGTTCAAGATGATCATCTTGGATTGAAAAATATACACATAGATCATCCATATATACTTCCAAGAAATTTTGAAGATATTCTTTAAAAGCATAAGGTGGCAGGAGCATTAGTTAGCCCAAAAGGCATAACCCGATAGGCATAACCTGATAGAAAAAAATACCCATTCAGTTGCAAACGCAGTTTTATGTTGATCTTTGGGATCAACCAAAAGTTGATTAGCCATCTAAAAAGTTGTAAGCTTCTTTTCCTACAACTTGTTCTAAAACATGCTCATTGATTGGAAGAGGAAAATTGTCTCTAATGGTGACTGCATTCACTTTCTTGAGATTGACACACACTCTTAATTTTCCATTTTTCTTGGGTACTACCACAATGGGAGACACCCAATCTATGTGTTCAATTTCATAAATGAATTTTGGATTCCTTTATCTTTTCTATTTCCTTTTTTATTTTTCTCGAAAATGTTTCATTATAAGTATATGGCCTTTGACTGCTTGGTTTTCCATCATCTCTCATAGGTATGGTATGTTGGCAGATTTCTCGATCAACACCCTTGAGATCCTTATAAGACCAAGCAAATATATCCCGATATTCTTTTAGTTAGCTTAACAAAAGCTCTTCTTCTTCTTCAATCGGGTCGTTTGCAATGTAGGTAGGTCTATGCTCTTCTCCTAGTTCAGCCAGATCTATCTTTTTTGCATTTTCTAGTCCTTCATAGGATTCACCCCGTTTTCTTAGTTCCTTGACAGGTTGTTTGACTATAATCTTTTGGTCTTGGAGAGTATATTTCTTGTAATGGGATGGAACACTCATTACATCTTTACCCTCTTCCTCAGTTGTTTCCATTTCAGTGGTATACATCTTCTTTAAAGCTTTCTTCAACTCTTGATACTTCTTTTTTCATTCAACTCGTGTCATGGTTAAAACCTTGTCCTGGTATTTAGGTTTTTCTTGAGTTTCTTTTCTCGTTTTTTTATTGTTTTTTATATTTCTTGCTTTTCTTCTGAAGGATATCTGCCCATGATTTTTTCTTTATCACAATCATGTGCATCTATTTGCATCAAGAACTGTGTTCTACAATAGACTAATGGCATGGGTTTAGATCTCAAGTCTTCTATACCATTCTTGTCTTCTTGATTTCTGGTTTGGCAAGTCAAAAAAAATTCCTCCCCTCCTTTCATGAGCAGTTTAGCTCTCCCATGTTCTTTTTCCGGCCCCAAATCATCAGAGGTAGCTGAATGTTCTTCTAGCTCGTCTGCTGCATCATAGTAGAGATTTGAAAAGACGTGTTTAGCTTTCATTAAGTCCTTGGGTTCTTGAATTTTGTCTTCAATGTGAAGGGTTGAAATCATTTGTATGGGAATTATGTCATAGCCGTCCTCATTGCAAAATTGAGTAGGCATAGATGTATTCACACATACATCCATTGTTGCCAAAATTTGAGTCCACTCAAATGGCTCAAACAAATGCTCTGAAAAGGGTTCGAGTATATAGGATTCATTTGTGCAATCTCTTTCTAAGGTACATTCTTCTTGTTTTAGACTCCCATTTTTTGAGGCTCCACACATCCAAATAGGTGTGTCTTTGTTTAACCAAGATGGAAGCTTCATTTCAGTCGAAGAGACTGAGTCAAATTCTTGTATGGGCGTTTTCATGACATCTCTATAAGTGTGATCTTTTAGATTAGCCCTTGCTATTGATCTCACTTGCTTCAAGTACATGTAATTGTTTCCCCAATCTTGAATGAGTTGTACTTGTCGCATGAAAGGTCTTCCCAAGGTGATTTCATAATTGAGTTTCTTTCCAAAGTCCATTATTCTAAACATATGTTGATAATCAATTTCACAGGAACTAACTATCACTTTTTCAAGCAATCCTAAGGGCCTTTCGATGTGTCAGCCAATTGCAATTTCATTCGAGTTTGTCTAATGGCTAGTTTTTTGCATGATTCACATACTACTTTCATGGCTATGGCTATGCATGTCCCCCTATCCAGTATTTCCATGGTTTCTATATCCTTATATCTCATTAAAAGGGTCGTGCTTCCTTCTTCCCCTTCATAGTATTCTCCGACTTTGTTCACTGCGACAGATCTAATCTCTTTGTTATACAATTTGTGTTTCAATTAACCCAAATTTTTTGCGATTAGCCTATCATCCCAACCTTCTCTAGAGTTTTCTATAGATCATTCCATAAATATGGTCTGATTTTTAACAGTTCTCCTAAGTAAGAGTGCATTGAATGGGTGTAGACATGATTGAATGGATGTTGTCTACCTCTAGGGTCTATTTCGCTCTTTTTATCTGAGTGGTTCTACACACTATGGATTTGTCTTTGTTATCTCCCAAGTAAGAAGGTAGTGTTTTCAGAGTCATTGGTTTAGATATTCTTGAAGCTTTAGAGCCGCAATCCCGGTACAAGGATTGTACATCCATGTTCATATCAGGAGGTAGATTGTCTAACCAAACTTCCTCTATAGGAGCTACTTCAAAGTTAGGCTTCCATCATTAATCTCTCTCAATTTTTTCCATAAATATCATGGCCAGTCTTCTTCTATGAACGGAATTCCATCTAAGGCATCTTCACTGTTAGGCGTCTTACCATATTTTGATAAGCTTCAAGCTTAGCTGCTTCCATATCTAGAGAAGGATAGCTTTTCCATTTGTTTTTCATGTTTTGGCCTACTTTAAGTCCTGCTTGATAAGCTTCCAAGGCTGCATTGATTGGCTCAAAAATTTTGTATACCAAAATTAATCCTCCAGATTTCACCATGGTCTCCTTGATTTCACTTCCAGTTTCATTCACTTTTTCCTGAAATAGTTTCTTGGCTTTCTCCTCAATTTCAGCCCTTTGTTTCTCTTTTCTTATCTCATACCTCTGCCTTTTTCTTCTCTTGGTCTTTTGAGAGGAAATTTTAATATTCTCCAAGTCATCAGAGGAGTTATGTTTCTTTTTCTTAGCCTGGGCTCTAGTGATTACCTTGATTGGAACAATAGGTTCACTCTCCAATGAGCTACTAGGTATCACTTGGACTACGTTCACTATTGTTTTACCCTTATTTAAAGGGTTTTTTAGACAATCTTCAAGGAAGTGTCCTCCCTTTTTGCAAAATTGTATACAGAAAGCTTCAACTGGCTTAATGTTCTTGTCTGGCTCTAGGCATTCAGTTTTACAATGATCATCTGCACCACAGTTATGGAAGTTTCCAGTTCTTCGCTTAATCATGGGTCTTACCAGTGGAGGTCTAACACCTTGATTACCTACGTAGTACATAGGTGTAAGCTCTGGTGTAGCATAAGTCACAGGTTCTTCCATTAGTGCTGAATGTGAATTATACCACTCTCCTTCTACCTTTACTGTAGATGGACTAGGCTCAACATAGGGTGCTTGTTCATCTATAATTTTGTCTTAATGTATGTACTTTACAAACACTATATATGTCCAGGATATGGAGGTTATTGACCCAACTCGAGTTGAGGTCTTTCCATACCCATCGGTGGTCTTTGAGCTGGGGCCATATTAGGCTGATATCTGTACATGGGTTGTCCTTGTGGCCTCATAGGCACATATTGAACATTTCCATCATACTTTGGTCGGTAATAGCACTTATTAGTCTCATGGTTGGTCCATTTATCCTTGATTGCATACCATTTTTGCGGCCTAATTGGTTGTCCGTGTTGAGGTATCCCTTTCCCTGGTCCCCTCATGAGTGGTTTTGCATGTTATTCATTATTTCATTCATCCTTTTGAGCATGTGTACTATGGCTCTAAGCGGTGCTGCAGCAACTGTTCCCATTTGTTTTGGTTTGGTGGATGCTTTGTTATCACTTTGATTGTCCTTAGGGACATCTTCTTCATTGAGAACATCACAATTGTCTCCCAATTCAATGGCGTCCGATAGACACTCTTTTAGGGTCATATGTTTCTTGCTATACAATATAGAATAAAGTTCTTTGTTTAGCAGTCCCTCTAGAAACAATGACACTAATCTTTCTTCTGCAAGTATTTCTAGTTTTGGACATCTTGCAATGTATTGCTTCATTCTAGTTGCACAATCCCTGACAGAACCACCTTGTTTCTGTTTGAAGCTATAGATTTGAGCTAATGTATTATGTTTGATCCCTGTTTTGGAACATGCAGCTACAAATCCTTGAGCTAAGGTATTTAAATCCATGATTGACCCCGGTGGAATGTTTTGGAACCATGTCAGTGCTTTTCCTTCTAATGTTTTTCCAAATCCCTCAAACTGAGTATGGAAATCAAATATACATTCTGCTCTCAGCACTTGCTTAAATCTTGCTAAGTGATCATATGGATCCCTAGATCCATTGTATTTTTTGACCCATTTTTGAAAATCAGCTGGTCTGACACATCTATTTGGTTCAACTTCTGGTTTTTTGGCAGGTTGGTCATATATCGAGTCCTTCAAACCAGTCTGGAATAGTGAGTCATGTATCCCTGGACTGGCTTTAGTGTCACCCAATTTTCTCGTGATGAGGTAGGTTCAGATTTTTTAACATTGCTCCCAAAAGATCTCTCGTGGAGTTCCAGTCTTAGAATAGTTTCTCGCCCTTGGCCCAATATCCAATCTCTTATGGAGTACCCTTGGTATTTGGTTTGTTCCACCTCCTCAGGATTCATCATAACAAAGTTATTGTTATAACAATCTCTAAATAGGTAGGTTGGTAGATCTGTTGAACCCTTGTCTTTGGTTTTGAAGATATAGATCATTTTCATGGGTGTTAACTGTCTAGATTTGGCATGAGAGGTCCATAGAAGATCTTTGATGTTTCTATCCTCCCAACAATAGACTCTGATCCTACGATTATCCGTGCTAATTCGTTTCAAAGGCTTCAAATCAACTTGATCGTATCCCTCAAATTCTAAAGTTGATGGACCTTCTTTTGCTGCCATATTTGGAATTATGGTATTTACTTCTACCCCCATTTGTCTATCACATCAGGGTTTCCAAATTTTAAATGCCAAGTCTCGTTTCTATCCATATACATTTTTCCTTGGTTCTTTGCTCTTATTTATCTTCAAACTCTATCTCATGGTCATCAATGCGAACAGTATACTCTTCATTAGGATCCAGGTAAACATGAGCTCCATGGTCATTCGTCTTATAAAATGTGAGTATGTGCTTATATCGCACTGTCGTTCTGGTTCCTGAATGAGTCGGATAAAAAGACATTTTAGATGTTGATTCTAAAAAGGTATCTGAGACTTCTTCAAATATAGTGTCCAAGTGATCGCCTTGATTCACACTCTCTTCTTGGATACTCTACTAGCAGTCTCTCCAAATATACCTTCGTTTGCTAGTATACGACAAGATCTAAGGTTCATATAGACTTGTGAAGCCCTGGATAGAGTACAACCGTCGGATTGACTTGTTATCAGTTTCTTCCACTTGACTTGATTGCAACTCCTTTCAAGCTTTCAATTCCTTGTCTGAAACCTGATTCTTGTATCAGTTTTAATCAAGTTAGCTATTCTTTCACAAAGACTATAATTTTTTACTAATTATTGTAACTGATCTATGTATATTACTTTAATTTGAGCTAAGTGAGTCAGCAATTAAGACTTTTAAATTCTACTTTTTACAAAAAGCCAAAGGACTAATCTGCAACCTAGAATCTGAGTGAACATGTACTAATTTGGATCCGATTGAGCCCAAAATTGACCGATGGTCTTGTATTATGTTGTTCTAACACTGTACAAGCTCAAAAGTGTAAAATTTTGTCATTGTGTATCAAAAGTAAATAATTGTGATTATTTACTTCTCTCAATTTTCAAACTTTTTAGGCTTGTTTTGCCAAGTAATCAACTTGCTAAGGTCTTTGGACAAGTTTCACTGAGTTTGGAAAACATTTCTCCAAGTTATCAATTGTTTCGTGTCCACGGACTCAGTTTTTGAGAATCTGGCTTAAGTCTCACTTTTGTGATCCAAATTCCACCAAATTTGATTTGTGTGGTCTACTTGATATGCTTGACCTTGTGGTATACTCAAATGTGCAAAAATGTCCAATTTTGTAGCATATGTAAATAATCGGGATTATTTACTCCTGGTATTTTTGTGAAACTTTTTGCCACAATGTTGACACAGAATGGTTAAGCAGCCAACTTAATCTCCCTAGCTAAGTTTCATCAAGTTTGGATAATCCCTGTTCAAATGGTCAACAATTTTGTGTTTGCAGACTGACTTTACAAATTTGGCCATAATTTTCACTTCAATGATTCAAATCTTACCAAATTTGACTTGTGGACTTAATATAACATGCTAAAACTAGTGGTATGCTGGGTTGGTCAAAAAAGTTGCGAAATGGGACAAAAGTAAATATTCGTGATTATTTACTTCTGGTAAATTTTTACACCTTTTTGGTAAAAAAATCATGTACACTTGTTTAACACTTCGATATAAGCCTCTAAGTCAAGTTTCACTAAGTTTGAACAAGATTTTTTCAATTCACACTCAAGTTCTCGACAATCAGTACAAAATTCAATTCTTACCAAGGTTTTAGTCAATTTGGTGATCCAAATTCTATGGGCCTTTAGAAAAGATGTTTGTACACATGCATAGAGTCTCTGGTATCAACCTTGGTCACTTTTGAGCTGAAAGTAAATAATCGCGATTATTTACTTTTGGCCTAAAATGAGCACTTTTTTCAACTTTTTCATTGCACAGTCTCTTTATGATCTATTTTAAGCCTCTGAGTCAAGTCAAAACTTAATTTGTCCTAAAATGTCAAGAAAAAGTAAATATAGGTAGTTGGAGTTCCCCTCTTACCATACCCTCGCCATAGGATATGTATCTGGGCGGTTTCTTATGCTTTTGATGTCAAGTTGGCAATCACACAGCAGTGGTTTTGAGTAGTTTATGCTTAGTGGTTGTTTTGAGTAGTTTATGCATTGTCGGGTTTGAGAGTTTTCTTTCCATACAGAGGAGACTTTGTTAGATTTTTCCACGAGTCCACTTTATGCATTCTTGGCACATTTGGATGCTCTTACACATTGACTTTACTACTTTTGGTTTTAGTTTTTGCTCTTGTTATAGGGGAAACTCTACCAAAATTATCTCAATCAATTTTCCATAAAGTTTTTGGCTACGTTCTTTTGAGTCATAGTTGCAAGTAGTGCTTCCAAAAGAGAAGAGTACTACATCAAAAAGTTTGATGGCACAAACTTTGCTATTTGGTGGCAGCGTATGCAAGATGTTTTTAACAACAAAGGCTTGATAGCACCCTTGCATGAAAGAAGAGAGAATGCGTACACTGATGAATAGAGGGAAGGCTTGAATGAGCATGCTATGGCGACTATTTGCCTACATCTTGGTGAATCCATTTACGTTACCATAATGGATAAGACCAATGCCAAATATTTATGGGATGCTCTATGTGTCGCATGGGATGGCAACAATGCCTCAAACAAGGTGTTCTTGATGAAGAAGCTTATGCGTATGAATATGAAAGTGGGCACTAATGTTAGTTCTCATTTGAACAAGTTCAACAACATATTTTCACATATTACTTCAAAAGGTCTCAATTTTGGAGATGAAATGAAGGCCATTTTTTTGCTATGTTCGCTACCAACATTATGGGATACCTTCAACATAGCCATAAGACATTCTCCACCCAATGGAAAGCTAGTTTTCAATGATGTTGCTAGTGCGTTGCTCACTGAGGAGATTCGACGTCAATCTCTTGATGCAAGTGGGCATGGTGATGCGTATGTGGCTAGTGGAAATCGTGACAAGAAAATGCAACGTGGTTGTATCCACGGTCGTTTTCAAGATTGCAGGCAAGGTCGTAGAGTGTCACAGCAAAGATATGAGAAATGTTGAGTGTTACTACTACCATAAAAAGGGACAAGCTCAAAGAGAAAGCAAAGTTTGACAAACCTAAAAGCAACATGAAAGTTGAAGATATTCATGTGGTTGAGTCTCTAGCCATTGAGACAGTTTCTGACGTGCCAAATGATGTAGTTTCTACACATTGCAGCATGACAAGTTCACAGAGAAAGCAAAGTCTGACAAACCTAAAAGCAACGTGAAAGTTGAAAGATTAATGTGGTTGAGTCTCTAGCCATTGAGACAGTTTTTGACATGCCAAACGATGTGTTGATTTTCACATCAAATTTGAGTCCCGATGCATTCTTAGCTCTTGACAAGTGTTATGCATAGAATTGGATTGTGGACTTAAGTGCTAGCTTTTACGTGACTCCTCACAAGGAGTGGTTTTCTACATACACTGCCACACATGGCACAGTGAAGCTAGGAAATTCTTATGAGCTTGATTTATGCGGTGTAGGCAGCAACATCAAGTTTTCTATGCGTAATGGCACTAAGTTTATGCTACAGAATGTCAAACAGGTACCCAAATTGACAAAAATTTTGATGTCTGTTGGACAGCTCGATGATTTGGGTTACACTACCATATTTTCTCATGGATCTTGGATTATCAAGAAGGGAAATTTGGTCATGTTTAAAGGCCATAAATTTGTCTCATTTTACTCACTTTATGTCTCTTCCAGGAAAGAAAATTCTATTTGTGTAGCCAAGCTGTCATCTACAGAGTTGTGGCATAGCCGGCTAGGTCATATGAATTAGAAGGGAATGAAAGTCTTCCAGTGTTCTGGTTATATCCCTATGTTAGATTACTCTGACCCCTCTTTATGTGAGCATTGTATCTATGGCAAACAGACTAGGTTGACATCCGTGCCTTTGGACAAGGAGTTAGGGAGTCCTCTAGATCTCGTTCATAGCAACTTGTTAGGAACTATGTCAATCAAGTCTCTAGGAGGAGCATTATACTTCCTGACATTCATAGATGACTCTACTAGAAAGGTATGGGTTTATCTCTTAAATCAGAAGAACGACATCTTTAGTGTCTTTTAGAAGTTCTTAGCATTGGTCAAGAACCAATCGGGTAGAAAGCTTAAAGCTTTGCAAATTGACAATGGAGGCGAGTACATCTCCTCCAAGTTCGAGGACTTTTGCACAATAAACAAGGAATTAGAAGAAAGTTTGCCACGCCTTACACACCTGTTCTTGAATAGAACCATTTAAGAACGGGTCACTTATATGTTGTCTATGACCAACTTACCTCAAGAATTTTGGGGAGAAGCTATTACGACGGCTACTTATTTGATCAATTGGTCACCTAGTACACCACTAAAGTACAAGGTTCCATAGGAGATGTGGATAGGAAAAGGCCCAATTAAGATAGATTACGTGTGTTTGGGTGTGAGGAATTCTCACATGTGCCAAAAGAGCTTAGAAAAAATTTGGACCCCAAATCACACAAGTGCATCTTCATTGAATGTGGTGTGGACGGAGAGATGGGGTATCGTCTCTGGCACCCAGAATCTAAACAGATTATATGCAGCTCACAGGTGATATTCAACAAGTTTAAGATGCATAGAAAGCCAGTGAAAGACATTGAGTATCTCATAGTACGGTTTGAAGATGTCACCTCACCACCAGTTACATAGAATGTTGGATGTGCTAGTGATGCACCTTCCACTAGTACACACACACACATGTTTCTCCAGAGAGAGTGAAATCCAACAGTCAAGCACTTCGGTGATCTACTCATACACCTTGTGCACCTAAGCATTTTGAGCCAGGATTAGACTATTTGCTAGTCACTGATTGTTGTGAGCCCACTTGCTACAACGAGGCCATTCAAATAAATGATAGCGTGAAGTGGGAAGAGGCTATGCAATTTGAGTATAACTCAATCTTAGCAAATGAAACTTTGGAGTTGATAGATTTACTTACCGATAAATAGGCATTTCCATGCAAATGGGTGTACAAGAAGAAGTATACCGCCGATTATACCACCGATGATCCCGAGCCTAAGTGTAAGGCTAGATTGGTTGCTAAAGGGTTCAAGAAAACAAAAGGCGTGGATTTTGATGAAATATTTTCTCCCGCGGTCAAGAAAAATACACTTCGTCTTGTGCTTGGTCTAGTAGCCATCGAGGACATAGAATTGGTCGAAATGGATGTCTACATGAAACAGCAAGAAGATTTTGCAAATAAAGCTTGAGAAGCCAACACGGGTAGAACTGTTGTGTAGACTCAAGAAATCTTTGTATGGATTAAAGCAATGCTCATGGAAATGGTACATCAAGTTTGATAAGTACATTCAATCCTAGGGTTACGTACAGAGCCAAGAGGATCAATGCTTGTACACAAGGAGGTTGAACAATGGATCCCTCATCATTCTGATTTTGTACTTGGATGATATGCTCATAGCCAAGAAGTCAAAAGATGAGATTGCACTTCTCAAGGATGCCTTTAAGCAAACAGTTTTCTATGAAATATTTGGGCGATGCACATCACTTTCTTGGTATGCGTATCAAGAGAGATCTCAAACGTGGTATACTTGAACTTTTGCAGGAACAGTATATTCACAAGGTCTTTATATTCACAAGGTCTTGCAATGTTGTAATATGCAAGGGGGAAAATCATTGAGTACCCCATGGCTGCATACAAAAAACTTAGCAAGCATGATTGTCCCAAATCAATTGTTGAAAAGGCAGAGATGGAAAAGGTGTCGTATTCTTCGGCAGTTGGCACAGTCTCATGTTTGACATGGTTATCACATGATCAGACATTGCATATGTAGTGGGAGTGGTCAGCAGGTATATGGAAAATCCAGGCAAGAAGCATAGAGTACATTTTGAGATACATCAAGGGATCAGCCAGCAAGTGCTTACGCTTTGGGAACAGTGATACATCCATAGTTGGATACACTGATTCGGATTATGTGGGTTGTGTGGACACTAGGAAATCCACATTTGGCAATGCTTTCTTGTTTGCTAGAGCGGCAATTTCTTGGAGATCATGTCTCCAAAATCGCATTTTGTCTTCCACCACTGAGGCAGAGTATGTTGCAGTTTCCAATTCCAGTAAGGAAGCTGTGTGGTTATCTTGTCTAGTGGGAGAACTTGGTATACACCAGACTCAAGTGCTACATTGCGACAGTCAGAGTGCGAACCCCGTGTGTCATTCCAAGTCAAAACATATAGAGGTCAGGTATCATGTGGTACGGGATACTTTGGCTAGCAAAGGATAAAAACCCAGTGGATGCTCTAAGGAAGAGCTTAGCCTCAGAGCCATTTGCACATTGCATAGAGATGATGGGCGTAGGGTGAAGCTATGGTTATGCTTCACGTTTGTACAATTGTATATAATAGTCCCTACATTCTTTAGCCACTTGGGCCATGTTGGCCTTCAAGTGGGAGATTGTTAGGTTTCAAGCCCCGTGACCGGTTATGGCTAGGCTCCCGCCCACTTACTTCCATTCTCTAATATAATGTCAATAAGGAGAGTGAGAAAGGTTCTTCTCACATTGCTCCACCAAACACAGTGTGTCTGCTTCTTCCCTTTCCCCCTTCTCTCCTTCCCTCTCTTGCATCCTGCACTTCCATCTCCAAAAGACCCCTTCAAAGCAAAATCCATTACAAAATCATATGGTTGTTGAAAGCTACCAGTTGACCCAGATTCCCTTAGAATTTGTTGACAAATGCTTCTATGAAGATCATTAAGGACAAAAGTTTCAATTAACTTTTAAAAGTAAAAGTCAAAAGCCGACAAACCCCATAGTGTTCAAGTATTTGAATGTGACCAAGCTCATGTATGCTTATCAAGATGCAGATGGCAATGAATACTAGCAAGGTCATGACTTAATACAAGTCCATATAGACGGTAATACAAGACCAAGGTCAACACCAAAATCTTTTCTAATGAGACAAATTTTTCCAAAAAGTATAATGAATCTTCTAAGATCAAAGGTTACTCAAATGCCGCCATATAATGCACAATAGTTGCAAGAAAAAGGTGTAGTATCATAGCAAAACAAGCCAGCATTGATCGAAGCAGGTGATCAAATCAAAGAAGATGTAGAGAAAGCTCAACCCGAGGACACCACCGTAGTAAGATCAGTCAACAAAAAAATAAATCCCGAGAGAATCAAGTGAAACATTATTGGTCAATATGAAGAAAAGCTATCAAGCGAGTTAAAGCTAGAGTTTTAGCTAGACAAGTACTTCATTTCTTATTGCACTTGGCAAAAGCAACAATCTTCCAATCGTGGCCAACCACAATTGGAAGATTCTCTTGAATTCATTAGCATATTTGAAAAAAATGAGAAAAATGTTGGGGAATCATTTTCCACCGCCATTCAAATTGGTACATATACCCTCATAGCTCAATTTCATGTGATGATAGTCAAAGGTACACCACACGACATCATATTGGGAATTCCACTAGACCAAAAGGTTCTAGAGATACGAATTTCAAACAAGATACAGTCTTCAAAGACAACCAAGAATGAAGACCAGGAATGGCCACCAATGGGAGACATCACAAAGTCCTCAAATACAACTCAAATGGAGACTGATGCCAAAGCAGAGCTTATTGAAGATGATTCATCTCCACCTAATAGAACCTAAGGGTTACCGTATGGTATCACATGAGTGTACAATAGAGGGGGTTTTCTAAGGCCAAATGGATAGATTTTACATAAGAGGGTCCCGTATGTAGGGGTTTAAAAGGAAATTTTGTTGCATGCAATGGCGTCCCCCTATTACTACTATTGAATCCCCTGTGGTATGTGTCTTTAGGAATTATCTACCCGTCCTATAAGTTTCATCTCATTTGAACTTCATTTTCTTGGTGAACCGTTGAGATTTTCTTGAGGTATTGTGGTTAGCATTTGTTGTCTGACAAGCAGTTGAGTGTGTTTTGAGTAGACAGGGATTGAGTGTGTTTTTTGAGAGGCTGACAACCTCTTGTAGACTCCATGCACTAGTCGAGTTGACTCCGTCCCATGGTATGACATTTATGTTCATGGTTCTCATTGTCATTACAATAAGTTAACAAGGCTTGGCATTCAGAGACCCCCACAATGATCTAGAGAAGAATGTAGGTAACTTAGTCATGGGATTTTTGGGATAAAAATGGTGTGCCTCTTACCTCTGTCAGATACGACGGACACGTCCGATCGTTCATCAACTGTATCAGATTATTCTTTACTAGATAGAAGAATAAGGGGCTCTCTCACACACATTGTGGTGAGCTAAAATACCCACATCATGTGCTCTCTCTCTCTCTCTCTCTCTCTCTCTCTCTCTCTCTCTCTCTCTCTCTCTCTCTCTCTCTCTCTCTCTCTCTCTCTCTCTCTCTCTCTCTCTCTCTCTCTCTCTCCTTCTCTTGCCCCTTGTCTCATATCTCTACTCGAGGATAGCGCGAGATGCTAGATATCACCGAGTCAATCCTTTCAAGGTTAGCAATCTAGCCAACTTTGAGTGGGTGTGTGGTTGGACCCCAAGCCATGGGTTGTAAATTCTTTAAGTGTGCTATTTTGTTGGTATTAGTGAATATGTTACTCTAGTATTGATCCCTAGAGGTGAGATCCCTAAACATATCCAAACATGATTAAAATAGATGCCTTTTCAGATACCATAAGCTTATGTGGGATTACTTAACAACTCCCTTAAATTACGTATATTTATGCATCCATAAGGAAGGCACCATTTTCAGATTGTGGAGGGTGGCAAGAAGGTTTTGTCTATCTTGTCAACTGAGGACATGATTTTCTGGGAAGATCATTTTGTATAGCATCTAAAGATTTCTTTTGCCAAGGTTAAAGAGGATTTGCAAATTTATGAAGAATCATATAAGAAGGCATCACATAAGCATGGACACAGCTTGCAACTGAAGGAAGATGATTGGTTGCTTCTTAGGCTTGAGAGGGAATGCCTTATAATGAAGAATGGTAAGGAGAAGATTTTTGTAGAAGGTGGAAATTGGCTCAAGTAATACCTTGCATGAGGGTTCAATTGGGGGAGCTACCTAGTGGAGTTCCCTGCAGTAACCCGTCACTATGTAACTGAGCGACCAATCAGACCCCAATGCGTTACCTATAAATATGACCCATTGATCTCACTTTGGGGATTGGAACTTTTTTATCTATTGGAACTCTTGTATATTTTGAACTCTAGCTGTTATGCATCTTATAGAACTTGTGGGCACTAAGTGTCGTACCAATGGTACTTTTGGACTTTGTACTTATGAACCAGTTTACGAATCTAAATCTACACTTCTAGTTGTCTCACTCCATGTTATATGAAGCCTTTTATTACAGTTTAGTTGTCTGTATGAATTCTCAATCTAGTCTTTTGAATTCTGATTATGTTCATCTTATTTGATTTGAGATCTAGCACCTAGCTCTAAATTTCCAAGTCTGGAATATCTATCAAGTGACTAACTTATTCCATTTTGGCAATCACAGTGGTGACTTATAGCTCTTATTCAAGTATCAATCTCAAAATTAGAATCCATAGTCAATCAAATATTGGCAATACCCCCATGTCATCTAGTGCGCAGAAGGATATCTTGAGATGCCAAGTATCACCGAGTCAATCCATTCAAGGTTAGCAATCTAGCCAAATTTGAATGGGTGCAAAGATTTTTCCCTAGTGGTTAGACCCCAAGCCGAGTCTTTAAGTGTTCTATTTTGTTGGTATTAGTGAATATGTTATTTTGGTGTTTATCCCTCTAGGTGAGAATCCCTAAATATATCCAAACATGATTGGAGTAGATGCCTTTTCAGATACCATAAGTTTATGTGGGATTAATTAACAACTCCCTTAAATTACTTATCTTTACACATCCATAAGGAACGCACCATCTCAGATTGTGGAGGGTGGCAAGAAGGTTTTCCAGTGATACTAACAGCATAGTAAACGACTAGGATCACACACAAAATTTGGTCAAGCAAAGAATCTTTGACATAGTTATAGAGATTGATGATAACTACAATGAGAGATGGGAAGCATACATTGACCATTCTAGCACAGACATCAGGAGAGAAAACTTGATCTCAATGATAAACCCAAATTTTGGGAGAGGGAGTCAAATCATCACATTCACTATACACATGGGAAGAAATCTAGTGATCCTAAAATAGCATTTGCCACTTTGAAAGGCAGTTGCAGAGATGACCCAGACGTTCATATTCAACCCTTTGAATAATATGTTGATTTGAACGATATAGATAAAGATGATTGGGTGGAGTATTTTCCTTAAACTCTAGAAGATGTTGCATGAAAATGGTACTATCATTATCTAGCTTGTAAGCTGAGGATATACAACAAACTGAAGAAATATTTCTTGCTTAAATATAGTGAGAATCAAGGGGATGAGATTATTCTTTGTGAGCTGGATAAAATCGGGCAAGGGAATCTATCTCTTAGGAACAATGTTGAGAAAATAAAAGGTCTCACAAGGCATCTGAAGGAACCACCATCAAAGAAACGAATGTATGCATGGTTTTGGTGGAGCACGTCAAATGGAAACTAGGGATTGAATATATGAAGCCTAATCCTTTTGAAATTAGGATGGCAAACCAAAAGGATTGTCCAAGATAGTGGTTTGATTGAGAACCTCCAAATTAGAGTCCGATTAGAAAAGTTTAAACCAAGTTATGGTTCTAGATGTCCATGATGCGTATAGTATGCTCTTAGAAAGGCCATGGCTAAGAAGTGTAGGAGCCATACATGATTATGTAGGCCAAAGATTGGCTATACAAGGACCAAATAGAAGAATCCATATTAAAACCAATAATACTAGAAGTTGGAGGAGAGTGATGCATCAAGAGGAGTTATGCAGAAGTATGGTACCAAAAAGATAGAACAAATGCTAGCATCAATGAATATCTTTGTCTTAGGTGAAATAGCCTTGAATGTAGTTCTTCTAGATCAGTAGAGAGTGGAGGAACAACAATAATAGCACCTGGATAACTTTACCAACTCAAATCAAGGGCTAAGACCAGATAGGTTGGATGAAAGGTTTTTTGAAGAGGGAGGAAGTCAGACACTAGGGGGAACAAGACCAGATAGGACATACACAAAAGAACAAGCAGCAGAATGCACAGTCACATGAACACAACAAGGTACCATTTGGAAGCAATGAGGATTTAGCCCGTACCATACTCCTTACAATGAGTTTATAATAGTATCGATACAAAGAAAAGAGGTGAATCCTTGGCAAAACAAAAAATGAGTGAAATGCAAAACTGGTTGTTACCAGATGATCAAGAAATAGAAGAATGGAATCTGGGTTTAGAGTCGGATCCTAAGGTAGTGAAAATCAATAAGCATCTCAAATCACGGATCAAAGAAACGTCAGGCAACTGTTTTAGAAATATCAAGATGTTTTCACTTGGAAATGTACAAATCTGAGAGGTATCGACCCAGAAGTTTGCCAACATTTGATACCCAAATTATACAAAGAATGTCAATGAAGATATTGACAACCTGTTAAAGGCGGGTTTCATCACTGATACAACAAGCAGTGATTGGTTATTCCCCATTATACTAGTTTTGAAGAAGAATGGAAAACTCAAGGTATGTGTTGACTATAGGAAACTAAACGCTCAAATATATAAAGATTCATTTGTGCTATCCTTTACAGATATGATGATGGTGAGATTGACATGAAATGTATAGTTTTAAGGATGGGTCAAATGGGTAGAATCACTTGAAGATAGCACCAAAAGATTGAGCAAAACAACGTTCAATACTCAATGGGGAGTGTTCATGTATCGAGTTACGCCACTCTATCTATGTAATACTCTAACAACCTTTTTGCAATGTAAGATGGAGATTTTTAGTGATGTCTTGCACAAGTTTCTAACAATTTTTGTGGATTACTTCACAATCTTCTCGCATAAAGCCATGCATCTCTATTTCTAGAGATAGTATTCAAAATATGCCAAGAGAAGAGGATCTGTTTGAATCCCGTTAAGTCAATATTCATGGTATAAAAGGGATATCCACTGTAATGAAATTGAGCTAAAACTTTGAGTGTAGAAAAAATAGATTAGCCATAGTGAGCATTTCATTAAGAAGATTCCTAATGAAGATAGAGAGAGTGCTATGTTGGAGATAGCAACAATTTACACGTTCCTAATCAACATGGCATGAAAAATAACTTGCAAAAGAGAGAGAAATAGAGAAATTGACAACAATTGAGGATTGGATTTACTTGGAGCCGGTCCCCCTCCAATAGGCTTTGTTTTATAGGTGTTCCTATGAAGAGAGACTTGGTACAATACAATCTTTGTGTTCCTTAAGACCTCTTTGGTGCCATGAATATGGAAAGCTTCATGCACCAAACTTATGCTTAAAACAACAACTAATGTACTTGCAATAAACAAGAACTTGTCCCTGGTCTCAATCCCAAGACCTCAAACACCATCAAAGATGGAGAGAGCTAGCAGGGAGTGAAGAAGATGAAGAGATAATGAATATGGAGAGTTTGATAAACATTTCTTTGAGCATAACTCTTGGTTGGATTTAGATTCCATAGCCAAGGGGTGTTGGTGTAGGCTCTCCACTTCTAAAGCTTGGAGACGGAGATGAATTGTGTTCACAACACACAATGGGCCAGTGTGTGTGTGGCTTGTGGAGTACATGAGAGAGAGAGAGAGAGATAGAGAGAGAGAGAGAGAGAGAGAGAGAGAGAGAGAATTTGATTTTTCTACTTTGCTCTTGCTACAAGCCTATTGGCTCAAGCATTGGGCTATCCAAGGCTTGAGCCAATGAATGGCTCTAGTCATAGCTTCATTCCTAGATTTACCTGACTCAATTTGGATTTGTCTATCAAAAGTTAGAGCAATTTTGGTAAACTGCACTTGAAACAACACTCAAAACAGTCTCAGGACCAGGACACAGGAACTTTAGCTTGTCTCTTGATTTCCAAAAGCTATTTTTAGCTCAAACTTGAGATTTGAGATGTACTCAAGTATGTCTACAAGCTCATCAAGTCAGATATCTCCACTATGAAGAGGTACCTGAATTGCGATCCATTACCCCTTGTCAACTTTTAACTCCAAATTTTGATAGTATGTAGACTAGGTCATATGCAAGCTCTGTGCCAAATTTCATCAAATTTTGAGGTTGAGAGACATGGATGTCGATCCATGTTCCACCACATCTGGACTTGATCTCTTGGTAGCTTGTTACTCACTATGTCCACAACCTAAATCTCAAATCTTTTTGGATTTGGACTTGTTTTGACAGGTCAAATGCTCAATACTTGGTCTACACTACAGTTTTCAATTTGTCACCTGTTTTACCAGCAGCCTTTTGACCCAAATTTACTTATTTTTTTTCAAAATTTCACTTGGGGATATGTTTCCTTGTGTATGCACTATTGATCTGGAAAATTTTAGATCAAGTTGTCACTATGGGGCCATGGATCGTGACCATGTTTGGAGCCTAAATTGACTTTTCTTAGTAACATCAAAATCAACATGATTAATAGGTCCTATGCTATCAATTTTTTTTTAAAATGGACCTCAGGATTGAAAATTAGGACAATTCTTATACTTTGTCAAAATGCTTGACAATTCTAGGCTTTTGTTCTAGTTTTTAATATCAAAATCACGTTTGACATGACCACTAGACTCCTTGTGATGTCTTCTAGATAGGGTATAAGTTTGATCTCAGCCTGTGATAGGGGGATTTGGATCACAATCCATGTACCCTTGTGTCAGATTGCATTGAAACGTGGTACACAGCTTGCCCTTGGTCCCTTGATGTTGGCTATGTATTTTTTGTATGGTTTGGACTTGATTATGTCAATCAAAAGTCAATCCCTAGGTCTATTTTAGGGTTTTCACCTTGAACTATTTTTGGCACTTTTAACCCAATTTTTGAACTTTTTTGCAAATGATTCGTTTGGGAAAAGTGTATGTCTATGTCTCAGTTACCTACTATCAAATTCTCATCCAAAAATCTTGATGGGGGTCATGGATCGCGATCCATGTTCCATCAGATTTGAACACCAAATTTGGCATGATGATGACATGTAGTGTCTGTAGTGTACTCCACCACTTCTTTTTGGATTTGGATAACTTTATCTCAATCAGAAGCAAGTTTTTTTGTCTGCCTTGTGGTTTTTGACTAGCTTCTGTGTTTGGCTATTTTGATCCATTTTTCTCAGTTTTTTGCTATGATACCCTTTGGGAAAGATGCTCCAAATGGTATCAGCTACCTACTGGTCAGATCTCAACTTCAGATGGTCGAGGGGGACACGGATCGAGATCCATGTTCCACCACGTCTAAACATAGAAGTATGCCTGCACTCTATGGATGTCAAATTTTCACTTCTTTTTTTATTTGGATCCCAAAAAGTTGAAAAACCCCAAATTTTGTGTCTAAAATGCCTGATTTGTTGTTTTTTCCCTATTAGCCAATTCTGATGTTATTTTTGAGTTTTTCTTTCAGGCAAAGTTGATTAAAGCAATGCCGCATTGATGCTCAGTGTCAGTGATGACTTTTCTACAAAAATGGTTTCTTGGGTCATGGATCGTGATCCATGTTCCTTCACAAAATCTGACTAAATTTTCTAGAGTGCTTCTAGAGAGTCTGCTAATGCCCTTGATTCACAAGTTTTTGAATTTTGTTGACTTTTGAGGTCTCTACCATTTCAAAGCTATGGTTGTTTTTTGCCAAAATATGGTTTTCACCCTTTTCGTCTCTGATCTTCTAGCCCAAATTTGATGGTGGTAGTTTCTAGTTACCCTACTCCTATGTATTGAAATGAAACTAGGAAGAAAAACAAACAAAAAACAGTACAAATATAGAGTTAAAATGGAAAACGCCATAGCACTCTGAATGCTTTTCGCTATCTCACTCACAACTCTCTTTGACTCTTGAGAATAGATCTAACAAATCTTTGACTTCTAGAGTCTACCAAGCACTAAACCATGTGTCTAGATGATTCATACTAAGGTGTAAATGAAATGGAAAGAAAAAACTTCAAAAAAGAACGCTCTAAATACACACTAGGTCACTCACCATCTAAGGATCATTATCCCCGTACAACGGCGCCAATGTTAGTGACGGGCGTCTAAAACATAGCTATCTGGAACTAACATAATGTCAATACTCAGGGAAGTGACTTCGATGGGGCACGGAAACTCTTTGAGGTTGTCTAAATATACACTAGGTCACTCACCATCTAAGGATCATTATCCCCGGCAGCGGTACCAATGTTAGTGACGGACGTCTATAGCATAGCTATCTAGAACTAATATAATGTCAATACTCAAGCAAGTGACTCAGATGGGGCACGAAGACACTTTGAGGTTGTCAATCTCAGAAGTGAATCTATCAAGAAAACACATAAACTTCATAAGAAAACCACCACTCAAAGATAAAAAAAATTCCCTACGTCCTTCTCCCACAGATCTAGGTCGGCATGCCATTTTGGCACTTGAACAGATTTGAAATGCAACAAAACATTAGGAGAAGGTCTAAAACACCTAGGGCCACTATCCTACCAAGTCTGGTCGCATTTTGACAAGGTACAAAAATCACAATCCATCTTGAAAAAGGTCCTGAAAACTGCAACAGAACATACCAAAAATGTTTCCCTATGGTCTAAGAACACTCCCCTATGGTCAAAACGTCAGAAAATAGTGATTTGGGCATGCAAATTTGATGATTAGACTCACTAATGCGTAGTCGCCAACCTCAACAAAATTGACAATGCTTACACTTGAATGAAAGAGAAAAGAGAGAGGAACACAATGAAAGTTTTGAAATTGAAAATGGATTACCCAATCATTAGAAAAGTTGACTACAAGTTGGAGCAGCTTAGTAGCTTGAGAGTACGTTTTGTAGAGCTCCCTCTACTTCCAAAGATAAGCCTCCTCTTCACATTAAAGCTATTGACCTTTATACATAGGTCTTTCTAAATGGCCAATGGCCGGCTCACATGGGCTTTTAGACTTATCATTACAGAATCACATCTCAAGGAATTGACGTGATACTCTGAAATTGGGATTTACACAAAGTATCACTACACTAGCTCGCAAAAATAATACAGTACAAATGTAGTGTTTGGATACGTGTTCGGCCAGGTGGGCGCCCATTCGGTCATTCCGCTAACACATAGTGATGATGAAGATGGAGAGATTGATAAGCATTAATTTGAGCATAACTCTTGGTTGGATTTGCATTCCATAGCCAAGGAGTGTTGGTGTAGGCTGTCCACTTCTCAATCTTGGAGAAGGAGATGAGTTGTGTTCACAACACACAATGGGCCAGTGTGTGTGGTTTGTGGAGTATGAGGAATAGATAGATAGATAGATTCCATTATCGTCCTCGGAGGTCAGAAATGACCTATGGGACCAAGAAAACGTGTACAATAGAGGCTCCTTGACTATCTAAGAGGGTACAATGTCCGCAATGATACATATAGATGTGTGGGGAGAGGGACTAAGGGGGTGTGATACAACAAAATTGCAACAAATGTTGCCTATGGGGGTAGGAGGTGGCTAAGGGGGAGGAGAGGGATTTCGGGTGGGTTTCTTTGTTCGAAACTCCTCGATGATGGCTCTGCCACCACGATAGACGACGTACGTACCTGCGGCTCGTGCATCTTGTACCTTCTGCAGCTCTTGCTTCTTTATCTTGAGTTGGGCGGGGGTTAGAGTCTCGCTAATCCATATGGTTGTTCCCTTGAGAAGGTGCGTTTTCTTTAAGAGTGCCATGCGATCCTCTTTGGTCTTGAAAACAAGGCTCCCTTGGTTGGTGCGAGGATCTTGATCGATGAATTCGATGGTGGGAATTTCAAACTTGATGGTTTGATAGCCTTGTTGAGCTTGGTTAGGGTAGTAGGGAAATCGTCACTCTCCTCCCACCAAGAGGAGGGCAATCCACCGATGCGTACAATCAACGCAAGGCCTTCCCGACGAAGGCATTCTTGTAGGCATTCCTCCACTTTGAAGGGGATGGTGGCAGCATTTGCTTGGATTTGGGTGGCTAATGAAGCCGCATTCTGGGTGAATGTCTTCTCTACTTCTTTTGGCCTTTTCTAGAATGCGGTCAATGTTCGCTAGCTTCTGTGATTCGAGCAATTGGAGGTGCGCTTCGAGGGCAGCAAGACGCATTTGAGTTCATCTTTCTCATTCTTCAACTGCTTGACTTGGGCTTGGAGGCGGTCGAGAGGGTCTACCTTGGGGGTAACCACGAATGAGTAGGCCTTTCTCGGTGCTGAGGATGTGCCATCATTGTTCTTGCAATCTCTGGTTTTGACCATCCTTTCATGGGTGGGAATTGCTGTCAACTGAGGCTAACACTATCAACAACCATAGGTCTCGGACCAGCAAAACGCCATCACTTACAGCTCAGTAGTGGACGAAGAGGGTGAGGCCTGCTGTTGAATCTGTTGCTTGTGAGTTGGGTCGCAGGGACGCACTGAGTTGGGTTGCAGGGTCGCAGGGATGCACTGAGAACTCAGTAGTTGACGGTTGTTGAATTTGCTTGTGAGTCGGGTCGCAGGGTCGCAATGTCACAGGGTAAGCAGCATGGAGTCGCTGCAGACTTTAGAGAGAGAGAGAGAGACAGAGAGAGAGAGAGATAGAGAGGATTTAATTTTGCTACTTTACTCTTGCTACAAGTCTATTCGCTAGCCAATGCATAGAAAATGATCGGGTGGCAGCCGACTTCTTGCGCCTTCATTTCCGTTGCATAGAAGCCGTGTTTTTGCATCCAGAGGCTTAAAGACACAAACATATCAACTTATTGAATGACAATGAAAAGAAGAATGAACATTGGAGTCCTCAAACAAACTAAGACTTCAAGATTAATGTCATGACATCATGTATCAAACTCTTTTTTAAAGATAACATTTCAATTAGAATTGCTAATGGTGTCGGACGATGGAGCTGGAAGCCTCGACCACATGATACACACCATCAAGCTCCAAAAATATAGTATGAGATGTATGATCTTCAGCTAGAGAAGTTGTATTACTGCAATCTAAACATGAAATGGTATCGTCATGAATCATATGTCCCTTGTTCTTCTGTAGTCGAAAAGCACCACGTGCAGCGAGAAAGACCGAGTGGAAACAAACTTAAAGCACAACCGAAACAAATCTGCAAACACTTGAGATACATGAGCTAAAAGAAAACTAAACAACAAAGACATGAAACAGTGAGGTGAAGTTCCCCATTTGCCCCTAATGCAGGCCCCTCTTGTGCTACTGCGTTTTATATAAAACCATTTTGACATGAGGTCACTAGAGCATATCTAGACATGGGTGCAATAGAGCGTAAATTTAGAAGCAATGAAAACACAACAAGCCTCTGCTGAAGATGTTGCCCCTCCAGTCCTAAAATAAAATGGCTCAATTTGGCTTGTACTTCTTAAACCTTATGGAAATTCTTGGGAGTTGATTTGCACAGCGAGCAATAGAGCAACTTGTGATTGCATATTGTTGCGTACATGCCCTTCTCACTCGCAATTTTGCATCTAGCAAGGGCGGTTGAAATATCCACGGAATCAGTGATGAAAAGGTCCTTTGGATGTCCATTTATCAACCACCTAGGAGGAGAGACGTATGTCCATTTATCAACCATCTAGGAGGAGAGATGTATGTATTGTTGCAAGGCAACAACAAGACCTGCCTGAGTATCCCAAGCTTGTTTTGCAAATTTTGTTGAACGAATGTGAGGAGTAATAGTTCGCTTCACAAACAACGCAATCAATGCATGAGCCTGCACATCTCTTACATCCCAACGAGATTGCTCAGCCATAGGCAAAACAGTTCTAACAACACCAATCCTGCCTTCTCTAGAACTTCCCCATCCAATGCCGTTGAGGGTGATTGGTTGATCAAGTACACATCCGTACTTACTACTTCCACCCAAACTCAAGCGGTAGACCTGCATGTAACCGCATGCTTCGTGCTCGCTCCATGTTATGTTCATCCTTTTGGAAATGCCATTTTGTTGAGGTGTCCTTGGGGTTGTCCTTTGCCTCCGAATACCATTGCTAGCAAAAAATATTCCAAAAGCTTGGCTGCAATATTCACCTCCAGTCGGATCTGAGGCATTTAACCTTGGTACCTACTTCATTCTCCACAAAGGCTTTCCACCTTTGAAATATGGAAAACACATCGGATTTATTCTTCATAACATAAATCCCTTTTTTTCTAGTTGCATCATCTATGAATCTTACATAGTACAATGAGCCACCAAGGGATGGTGTACTTGTAGGACCGGAAAGATAAAAAAGAACCAATTCAAGTTTTTTATTTTTTCTTTCATTTCTTGCTTTTAAAAAATTTACCCTCTTTTGTTTACCATAAACACAATCTTCACAGAACTCTAAGTCCACTTCTTTCAAACATGGTAGAAGCTTCTTTGATTGAAGGATTTGCATTCCTTTGGCACTCATATGCCCAAGCTGGTAGTGCCACACCGCACTGTCAACTTCTATAGTTGTTGCACAAGCTGAAGATTGCGAGCTGACAATACACAAGTAAAGTGTACCAACCTTTTCTCCTTTGGCAGCCACCAAAGAATCCCTTTGATATCTTCCACCGTTTGTTTCCGAATGCAATGTTGTGACCTTCTTCGTCCAATTGTCCTGTAGAGATCAAATACTTACGAAGAAAAGGAACATGCCTAACATCTTTAAGCTTCCATTTATTTCCATTAGCAGTTTTGGCACAATTTGTATCTTTGCCGACCATTTCACAAGCTTCATCATCTCCCAAGTATAAATACCCAAAATTACCTTTGGTGTAAATTGTAATCTTGGAAATGTTGCTTGTGTGGTGTCGCATGGAATGAAGCCCCGAAATCTACTATCCGAGAACTAGAAACATTGTCTAATGAGAGAATTAGAGCATCTTGCTCTAGTTTACCTGCCACATTGGCCTCTGATGTTGGCTTGTTGTCTTGAGACTCCAACTCTTTCTTTTTCTTGGACCAGAAATCCTTCTTGCCGTAGTTCCAACATTCAAGAATTGACTTTGTGCTTGACTTGCTCCGCCTTGAGCAATCACGGGCCTTTTGTTTTTTGAACCTCTCCTTAGGCCTTCCTCTTGTTTCCACTGACAGTGCAGCACTTGATGATTTTGTTGTGCTACTCCTTTGCATTTCCTTACTTAAGAGAACACCCACAACATTATCAAACTTAAGAGTATTTGAGCTAGAGATAGATTTACTTACATCCATCACAAGGCTGTCCCAACTATCCGATAGAGACGATAGTATAAGGAGAGCTCGCACTTTGTTATCAAAATTGATTTTCACCGATCGAAGTTGACTTATGTTGGTGCTAAAGTCATTTAGGTGTTCTGCAACTGAACCATTCTCTACCATCTTTAGATTGAACAAGCGCTTCTGAGAAATACCTTTTCAAGGAATCCTTTCCTTGAGATACTTTAGCTATGAGTACACCTTGCTCTGATACCAGTTGTTAAGAAATAGGACATAGCTATGTAGATGAATGAGTAGTTTACTTAATGGAGAGAGACAAATTATCACACACAAGAGATTATAGAGTAGAGAGAGAGAGAGAGAGAGAGAGAGAGAGAGAGAGAGAGAGCACGGTATACGTGGTTCACCCAATGTGGGCTACATCCACGGGAAAGAAGCCACTCAATGGATATAGTACTTCAAACAAGAAGTAGGTTACAAAGAGATTATACCCTTAATAGAGATCCCGCCTTGCTTCACTCTCACCACCTCACAACCAACTTGTTGCATCAACTTCATACTCTAAAATGCGTGTAGAAATATCCTCCTTTTATAGGCCAAAAGGGACATCCTCTCTCATGAGAGGCAGCTGTGTGTAGCCGCCCTTGTGTAGACAAGTCCAAATGGACTCTCCAATCCACCCATGTGTGGCCGCCCTTGAGGAGACAAGTCCACCTTTGAAATCAGCCACCAGCCATTCACTTCGGCCATCGTCCATTGACTTTCAACCACCGGCCACCGGGCCATTGACTGCTGGCCAACGAAGCAAACGACCGGTCATTTTCCGACCACATTTTGACCGCCGTCCGGCCATAATATTTTGACAAAAAGGAATATCCCGACATGAGTTGATCTCGAGCTTTGCTCAAGACTGGCTATGAAAATTTTGGTTCTTGGTGAGTGATTTTTCTTCATGCACGATAGCTTCTCCTCATAACGGGGGCCTTACAAATGTGCATTTTTAGTACAAAAAATTACAAGGGGTAAATCAGGCTCCATACTTCACAAAGTGAGATGAGAGCATGTAAGTGTGTTTGAGAGATAGTATACCCCCAAGCACACCCCAGCTTGCTTTGATCAACCCCTCCTTGTAGCTCATCCTTCAATTTGATTAGACCCTTGCAAGCCTAGCCAATCACATGCTTAGTGCATATCAAGCAACAAGGGTAGCATTTGGACAAGTGTCCTCCTTACTCCTTTGAGAGAGAGGGCTTGATAATCCTATATAATTATTTAAATAAACTAAATTCTCATTGGACCCCTTTAGAGGTCAACCAATAGGCTTTAGGCACCTTATGGGGGCAACAGGGGGAGGAGCTTGACTTGGCTTGCCTTGAGTGGGTGTGTGTGTGTTCTCTCTCATGCCCCTACTTGTAGGGCTCGGCCCCCTTTGTGTAGGGATGCATGTTGACTTTGGGAACATCTCACCCCTTGAGCACCTTAGTCATGAAGCCCATCAAGCACCTTAGTCATAAAACATGACAAGCACCTCAAGAACCTTAATCATGAAGCATGACAAGCACCTCAAGCACCTTAATCAACAAGCACGACAAGCACCTCAAGCACCTTAGTCAGCAAGCATGAAAAGCACCTCAAGCTTGGACCGAGTTCCCACCTTAAGCTCAAACCTAGCTTGCCTAAGGTCCTAGGTCTAAGGACAACCTTTGGAGGTCTTTAATGAAGCTAACCCTAATGTATTTCAAGCTCCATTAGCTAGCATTGCTCTTTGACACGCCATCTCTCATTTGGACCCATTGACTTTGGTCCCGTGCTGAGATAGACATAAGCACATGTATATATTCTAACTCTTGTTCTCGTTTATTCTCCCAGTGGTTCCCATGGCCACCTGGCCTACACCCCAATAGCCTCCCACTTGAAGGTTGGGGTGGCCAATAGTGGTGTCCATATAGTTAGTCTATACAAAGTTGATGAATCATTGTTTAGGCTTCATCCTACACCCATAAGCTCTATGCAGTGTGTAAATTTCTCCGAGGCTAGGCTCTTCGTGAGAGCATCTGCGGGTTGTCGTCAGTGTGAACCTTGACAAGCTCAATGCGCTTACCATCCAATACTATGGTATCTGACCTCTATGTGTCTCGACTTTGAGTGAAAAAACCAGATTCGTTGCCAAATAAATGGCACTCTGACTATCACATGCAGTCAGTACTGGAACCTGTGAATGCCCAAAACTCCCACTAAACGAGCTAACCATATGGCTTCCTTGCTGGCGACAGACATAACAACATACTCTGCCTCAGTGGTAGATGAAGACGTGCAATCTTGAGACACCATTTCCAAGAGATAGCC